>NC_091814.1:56642500-57002500 GCF_041296235.1 Equus asinus | reverse complement strand
ACCAGGTGGGGAACGAGGACCCACAGAGACTGCTTTCACGTCTCCTGTCGCCTGCCTGTCTCCCTGCTCCCAAGCAGGAAGCCATGCCCTGAATGGGGGTCTTTGCCTGGTGACCCCCATTTTGACTGCCCCTTCCTTGGTCCTCCTTCCAGTTCCTTGGGAAGACTTGATCAGGAGACTTGTTACAGGCCAGCCTGACAGGGCCTTGACAGCTTGAAGGTGGGTTCAACCTCCGCCAGCTTCTCTGATCAGGAGTGACTCTGTTTCTTTGAAAAATCCAAGTCCTTTCTTTGAGCAGCAGAGATGTGGCAGTTCCCCCCTCAGTGTGGGCTGTGGCCTCCAGTTCAGCCCCAGAGCCTGCTCTGTGCCAAGGACCTCGGCAGACACCCAGGGGACCGTCCGGCCCTGCTTAAGCCTCAGGGCAGCGAAGGCCTTGGGCCTCGCCTGGGAACGGGTTTCTGTCCACCCTGCGTGGTCCACAGCATAGACCCCCCCAGTGACCACCGATTATTCCGGGCACGTTCTGGGCTCTCTTGCCCTTGCTTTAGGAAGACCCCTCTGCTCCTGTGACCTGCCTCTTTTGGGAGGAGCCAGAGGCCCTCCTGTGGTGCCCTCAGGGAGGGCCTGGGGGGACCCAGGGTAGGACAGCTACAGTGGTCAGACCTGAGATGCAGGAGGTGAGGATGGGGTGGCTGGGGTTTCCCCTGCCTCCTCCCAAGGTCATCCGTGGGTAAATCCAAGGCCTGGGCACCTCTAGGGATGTGCTGTGTGTGGTCCCGCATCTCAGAGCACAAGTGTGCACGTGGGGACAGGCTAGGAGAGCAGCGGGGCTGAGAGCTGTGCCTAAAGAACGGGGGTTCCAGTCAGGAGTGTCTCTGAGGAGGGGGTGTGTTGGGGTCCTAGAAGAGAGGAAGGAAGAAGTGGGGTCAGTATCTCCAGCTGCCCCCTGTTTACCTAAGCAGCATCTACTGCCCAGGCCCTTTAGGCCACTGGGAAGCCTGACACATGCCATCAAATCTGAATTCAGTTCCCCTGATACTCAGGGCCTTCAGGCTCCCCTCCCCCAGCAGTGGCCTTAGCATTTAAATGGCCTTGGCAGGAAGCCCCGGGAGCAGCCCTGGGGATTGTGGGCGGTTGGGGGGAGGGGTTTACTGTTGCCCGGCACATCGTCCCCCTGTGTCTTCTGGGGACAGTCCGAGGTAGGGTTTCAGTGTTTCGGCTGTGCAGGGGAGAACTGGGAGAGGCTCGGGCTGGGCAGGAGCACGTGGGCTCCCTTCCCCTGGGGGTTTAGGTCTGTAATCCCTCCAGGCCTGGAACTCCCTGGGGATCCGCCCCAGAGGAGGCCAGACTGTTCTCCCCTCAGCCTTACCTCCCCTGGCCCCGCCCCTGCTTGACTCAGATGGAATGTGCAGCCTGTGGAACAGGATGGGGTGAGAATAGTTCTCAGAGGGCCTTGGTCCCACAAAGGGGTGGGAACCTTGGGGTGAGTCCCACTCCTTGGCCTGGCGGGAGGGGCCCGCTGCCAATCCCAGGCCCTATACTGAGTTGAGGCAGAGGTGGGTGCCAGGGCATCCAGGTCCAGCCATTTGAAGGAGCAGCCAGAGTGGGGGGATTTCCTTGGAAGTCCAGGATGAGGGTGGGGGCAGTCTGAGGCCAGGGGTAGAGCAGGCCACACAGACCCGTCCCCAACACCAGGAGCTGGGGTGCCCAATCCTCAACCAACATCTTCAGTTGACTTCTTGCTTAAAAATTGTGGCATGGGGCTGGCCCAGTGGCACAGTGGTTAAGTTCATGCGCTGCCCTTTGGCGGCCCAGGGTTGGCGGGTTCGGATCTCAGGTGCAGACCTACATGCTGCTCATCAAGCCATGCTGTGGCAGCCTCCCTCATACGAAATAGAGGAAGACCAGCACAGATGTTAGCTCAGGGCCAGTCTTGATCACCAAAAAAAAAAAGTGGCTCTTATTTCTATAGTTTCCAAAAGTACTATAACAATGTGTAGTGCTGGCGGGCAAGTCACAGGTAATTCCCGAAGCACATGGGCCTTTGAACCAGCACGGGCCTCACTAACCCAGGAGGTGGCTGTCAGGGCGGGACGTGTGGTGGAGGCAGCATGGCTGTGGGTCTGTGGGGCTGCCGGTTCACCCATCCGCTCAGCAGACACGTAGGGGGCGTCTGCCTCGGGCTTTGCCCTGCTGTGCTGCAGCCCTACAGTTTTGAGGAAGATGATGAGATGTGAATAATCTATTACACTGCCTGACGCTGAGGGTGGGAGGCACAGGGTGGAGCGCTCTGAGCACCAAGGAGAGCACCACCACCAGATCTGGGCAGTCAGGGAAGGCTCCCCATAAGAGGAAACATAAAGACCTGGAGGGTGAGGAGGAGATGGCCTGGCAAGAACAAGTCAGAGAGAAGAGAAACTTGTAAGGGCAGATCCCCCCATGTCTCCCAGGGGCCCCGCCTGGGTCTCCAAGGGCATGTCAGATGGCCCCGTCCCTCACCAAGGACCTTGGGAGTGTCATGACTTGGGGGCAGGAGTGGCGGGCATTCGAAAACAGGGTGACTAAGGGCTCCTGGCACCCAGAGGCCTTGTTCAGCCATGAGTCGTGTGTGCCAACATGGGGGAGCATGGGTTTTGTGGTACATTACGGGGCGTGTGCAGGCTGCCTGTGGTGTGGTGCTGTCGGTTTAAGCGGCTTAGGTACAGTGTGGTGTGTGGCCCAAGTGACCCAGGGATTGGAAGCCAGCCTCACCTGGCGGCTGCGTGGGACGCAGGAGAGCTGGGGCCAACACGCTTTGCCACTTCTCTCCTCCCTCCCCTCCCTCTCCGTCCTCCCAAAAATCAACACTGTGTCAACAGCAGGAGCCTCCCAGCGCCCAGGACCGGGCAGGAGCTGGCAGGGGCGCCATGCCGAGCGCAGGCTGGGCCTGGCTGCCGCGGCTGCAGGATCCACATGGCTGCACGCGGGCTGGTGCCGCGCACACGCAGGCCCCGCACACACAAGCCCCGTGCACGGCCTGACCCTGCACACGCAGGCCCTGCACGAGGACAGGTGGGTGGGCAAACAGGTGTCCCAGGAGTGCCGACACAAAGGGCCACTTGTCTCTTCTCTGTGGCCCTAGGAACACCCCCCACCCAGGCTCGGTCCAGAGAGCAGTGGCCGGGTCAGCCAGGGACCCGGGAGGGAGGGACAGCAGGTGCTGCCCTCCAGACCCCTACGTCTCAGTGCTGGTTTTTCTTGCTTGAGGCAGAGGTAACAGCAGTCCATGGGAGGCACTAGCCCCAGGGCAGGATCCTGCCTCTGAACAGATCCCCTGCTGTGAGGCCTCTGGGGGTCTCAGCTCAGCCCTGCTGCCACACCCAAGGAAGCAGTGGATGGGAGATGGGAAGAGAACCTGGAGCTGTTTAGAGGAAGGAAGGATTAGATGTCAGGAGTGAGGGAAAGCCGGGCGAGAAGTAGGGAGACCTGGGCCAAGGGGTTCCAGGTGGGATTTGGGGTGGAGGTGGCTGGGGTGTGGCAACACCTCCTCCCTCCGTACCACTCTATGGAACAAACCTTCACCGAATGCCTAGTGTGTCTGAGGCAGTGCAGTACCAGTAGAGACAGGCAGACTCTGGAGCCAGACTGCCTGTGCGGTCTTGGGTGAGTAACTTAACCCCTCTGAGTCTGCATCCTCACCTGTCACGTGGGAGTGATGACAGTCACTGCCTCATGGGGCTGCTGTGATTGTCAGGTGTGTGAAGAGGGGCCTGCTGTGCTGCCCTTGTGTCTTGAGGGCCTTCTAAGAGAAGGCCATGAGAGTCCCTGTCCCTGGGAGCGGAGCCTGGGAGGTGGGCAGGCAGGTAATCGCAGTCTGGTCAAATGGTGGAGACCAGTGCTGTCCAAAGGCTCTGGAGTGACCTGGAGGAACCGCCCTCCTCAGGGAGTGATTTACTAAGGAGGGGCCACAGTTGCGCTGGGCTTCGAGCGAGCTGTGGTCAAGAATGTAAGAAAGGCCTTCCAGGCAGGGCACCAGGGCCAGAGCCCGGGTCGTGCACATTGCACCTGTAGTCGGGCCTGTGGCGCCGCTGCTGGGGCCCTGGCCGGGCTGAGCACACCCCGTGCCCAGCCTGCCTCAGGGTTCAGTGCCTGTTTTGGTCGTCACTCAGCGTGTTTTTCCTCCTCGCCACACCAACACATTGTGCTAACTCCCTCTCACTCGGTCTGGAATCCTCTTCAATTTATAGAGAAGCAGGGTAGTTTAGGGACAGTACCGTGTAGTTTGAGAGTCCGGAAGTTCTGGATTTGAACTTGCGGGTTTTGAATCTCGATGTTGGGCCATTCACCTCGTTCTTTGGGTTGCATCGTCCTTGTCCCTGAGGTGGGGTAGCGGCGTCCCCTAGGGCAGCTTGTCGTGAGGACTGGAGAGGAGGTGAGCCGCGTGCTGTGATGGCAGCTGCACGGCAGGCGGGCCCGTTCGGGTCACTGTCTGTGTCTTCGCCCACGTCAGGAGCCTTTCTGGGCCTGCGTCTCTGATCCCTAATGTGGAGACAGTGGTCTGTCTGCCTCCTTCCATGGTTTTCGAACTGGTCATGGGCCAGGCTGCCTGTTTCCTGGGTAGATCGGTCAGGCTGGGTGACCCAGGACCAGAACGACTGGACGCGGGGTCCTGGGCACCAGCCTTCCCGGGACCGGCCGGGCCCACAGGGCTGCTGTGGAGGGAGCTGACTCCACAGTGGCTATACCAGTGCCCCTAGCCCGCCGCTGCTCCCTGTGCCTCAGGCAGCGGCATCCGTCCTGCCCTTCCTGCGGGGTGGAGCCGTCTAACATCTTCCTCTGACTGCTGTGCTGCTGTTGGAGAGGCCGACGGGCAGCTGGGACCGGTGGGCACCAGAGGGGACCAAGGCCCTGGCCTAGGCTGTCTGCCCCCAGCCCTGTCACTTTACCTCTTGGGACCTCACTTTTCCCATCTGCAACTTGGGAAGGACCATTTTGACGACTCCTGGGATGGAACAAGATTGCTGTGTTGCTGTGGCGGTCGAGTCAAGTGAGGACAGTGACAGCCACCCTGGGAATTTTTGTTGCAGTTTCAAAATCCAGACGTGGAGTCAGACACTTTGTCACAATCCCGCATCTGCTCCTGGCGTGGCCCTCCATGATGCCCCTCCCCCCGCATGGCTCGTCTCAGGGTGGGCCTCGTGGAACCGTGTGAGTTAGGAAGGGCAGAGAGCATCCTGCCGTTCTCCCATTCTGTGGATGAGGAAGTTGACATTGGAGACAGGGACTTGTCCATGGGGTGGGCTTCCTACTCCCACACTGGCTGTGGGTCTGCCCAGATGAGGCTGGTCCACGTGGCGTGTCTGACCCTCTGCAGAACATGTGGAAACCCCCTCTGGGATCTTGCTGCAGAGCCCCCTGGCCTCTTGCCCTGGCCTCCTGCCCTTGGTTTTGAGGAATTGGTGATGGGAATGGCTAGGGGCATTGAGGAACGTCTGGAGCCAGATGGGTCTCTTGACAGTTACAGGGAAGCCATCCCGGGTTCCAGAGGCCACCATTCTGCTCGTCTCCCCCCTCACTTGCCGCCTCCGCTGCGCCCCACGTGGCAGAGCCCTGTTTTCTCTTCCTCCTCTGCACTCATGTTTCTCAGGTGGCCCTGAGGTGAGGGGAGGCCACGGAGAGAAGCTGGGGCAAAGGGGATGCTGGGAGATTGGGCTGGGGAGGGGACTCCCAGACCCTGGCCAGGCAGTCAGATAGCTTCCTAGGCAGCCGTGGAGACGGCCTGAGTAAGAGAGAGGCAGAAGAACAGCAGTGACACTTGGATCTTTCCAGGGCCGTGTGCATGTTTACATACAGTTTGCATACAACCAATGCACTGAACGTGATTTCATGATCTACCCCAGGCACATTCCGATTTGCCTTTTACTATTGTTCTTTTCAAAGATGACTGCTTCTGGCTTTCAGCTCTTGACTGCGCTTTCTCACTCCTGTGCCCTCTGCCCCAACTCCTCAACAGAGGGCGGCGACTGGGAACAGAGTCAGCTTTGGGTCATCTCTGCCATCCATCCGCCCTCTCTGGGGTGAGCACAGAGGGCTGGGCCAGCTCCGACGGCTGCTCTGTAGCGGAAGCACGCAGGCCAGCCTCCCCACTGCTCCCCACAGCCGGCCCTCACCTGTGAGTGCGGAAAGGGCACCTTCACACGCAGGTGCACAGGGCTTGGCACTTAGCAGGTGCTCGGTAAATCTGAGGGTAAAGCGAAGTTAGAGACCAGGGAGCATCGGAGGACGAAGACATCCTGTACAAGCTCCTTGGGGCCTGGCCCTGGTGCCTGTTGGGGTGAGGCTGGTGGGGAGAATTGAGCCTCCTGGGTCCTGGGGTGGGAGGAACCAATTTCCCTCTCTGACTGTGGCCAGAGGAGACGTTTCTCTCTCTCCTTGGCCTTGCAGGAAATAATGTTGAGGATGAGAGGAGCAGAAAGGAAGGGCCAGGCCTTCTCTTATTTTGTTTTTGAGACTGAGCATCTGTTATTAGCAATTTATGACCTCCAGGTCTCCAGCCAAGCACATTCTGTTCTCCAGTTGGGGTAAGGCTCGCAGGAGCCACGGCGAGAGGCTGGACAGGAAAGAGGGATGGGTCAACGGTCTGCAGTTGACTGTGTGGTGTCTTGGCCTCTGCTTGGGGACAGTGTCAGCAGGGGGCAACTTGAGCAGCGGCCCTGTGTGAGAGACCCCTTCTGGATGGCGTGGCCTCCTCACGGGAACCCTCAGAAGCAGGGTGAGTGGGCTCCCCTCCCACATCGTGCCCACTGGGCCTGGGCTCCAGATTCCTCTCCGTGAAATGTAAGAACAGTGATGCTGAGAACAGAGTCACTGTAGAGTTTCTCAGATGGAAGGGCCTGGGAAGACCCCTAGAGAAAGGAGAGCAGCAGTGTGTGAGGGGACTCCGGAAGAAGGGGAGCAAGCGGGATGACCACCCCATGGAAAGAATGGTGCATAAGCAGAACAACCCCTTTCTGCGAAAGTGCTGAGCTGGCGGAATGCAGCTCGCAGCCGCGAGATCTGGGCAGCAGATAGAGCGCTGCGGGCGCCTGGGCTGTGTGTGCAGGTTGTTGTGGGGGTCCTGGGAGACAATGGAGAGGGCAGGTGCAGCACCCAGGGCGCCCCCTCCACCAGGCTGGCCTCCACGCTTCCCTGGACTCATCACCAGTCCTGGCTCCTGGAAGCATGTGCCCGCCCTCCATCCCCTCCTCACGTAAGTCGGTCTCATTCTTCTCGTTTCTTCTCATTCTCCTCCCAACTGTTTAGCTTTGATTAGAAGCAGCTACATTAGCCATTCTTCAAGGGAGCCGTGTACCCCAGGGGCCATGGTGCCAAATGGCAGGGAACTTTGTGGTGGGGGGCTTCTCAGGGTCGGGGGCAGCAGTGCCTGGTCCCCTGTCCTCAGCCTCATGGCTGGGAGGAGCCCAGGCCGCTTTGGGGAGTGACCCACTCAAGAGGCAGTTTCTCGCATCCCAGCCCCATCTCCACGCTCTGTGCCGCTGGATGGTTGTTGGAGGCCAGACCCGCTGGAAAGATGAGACGCTTTTGTGGGGCTGGAGCGACAGGGCAGAGGATGTGTGTGGTGGCGGGGCGGGAGACGGCTGTTGTGCAGTGAGAGAACGGCCTGGTTTCCAGCTCTCATCTTCTTATCCACACGCAGCTGATGGCCAGTCAGTCCTGAGGCGGTGACTTGTCCTCTGCTCTCTGTGCTGACCTCCTCCTTCCTGGAAGCTCGGGGCTCTTGCCAGGGTCCGTGGAAGGACGAGCTCCGAGGACCGATTCGGCATGGAGAAGTTCAGTGTGTGGGTCTGTGGCACAGACTCCGGGCCCAGCCCGAGACTCGGCTCCGTCAGCAAGCCCGTGGTCCATGAAGACAGATGTTCGTGGGGCCCTCTGCGCCCGGCACTGTGAGGGGCGACGGCGACTGAGCTCCAGCCCGGGCCTTGCTGGCGTGGAGGCGCTGGGGGCGGCAGCACGTGGAGATGCCGTGGGCAGAGCAGGCCGAGGGGCTAGGACTTGGTTGACAGGGAGGAACAGAGAACTTTCAGAATGGGGGGTCGTTCGTTGCCTGAAACTTCTCTCTCGCTGTCCTGTGGACAGTTCCAGCAGAACCCTGTTATTTTCTTTCCATTCTGACATTTTTGCTGCCTTCAGATCACGCCGCACCATCTGGTGATGCAGACGGCTGTCCCTTCCCTGCCAGGCCGGTGGGCTCGCTGTCTGCCCTGACCCCTGCCTCCCTGGGCTTAGCCCGGGAAGGCCCTGGGCAGGCTGGGTGGGGAGCCAGGCGCTGCCTGCGGGGAAGCCGCCATCCGTCAGGGCAGCTGAGGCAGAAGCATGGGCATGGGGCTGCTGCTCGGGAACGGGCCTTTCACCTGAGTCGCCAGGGCGCCGAGACTGGTGGGCTCGCTCCCCTCTGCACAGCCTCAGGTCAGGAGCCTGGGTGCTGGGGGGCCAGGCAGACCCAGGCTCGGGGGCTGGCTCTGCTTCTTCTGAGCTGCGTGATTTCTAGCAAATCCTAGAACTTACCTAGAACCTAGTTTTCTCACCTGCAAAGTAGGAAAAGGATAATACCTACCTCACAGGGTTGGAAGGATTCGAGGAAGCAATGTATGTTACAGTGCACACTGCAGGGTCTGGGAGCCGGGATTAGTGTCACGCCCGCTGTGGTCGTGGTTGTTGGGGTTGTGCTGGGGTGGCGGTAGTGCGGCTCCCCGGGCCTGCCTGGATGTGGGGCAGCCCCTCCTCGGTCCTGAGCGCGGCCTCTGTAGTTCTGGGAAGGGAGGAGGAGCGCTCTCCAGAGCGTGGTGGGGATGGATGGTCTGCAGTGACACCCTCTCAACCTCCCACAGTATTCTTCCAGGGCTGTGCAGCCCTGGTCAGGTTACTTAGCCTCTCTGCTTCAGTTTCCTCAACTCTAAAATGCCACTGACAGTTGTGCCTGCCTGTTGGGAGGATAAATAAAAACGATTACATGGAAAGTGTTCAGAACAGTGTCTGGCATGTGGGAATCTTATCCAGGTGTTTGTTGCTGTGGTTATTCTGTTACCAGACTGACCATTCATGCAAAGAAAAGGGGGAGAGCTGCTGCTCCACGTGTTCTGGGAGCAGGGGCAGGCTGTGGGCCGGAGGTGGGCTGGGGCGTGGACCCCACCAGGCTGGTGCCAGGGAGCAGCCCGGAGAACAGAATGCATGCACTCTCACACACTGACCGCGGGCCAGGTGCTGCAGGTGTGACAGAGATGACAGTCTGGCTCCGAGCGCCTGCCTTTTGTCCTTTGCCCAGTGTTGTCCCTTAAACTGGTCACTAAGGGGGACAGTTCTACACCGAGTGGGATGGATTTTTATGGAACCTATGAAATTCACATGTAGTTGGAATCGCTTTGAGGCATGAAGCCGTTACATTCCCAAAACCCACTGCTGGTGAATTTTAATAATTCACAGTAATAAACAGCCTTTAACCTTTGGACCCTGGGCGCTTAGGAGCTGCCTGCAGGAACCTGGCAGGAAGTGAAGGCTGTCCCTGCGGCGCCGGCCCCGAGGTGGAGGGCGTTCATTGGGTTTGGAGCGCCTGTGGGAAGCAGCCTCTTCTCCAAGCTCCTTGTGCAGTGGACTCGCCTTTGGAGTCAGGCAGACCCTGATGGCCGTCTGCCCCTACCCCTGAGCTTCAACTGCCTCCTCTAGTTCTGCTGCTGCCAAAAATCCCTGGGAAGTGAGCGGCTTGTCGGGTCCCTCAGTCAGCGCGGGTGCTGTCGTTATCTTCCTGGAGATCTGGGCTGCAGCCTGAAGGTGGGGGTCAGGCTCAGCCGCACTTGCACTTCCACAGCATCAAAGATCGGGGAGCCCTCCCCGACTGTCGCGTTGTCCCTGGGAGAAGGAGTAATAATTGGCTCCCTGTGCAAAGGGAAGACGGAGACCCTGGAAGGTTGTGCAGCGTGTCCCAGGCCCTCCTGTGAGTTAAAGGCTCGCGTGGGGCTTTCTAAACCATCGAGTGTCTGGAATGCCTTGACATTCAGAAGATCGCTGTGCTGAGGCTCCTAGCAGTCTGCTGGTGTGTATTTTGACTCCCAATTTACAGATGGGAAAACTGAGGTTCAGAAAATTAAGACTTGCACAGGGTTGCACACTGAGTTTGTGGCAAAGCTGGGCCTCAAACTCAGACCGTCAGCCTCCAAATCCAGCGCTCATTTCCTCTGTGCGCTCAGAATCTCACCTGGCCTGTCTAGACCTCTCTGTAATTATTTTTTCTCTTCATACAGTTAGGTCTGTTAGGGTAGATAGTCATGAGCCGGGAGGGAGAGGCTTAAATTCTTTCTAACAACAGAGCTGGTTTTGAGCTGGGCACCTCCAGTGACCCCCTCATTGACCCCCGCCCCACCCCGGGGTCAGGGCCACAGGCTGGGGGAAGCAGGGCAGCGGAGAGACACTCATCCCTCTTCCTCTTTGGACGAAGATGGATAAAGACACCGTGGCTTTTTTTGGTTTCTGTAGGAAATCCCTAAGTGTCCCCTGTGGTGGCCTGCCATCAGAGTGGCCTGCGCTCTTAATCAGGCCACAGAGCACAGGCAGCTCTTAGAGACGCTGGAAACCCTGCAATGTGTTCTTGGTCAAGTGGGAACTGGGCTAAGTTTTACCAGTAATAGAAAATGGAAATATCAAATGAACCTTAGCGCTGGGAGGGACTTTAGTCCCAGCCTGTCATTCACCGAGGAGGAAAAGGACGATTTGGGTGGCCCACAGAGGCCGGGATCTGTGGGATAAGTGATGGGTCCCTGCAAACCGGCAGGGCTGCTCCGTTCCCCCTTCTCTGCCTGGTGGTTCCCGCCCCAGTCACCCCCTCTGTTAGCACAGAGCTTCTGGTTTAGAGCTGTGTGGACCATTGTCACTGTCCTCTCCAGGTGGACCTCGAGAGAGGCCCAGAGTGGTAGGATAACTCGCCCAGGTTTGTACAGCAAGTTGGGGCAGGCCCTTCTGGAAACAGGTGTGAGCCCAGTGCTTCCTTGAAACTGCCACCCTCAGAAGGATATTTTAAGAAAAGATTTCTGGGAAAGCCGAGGAACCGACCCTAAGGGAAGCTAGATCTCTTCCTTTGTGCCCATCTTCCTGCCCCCAGACCCCGTTCCCGCCCTGCGGAGTGATCCTGATCCACCTGTCTCTCCGCGGCAGGTGGAAGCCTTTAATTGTTCTGAGGCGAGGGAGGCGTCGGGAAAGGCCTTCTCACTGCTGGGGCAGGTCTGGCTCTGTCTGGCTCTGGCCTTTTCTAGACACTTCAATTCGTGATGTTAATTATGGCTTTCAGAGCATGGGGTTCTCCACAGACAGCTGGTCTCCAGCCTGCACTCTCCTGACACCCAGCCTCACATCAGGCCCCAGGCTAGGAGGCTGTTTGTGCTCCCGCCTCTGCCCATCTACAAGATTAAAGGTGCCACGAAGTGTACATTTTTAGCAGTTTCATGTCCTCCATCTTCTTTTTATTGTGTAAAATGTACAATAACCAAATTTACCATTTTAGCCATTTTTAACTGTACAGTTCAGGGGCATTGAGTACATTCACATTGTGCGACCATTGCCACCATCCATCTCCAGAACTTTGTGTATAATCCCAGACTGAAACTCTGTCACCCTTAAACAATGACTCCCCCTTTGCCCGTCTCCCCAGCCCCTGGTAACCTCTGTTCTACTTTCTGTCTCTGTAAATTTATTCCAGGTACTTCATAGAAGCAGAATTACAAAATATTAGTCTGTGTCTGGCTTATTTCACTTAGCATAATGTTTTCAAGGTTCATCTGTGTTGTAGCATGTGTCAGAATTTCCTTCCTTTTTAAGGCTGATAATATTCCATCGTGCATGTGTGTGTATCTATACGCACACACACATAATCACATTTTGTTTGTCCATTCGTCCCACTGCGGCCTGTTGGGTTGTTTCCGCCTTTCGGCTGTGGTGGGGAATGCTGTATGAACAGGGTGTGCCATATTTCTCCAAGCCCCTGCTTTTACTTCTGGGTGTACAGCCCAAAGCGGGACTGCTGGATCCTATGGTAGTTCTGTGTTCAACTTTTTGAGTAACTGCCATATTGTTTTGCTCAGCGGATGCACCATTTTACATTCTCACCAGCTGCTATCTGCATCCTTGCCCACACTCCTTTTTTCTTTGTAATGGGTGTGAAGTGGTATCTGTTGTGGTCTTCATCTTTTTAAGGGCAAGTCAGGCCCTGAGAAGTGCTGAGGCATGCCCTCCCCCTGCAGAAGCAGGTAGGGCCTGGGCTCAGCTTCCGGGCCCACCGGGGCCTCCAGCCTCCCACCTCCCGCCTCCCTCCTGTGCCTCTTTTGCTACTGTGCCCCCGCCCATCCAGAGGAGGCAGACGAGGTGCTGCTGCTGCCTGGCCCTCTCCCTCTCCGCTGATTGTCAGCCCCTTTCCTTCCCTGTTTTCAAAGGAGTTGAGTGGCCCCGCCCCACCAGAGTTGTCCAGAGAGGGTGGGTGACTTGGGGATGAGGAGGTTCTAGTAATAGGAGATTTAAAGGGGAAGATGTGCAACCATTACAAATGGCTTCATAAAAATTTTTAATAATTTCCAATTTTTAGTAACATGAAAACTCCCCCGAGGTGCTATTAAGTGTGTTGGGGGGAAGTAGTATACAAACTTGCTTATGGGCTCAGTGATGAACAAGAAAACTACGCATAGTAAAAAGATTTGATGGAAATATGCCAAATTGTCATCAGTGGCCGCCTCTGGATTGATGGGAAATGGGTGACTTTTTAATTTTTCTGTTTTCTTTGTTATTTTAAATTTTGCAGATTTTCTACAATGGGCACACATTCCTTTATATTCAGAAAGAAATTGATAATAAGAGTGACGCAGTCCTTTATTAGGCATATGTGTTGCAAGTGCACAGCTCTGCTCGATGCTGGTGAGAGTCGGGCAGGAATGGGAAGCCCGGGAAGCAGGAGTGGAGGCCTGGGATAGACAGATGGCCTGAGGACGGCTGGAGAACAGAGCAGAAGCGATGGCTGTGAAGGCGGTGGCCCTGGGGCAGCCCTGAGCTCTCCCAGTGCTGCCCTCATGCCCTCGCAAGATGCTCTGGGTAGGACCCTGGCTATGAGTCGTCGTATGTCTGTGAGTGGTGTGGGGAGGCCGCATTGCGACTCCACTGCCTTTGACCTGGTCTCCCCGGGTGGCTGGCGGGAGTGAGTGAGGCCTGCAACCTGGGAAACCAAGGTTTTTTTGGCCCCAAGTTTGCCTTTGACTTCTCTCGCATCAACTCAGCTAGGACCTGCCTGGGTCCCTTGAGCCCCATCATGGGAGCAGCAGTGGCCCAGCGGAGGCTGGGGGTGGGGACAGGTGATTCAGACTCCAGGAGATGACTTTCAGTGGCTTTTGGAACCTCAGACAAGTGGAAGAGAAGCCAGTATAATCTAGTGCTTAACGAAAGGGCCTCGAGAGCCAGTCTCTGGGGTCAGTGTCTTGCTCAGCCCTTGCTGGCTATGACCTTGGGCAACTGCTTAGCCTCCTTAAGCCTCTCTGTCCTCACTGGCAAAAGAGAAATGATAGAGTGACTGTTTCACAGGACTGTTGGGAGAATTAAATGGGCTGGTCCCTGTAGATGACACTGAGCAATCTGGGTGCTCTGTTCCTGTTGTCTGGTGAAGATACGGATTTTTTTTGTTTTTTTTTAAAGATTTTATTTTTCCTTTTTCTCCCAAAGCCCCCCAGTACATAGTTGTGTATTTTAGTTTTGGGTCCTTCTAGTTGTGGCGTGTGGGATGCCACCTCAGCGTGGCCTGATGGGCGGTGCCTTGTCCGCGCCCAGGATTCGAACCAGCGAAACCCTGGGCCACCGAAGTGGAGCGCGCGATCTTAACCAGTCGGCCACGGGGCCAGCTCCCTGAGATGTGGATTCTGATGCTAGGCTGCCTGGCTCAAATCACCTGTGTGCCTTGGTTTTGCCATCTGTAAAATGGAGATGATAATGCCATATACCTCAGATGATTATTGTGAAGATTAAATAAATTGGAACAAGTAAAAGTGATTCCAGTGGTGCTTGGCACACAGTGAATGCTCAGTAGATGTTAGCTGTGCTCAGAGGGGTCTTTGGCTGGTACTTACCAGAGTGATGACCAGTTGTTTGTGGTTGGCATCTGCCAACTCGTCTGACGGTCCCAAGAGTCCCGTGAAATTGGTTAGTGCCTGTCACTCACTTGTTAAATACTTTGAGTGTCACCATTATTGCTTTTTTATTATTAGTGCTGTGGCTCCAGATGTCAAGATCCCACCCAGAAGCATACTGCATCCTTCCCCGGGCCGCATCCTCCCCCGGGCCGCATCGGGCTCTTTTCTTGGTTGAGGTGGTCCTGCCTCTGTTTCCAAAGGGTGCTGCTGCTGGAAGGTGAGGTCCCTGGCAGACTTGGGTGCAGGCTGGTTGCCTTGGGGATGTTTGATGAGCATTTTCGAAGAGCTCAGAACTAACTACGGTGCTTCTCTCCTCCCCTTGCTTCCCGGCCCTTTGAAAAGGAGCCAAAGCCAAGAAAAAACAACCTCCCATAAATAAAGGGGACCATGAAAATAACAAAAAGAAAGAAGAAATTTTGCTTTTGCGGCAGGCTCGGCTGCCGATGGGGTAGATAATGGGAGAGGAAACACGGCCTCTGCGGAGAAAAGGAACGGAACACTTTGTTCGCTGGAAGAATGAATGCTGCCTGAGCAAGAGCTGCTGAATTGGGGTTTCCGATGAGCGAGCTTGTCGTGGGGGAGGTGGCGGTGATTAGACTCACACAAGGCCTGGGGGGCCTCCCACCCAGAACCCCTGGGGTGGAGACGGGCAGGCGGTGGGGGAAGCAGCAGACCTGAGCGGGTGCCCAGAGGTAAGGCCACTGTGCCCGGGGCCCGCCCATGGGCCTGGCTGCCATGACTGCCGGGCTGCCCATCACCTTGTTTCTCCACTGTCTGCTGCTGCTGCTGCTGCGGAGCTGGAGGCCTGGACCCCTCTGGAAGCCCCCAGACCTCCTCTCAAGGTGTATCTTTTGTAGAGCCTTAGGGAGGTACATCCCAGGGAGGAGAGGATGAGGCCAAGTTTATATGCTGATTATCTGCATGCTCACCTTCTGGGGTCAAGGCTGTGTTCCTGTCAACACTGACTGATGGCCTTCTTGGTGACTGGCATTTACTGACTGCTCTTTCTTTCTTCTGTCACCTACCCATGTCAATCGCAGACCCGTTTCCCCTGCCTCTGCAGTGGGTAGCTGAGGCAGGAGGAGGGTGAGGAACTAGAGAAAGAGTCAGATACCTTTCCTGGGCCCTCGGGACCCCCGGATGTAGCGTGGAGGTGCCCACTTTGAGAGGGGGCTATGGGATCACATGTGTGGAGGCCGATATTTGGAATGCCTTTATTTAATAAGAAGGGTCTTGGAAACACATCCTGGGTCTGGGGCTGAGTGCTCTGGCTGGTGGAGGTTCCCTGGAAGCACATTCATTCATTCATTCATTCAACCACAATAATACCAAGTGCCAATCTGCTTTGTGCCCAGCGTTGTGTGTATTATATACAATACTTACTAATTCTCCAACCACCACGAGACGGAGGCATCGTTAACCCCCGTTACAGATGGAGAATCTGAGGTGTAGAGAGGTTGGTCTCAGGCCTTCTGTGGGTGCCTCCTGGGAGCAGTGTGGGGTCCAGTGACTGCTCCCCCACCCTCCAGCTCTACATCCTGATGAAGATGCGCATCGCAGCTGCTCTGCATGCCTTGTCGGGAGCTGGGCTCTACCTATATTCCCTTTTTTACTCCTTGCAAGCACACTGTTGGGTATTTGTTGCTAGTCCCATTTGTAGATAAAGGAAGTTGTAGGCTGAGAGGATTGAATAAGTTGGCCTATCCATGCTGCTTGCAAGAGGGGTGCCGGGGTGTGAACCAACTGCATGTGTCTCCAGAGCCTCCGTGTCACCATGCACCATGACAGCTCAGTCCACATGGCTTAGACTTGTCATCAAGCAGAAGCCAAATGCTGCCCAGCCCACCCCAGCATGGTAGGAGGACCATCTGGCACAAATGAGATGTCATCCAGCTGCTGAGTACAACAGGCTGTTTTCAGGCTGTTCCCACTGTCCTTTTCCCCTCTGTGGTCATCCCTCTAGTCTCCTTCCTGTCCCCTCTAGGATTGGCAGGGGACTGCAGGGGTTAAGAGAACACCACTTTAGCCTCCTGGGCTCCGGAGTGCGGAGTGCGAGAGTTCTGCAGAGCTTCTGTGTCATCAGCTCGGGGAGGGAAGGTGCAGTGGCTCGGCCAGATAAGCAGGGGTGCTGAGTATGTGGGGTTTCCTTGGCAAATTCGATCCTTTCGCACCATGTGGGGCCCGAGTGCCTGATTCAGTGTCGGCACCGGCCAGGGGAGATTCCAGGCTGATGGGGACACTGACAGAAATGCAGACAACCTAAGCAGGTTGTGAGACAGCGTCAAAGAGAGGGAGACCTACAGTGAGCGGATGGAGAAGACACTCTCGTGTCCTTTAGCCGTGGGGTTTCTGTGGGTTTGGCCATGCAGAGGTGGGGAGGTGAGAGGAGGGTTCAGGAAGCAAACCTTCTTTTTTCTCTTTACAAATTTCACATTCAGTCCTCTCAATAATTCTATGATAGTGATTATTTGTTCCATTAGGGATGGAGACACTGAAACTTCCCCATGGTCCCACAGTGGTATGTGGTGGAGCTGGGCTTCACTCACACCTAGGTGCCAACAAGGCCTGTCTCTTGTAGCCATGCCAGGATGCTCCCTGCAGTGCTGGAGGGTCACACCCAGCTGCCTGCCTCCGGGAGAGCCGGACATGCCCGGCCTGCTGGGGAGGAAGGCAGGGCGGTTGTCCTGCTCCCCGGGGCTCTGGGGTGGGGGGAAGAGACATCCTTCCTGCTTTAGGTCGCTCCTCCTCTGAATGTATATTCCATGCCAGATTCTTTAAGTGTATGCTGCCTTCTAGTCACAGAGCAGGCATCAGAATCTCCATTTTGCACAAGGGAACTAAGGTTCTGAGACGTCACGTCTTCCCCCAAGTTCCCAAAGTGGCCTTGGTTTCTTTGGTCTCATTCTTCCTTGGCTGTGACTCAAGTTGAGAGCAACTAGAATCGTGTAAGCAGTGAAGTCAGTGGTGGATCTCTCTTTGCTGGACTGGATCCTGCAGTCTGGGGTGGAGGGAGAGTGGCCAGGGCATCAGCCAGCACATGGCTAGACGTGGCTGTGGCAGCAGTGAGGCCTGGCTTCAGATGCCACCTCCACGGGGCCTGGGCGGACGGGGAAGTGAGTGGGGAGCCCTCGCTCAGGGCGTGCACCCCAGCAAGTGCTCTGTCGTGCGTGCTTTTTGCCTCCCCTTCCTTTGGTCAATGTTCAGGGCTATCCCGAAAGGGAGGCCAGTCAGTCAGCTGCAGCAGTCCCATTTCTGCTGTGCACTGGCCCTGGGCCGCACCCTGCTCCCACAGAGGACCAGACACATTCCCCTGTCCAGGGCATAGGCTCGGACAGGCCACTGGGAGACAAGGACAGGGCCTGCAGCTGCGTGGGAGGGGCCAGAGACAGCATCAGGTCCTGCAGGCAGGAAGGCCCCCAGAGAAGGGACTCCCAGAGACTCTGTTACCTCTTCCCAGTTTTACTCAGGCTGGTAGGGCAGGCACAAGTGCCCCTGGGAGCCCCCCAGCACTCCAGCTGTGCCCTCGGTCTCTTCCTGGGCTCCCCCTGGGCTAGGAGAAGACTCAGTGTCTCAGAGGCCTGACACCCGGACGGGGCAGTGGATGGGACATCACAGCTGCAGTCTCTCCCCAGCTTCTTCGGTCCTGTGTGCCCTTGAGCTGGGGGTCAGCTGTGCCAGAGGTGGGGGGAGGGGGAGCTGCCTGTTTTTGCAGGAGCGCGGAGTTCACAGAGACTCTGGCTGGCTGGTGGTGGCCACTCTACCAGATGAATACCATCGTGGCCAGCCTGGGAACAGCCCAGGGACTAGGGGTGTTGGCTGTGGCCTCTCCCTGAGCTTGGCTAGACCAGACTGGGCCACACCCAGGGTCTGATACCCACCAAGGCCCACAGAGGCCGGAGAGGGTGAGGGGGCCTCTCAGGAAAGCTTTGTCCCCAGCCTGCAGCCAGCCCAGCTCCCAGCTCTGAGTAAACATCAGAGATAGGATCGGGCGTAGCCAGGAAGGGTGGTAGGGTGCGGCCTGGGAGAAGAATGGCAGGATGTGGCACGGGCACCGGTGGGGCATCCACGCCTCAGGCCATTGTGTAGGGCTGCCCGAGGCTCTGACTCTCTTGGGCTTTGAGAGGAAGCGCCATTCCCCTGGGATGCAGGCCCAGCCCCAGCCCTGCCGCGAGGGTCTCTCCCTAGAGATGCCCCTTGTCTCCACCCGCTCAGGGCCAGCTTGGGAGTGGGAGCCTGCAGTCGAGGGGTTTGCTGGGTGCCCAGTGGGGAAGTGTGGTCATTGGCCCTCCTCGAGGGTCTGCTGTCTGTTCAGGCTGTCTTCCTGTGCCCTGAGTCTGAGTCACTGTCATGCTCCGATGACTGGAGTTGATCTCTGTCTTTATCTGCATCTCGACATTTTGGCTGGGGGGGCTGTCTTGTGGAGGGGAAGGGCTGCGAGTGAACACTCCTTTGATGCCAGTCCAGCTGGGCTGGTCGTTGGCCGACTGGAAGAGGAAGTGGCTGGTGATTTGTTTTGGGTAGAAAGGGGCTCGGTGTGTGTGCGCCTGTGGTGGGTGGGGGTCTGAGGGGCTGGGAGAGGGTTGGTTTGGGGCTGAGGAAAGGGAAAGAAAGGATCATGCCTGCAGTCTACCTTGTTGCCTAGAAGCCATGCTCTGAGCCACTGGGCCTCTGGAGGGCAGGTGCCTCTCCATGCCTCATCCTGGGCGCTGGATTCAGGGGCCCTGGGGCCTCACAGGCTCCGAGACTCCAGGCTCCACAGCATCAGGGTGAGGCTGGCCGGAGCCCTCACTCCCAGGGGCCTTCGTCTCTTAGGATGCTCAGGTACGATACGGCTGGGGAGAGGGAAGGCAACAGAGGGCCTGTGGGGTGGGTGCCCAAGAAGGGAAGGGGGGCAGTGCAGGGCTGCTGTCCCGTGTCCCAGCTTGTTGAAGTTCCTCTGACTCTGAAGTCCTGAAACAGTACTGCCCAAATAAGCCATGTGAACTTGGCCTCTCTGGGCCTCAGTTTCTCTATTTATAAAATATGAGTAAGGCTGGGGGAGAGGGAGGAGGTCAGGTACACAGGAGCACTTCCATGTGAGTGGGAGGCCAGTGGAGTGTCCTGTGGCTGGTGGCCTGTGACCAGGACCCAGGTGGGAACTAGGGGAGCCCAGTGATTCATATCTCCCAGGCACCCAGGGTCTTTGGCTTCTGGGCATCTGGGGAGAGGGGAGGTTGTGGCTGCTGACCTTAAAACCTCCTGAGCGGGGCCCGCCCGGTGGTACAGTGGTTAAGTGCACACATTCCGCTTTGGCTGACTGGGGTTTGCCCGTTCGGATCCTGGGTGTGGACATGGCACCGCTTGGCAAGCCGTGCTGTGGCAGGCGTCCCACATATAAAGTAGAGGAAGATGGGCACGGATGTTAGCTCAGGGCCAGTCTTCCTCAGAAAAAAGAGGAGGATTGGCAGATGTTAGCTCAGGGCTAATCTTCCTCAGAAAAAAAAAAAAGACTTTAAAAGAAAAAAACAACCTCCTGAGCAACCACATGGACTACTGAGGCATGGAGGATGCTTTTTAAGGAAGGGGTAAGGGAATTCGAGGGGCTTTTAGCCTCTGGAAAAGAAGAGACTTAAGGGAACACTCCAACAGGGTCTTTAAATCTGAGAAGTATGGAAACTGTTTCTTACCTGTCCCGTGGTCAAAATGAAGGAGGCCTTGCTTTGCTGCTGGGGGATTTAGGTCACTCGTAGGAAGAGCTGAGACGCGAGGAAGAGGCGGCTGAGAATAACTGGGTGTGGAGGTCGGGGTGCGGGCAGCAAGGGCAGAGAGCAGCATCCTCCTGATAAAGATGAGGACCGCAGCTGTCACTTCTCCTGCGCTAGGGCTGCCTGTGCTCTGCTGCTGAGCTGTAGGCCACTCTGACTTAGGATACTCTCTGACCACTGCACGATTATTTATTGAGTGCCTCCGATGCTCCAGGCACGGTGCTAGTCCCCGGGCTACAGGGATGAGCACAAACAGGTATATCTTCACAGTGCCCTGGTGGGGTTGGGTGGGTTCTCAGGCGAGTCAGAAATAAATACGGCATGTAAGGTGTCATTACCAACTGTGATAAGGACTTTGAAGGCCAAGTTTTGGGTGCCATGAGAAAGTAAAACAGGCATATCTTACAGGCTCTGGTGTGTTACTGGAAGGTTCACCCCTTCATTTTGGGTTTTCTTATTCCCAGTCTACTGAGGAAACGGATTCAGAGAGGTTAAGTCACGTGCTCAGGGCTGCATAGTGATTAATTGGGCAGAGTTGGGATTCCAATGTACCAGGTCTGTCTGACCCCAGATACTTTTCTCTCAGCCGCCTGGCCCTGGGATCATCCTGGGCTATATGACAACTTAATAGCTGCTCATCCTGTATAATGTAATCTTCCTGGCCGCCTGTGAGATATGGGTTATGATCCCGATTATACGGAGGAGGAGAGAGAGGCCCAAGGCCACACAAGTCAGCTGGTGGCAGGCCAGGAATTTGGACCCAGGTTGGTGCACTCAAAAGCCTTGTTTTCCAGACTCTGTTCTAGTGACCCTCCCCTCCCCCAGGTGCCCTCGTTTTACGGGCAGAGCCTGCAGAGGGGAAGCCGCCTGTGCCGGGACCGTCAGCGGCCGAGTGACAGAGCAGGGCTTCATGTTCAGTTCACCGCGTGCCGCTTTTGCTCTGCACCCTGCGGACACAGGTGGGATGGTTAGGGGCAGACCTGGCACTGATGTTCTTCAGAGAAGCTTCCTCTCTGTGGGCCTCGAGGCTTCAGGAGGGCAGGGAGAGGAGCAGGGCTCAGGGCAGGCGACACGGAGGAAAGCAGGTGCCCAAGGGCCTCTCCCCCAAGGGTGAGACCCAGAGAGCGCGTCAGGCCTGGGCTGTTGCTTCTCCATTAACAAATGGGTCCTACCCGGAGCCCGTGAGGTGCCGGCAGCGGGCCAGCCGCCTGGGGCCGAGGCGTGTCTGGGCAGCAGGGTCTGGCAGGCTGATCTGGCGGATGGCATGCCCTGGGAGCAGGCTGACACCTCCAAACCAGCCAGGCTGGTCACCAGGGGCCCTTTTCTTTGTTTCCAGGCCCTGTGCCAGAGGCGAGGACGAGCCACTGGGCGCCCCAGGCAGCAGGCTCCCCACTGTAAAGATAATCCCCAGTGTCCGACTGGAGGTACTGGAGAGGTGGGGGTAGAAAAAGCCATTGAAGCTCAGAGGGAGATGTCCTCATGCAGGGCTGCCCAACAGAAACAGAATGCGAGCCACATGAGTAATTTAAAATTTTCTAGTGGTTAGGTTAAGAAGTGTAAAAAGAAACAGGTGAAATTAATTTTTTTTTCTTTTGAGGAAGGTTGGCCCTGAGCTAACATCCGTGCCCATCTTCCTCTGCTTTATACGTGGGCCTCCGCCACAGCGTGTCCTGATGAGCGGGGTGTAGGTCCGCCCCGGATCCGAACCCTGAACTCCCGGCCGCCAAAGAGGAGCACGTGAACTTAACCACTAGCCTCCGGCTGGCCCTTTAACAATATATTTTATTTAACCAAAGTATCTAAAATATAATTTCCTCAATAGCTAATTATTAATGAGCTATCTCACATTCAGTGTTCGCACCGGGCCTTCGAACCCTGGTGTTTCACACCGGCGTGTTCACAGGTCTGGCGCTGCCAGGCGGCCGGGGTATCAGGGCGGTGGTCCCTCCTCGCTCCCGCCCGGTCGCGCCTGCAGGCCTTTGCGACCGCTGCGGCCTCGGGCAGCATCCCGCGCTGGGGGCCGAGGGCCGCATCCCGCGCTGGGGGCCGAGGGCCGCGCTGGGGGCCGCATCCCGCGCTGGGGGCCCCGTCGGGCGCTGGGGGGCGCGGGCCGCAGCGCAGCGGGAGGAGAGGCGCCGCCGTGGGAGCGGGGAGGCCGCGGGCCGGGCGGCGGGGCAGGGGCTCAGGCCGAGCTTGCGGTGGGCGTGGGCGTGGGCGCGGCGGCGGGGCGGCGGGGCGGCGGGGCCGGAGCCCGCGGGCCGCCTCGTCCGCCTGTCAGGCTTCCTCCGGCTTTATTGCCTTTGTCCACCACCCTATTGTCTGGTTTCCTTTTGTCCCCCTTTCAGCGCTGCTGCCTTTTATTTTCCAGCCAGCCTGGTTGTTTTCATTTCTTTTGTCTGAAGTTCCTGAGAGGAAGGTTTTATTTTCAGCGGTTTGATTAATTCACAGCTTGAGCCCGGGGTGGGTTTGTTACGTAACTGCTGCCCTCAGCTTCAGGATAACGCCCCTCCCGACGCCCTGCTCCAGCCCGCGCCCCGCCCTGCGCCCGGATGGGCGGAGCCGCCGCTTCCCGGACGCTCTCCGGGCCCTGGGTGGTGGGGGGCCGCGCCGGCTGGGAGGGGCGCTCTTCTTTTCTCAGGGCAGGTGTTCTTAGGGGCAGGAATGGTCCTCTCTGCTCGCTCTGCAGTGCCCTCTCCTGGGCCCCGCGCCAGCCCCCAGGGCACCTGCCCTCGGAAAGTGGCAGGAGAGTCGAGGCTGGTCTGATCTGTAGGATGGGATCAAATCAAATCCATCTTAATCACCTATGATGCTCTCAGTTATTTACTGTGAAGTACTGTCCATGTGCCCTGTGGTAGATGGCACAGTGTTATTCATTATACGTTACGAGAAACATTTTATTCTAACATACAAATACAGCACCTGCAATTTAATTTAAGGGGATTTACTATATCTGATTTTTGCCTTACACCCCCTCTTAAAAATTTAGTGCCCCCCCAATTTTTAAAAAATTTTATTTAACAATGCTTTTCAAACTAATGTGTATCAGAAACACTTGGAGAGCTTGTTAAAACAGATCCTTGGCTCCACCCACAGAGATTCGGATTCGTGGGTGACTCAGGACGTTGCCCCTCAAACAAGCCCCCAGGTGGTGCTGAGGCTGCGGGTCCTCATGCCGCCTCCCAACCAGCAGTGGTGGAACCAGGCCCCACAGTGTTCTAAGCACCATGTAAAGATCAGTTCACAGCCCTTGTGACCGTGCACTTCACAGATGAGCAAACTGAGGTTTGGAAGTTTAAGCAACTTGCCCAAGGTCACTCTGAGGCCATCGAGTAGCTGAGGCAGGACCCATGCATACTTGGAACCTGCTGTGTCCCCCCATGGTCTTGTCTCAGTGACTTTGGAGGGTGAGCAGGTGAGCTTGGGCATGTGCTGCCCTGGCCCTGAGCCTGACATGGCCACTGAACGCTCGTGACTGTGCAGCTCCTCAAGATGTCCAGGCAGTGGTGTGACAGGAGTGGCGGCAGTGATGGGAGCAGTGGATGCAGAGTCTCTGCTTATCCCAGGGATTGCAAATGCTCCCAGGGGCCAAATTCTACAGGAGAGACTCTAGCTAGATAGGAGAAAATATTTTTCTTAAAACCACTCATCTCTCAATTTATTTATTTTCCCATTTTTGGTAGATATAAAATGGATATAAGAATACATGGGTATAAGAAATCATTCACTTTTATCTTCTCTACTATAAGAAAAACGATAAATGTGTTATATAGGGTAGTTGATACTTGGTTTCCCTTTTGGGGAGTGGTAGGGAGTAGTGGAGAGCAGGAAAAATTGGCCTGTCCATAAGGAGTAACTGCTACTCAGTTCCAGCCAGTGGATGCCACAGACCAACTTTAAGAGAAGTTCAAATCCAGACTTTTATGTGATATCTCTCAGTTTTAAGTTTTGGTAACTAATTACAAATATGTACTTAAAGACACATACGTGTAGATATAATCTTGGCTTTGTAGGGCTCAGAAACAGCCAGTTGACAATCTCTGGCCTCCTTAGGTGAACCCATCAACCCACTAGTCCCAACCCTCCAACAGGCAGGTGTGCCAAAGGTTGGGCCTAGTCTTCTCTGGACCCTCCAATTTAAGAAAAAAAAAAAAGAGGGGCAGGAGGATTTTTTCTGCTTTTCACAGTGGGGTTCCAAATGGAGGCTCACATTTTGCATGAGTGTGTCTTTTGGGGCTGGGGGCATGGTGGAGTCGCTGGCTCTGGGGCTCGGGACTCGCCTCACTCACCCACCCCTCTTCCCTCAGAATGTCCATGAGGAGCCCCGGCTCTGCGCACCTGGCCCTGGATGGCGTTGGCACCATGGTGAATTGTACTGTCAAGTCAGAGGGGAAGAAGGAGCCCTGCCAGGAGGCCCCCCAGGGCTTGGCCACTGCAGCTGAACCCCACCCTGGAGACCCAGCCCAGGCCCCCCAGGATGGTGCTGACCCCCAAGCTCCAGCCCAGGTGCCTAACACTTTCCCAGGGGCTCCTGGGTCAGTGTCCCCACCCTGCCTCTGTGCCCCACACCCATGTGCCATCCCTGGCCTGTGCGCTAGCAGGCACCCACCCCCCAGCTGGGCAGGGGGGCAGGCAGAAATGTTCATTTCTGGGACAAGACTTAGGTGACTGGGGAGGGGCTGCCAAGTTCAGTCTGGTGCTGGGAGCCAGGCCACCTGTCCACGCAGGACATGGACTCAGTCAGCTGAGAGTAACTGCTCACCCTGTGTGACTCAGTCCTTACCCCCGAGGACTAGTTGGAGAGAGAGGATGTACATGCTCAAAGTTTCGCTTAAAGGTAAATACCAGCCTTTTCATTTAATTTAAGAAAATCAGCCTTATTACCCAGGCCAGAATCAAATCTCTGTTAAAGACAGTACAGCTCCTCGTCCTTCAGTGAAGGAGGTGAGCTACCTGAGCAATAAGGATTCTTGCAGCTCTTAAAAACTCTATGATTCCATGCAAGAGATATAAAAAGGGAGTATACAATTAAAAGCCAAATGAGTGCAAATGAGAGTTTTAGGGCTCTGAGAAGGGATGCAGCCTGGAGTGTGTGGGAGGAGGTTAGGAGGTTGGGTGGTGATCAGAGAAGACTTCCTGGAGGAGGAGGGCCTCAAGCGGGGTCTTAAAGAATGGAGCAGACTCAGATGAAAAGAGGAGAGGGGATGGTGTCTTAAGGAGGGCTGAGGTGGTGGCCCTGGGAATAACCAACCGCCTGGCTGGAGCGGTGGGTGTCTGCAATGGACTGGTAATTAATCTATGGCTGTTGGCCCCTGACTCTGTGGTGGCAGACCTCATTTATGTGCATTAACTCTTTTGATCCCAGCAACAACCCCATGACAGGGAGGAGGGAGGTGTTAATGTGTCCATTTCCAGCAGAGGGAAGTCAGGGTCAGACACGGTCAGGGACTCACGTGAGTCCAGCACCTTGTGAGTCTCTGAGCCTGGGCTGGAATGCAGCTCTCTTGTCTTCAAACCTTTTGTTCTTTTCACTCTATCAAGCAAAGGTGGGGAGGTGGGGAGGTGGGGAGGCAGGGCCCTCCTGGGGGCCGGGCGGACTCTGAGATTCCCTCAGGGTGCACAGCTCTGGGCACTCAGCCCCCTGTAGTCTGCTCCTCTTCTCTTGGCGGTGACAGTGACATTCAGCATGTCTTATAGGACTGCAGCTCCCCGGAGAGCAATGGGTCCCCAGAACCCAAGAGGCCAGGAGGCTCTGAGGCTGCTTCTGGAAGCCAGGAGAAGCTGGACTTCAACCGAAATTTAAAAGAAGGTACAATATCTGCCCTGGTGAGAGGTAGGGTCCCGGGCGGGAGGCGTGAGGATGGCTGCTCCCCATCCCTCATCCTCTTCTAGTTGTACCAGCCATCGAGAAGCTGCTCTCCAGTGACTGGAAGGAGAAGTTTCTGGGAAGGAGCTCTGTGGAAACCAAAGATGTCAAAGGTGAGGGCCCCTGGGCTGGGCGGGAGGGATGTGTGAGCCCTTCCCCTTTTCTGGCCTGGCCATGCAGTCTGGGCCTGTGGGGTAGTTGCGGGGGCTGCACCACTCTGCCTCCTGCCTGGCCCTGGAGGTCAGCACCATCCCTCACCTGGGCCCCTGCGTTGGGTCTGGCTCACTCCCATGCAGGCAAGGCCTGGCAGGCAGGGATCAGATCCCATGAGTGTGGGTTTCGGCTCCACCTCTTACCAGGGACCCTTGTGACCTCGAGCATCCTTGACACTTGCCAGATCCACCTACAAAGTGAGCCGAACGTTCCCTCTCACTGCTGAAAGTTAATTCTAGGCACGGAGTGAATGAGAAGTGCTGGAGGCTCCTGCTTGACCTCTTCAGAGTGGTCATCTTCCCAGTGCGGCCACACCACAGAGGGGACCGTAAGACAGTGCGGATGCCCCAGCCCCACCCTGCCTGCTGAATGAGAGCCCCAGAAGATGCCCCCTCTGTACTGAACGTAGTGAAGTGATTAAGAACACATTTAATACAGATGTTTCCAACAAGCTACTTGCAAGATGCATTCAGCATGCTGTTACTTCAGGGAATGGAAATGATACTCATTCTTTAGTGCATGGAGTGAAATGTTTAAAAACACCGCTTATAAGATGGAGGCCTGGGCAGCTGTATTTTTCAGAGGCTGCCTGAGTGATTCTAATGCGGTGGTCTGTGGCTTGGCGTGTAGGAGCACACCCCCACATCTGCCGTTGGCTGCACTGGGGGGCAGGGAAGCCGTGACGTTTGTTGGTTGAGGACTGTGTGCCAGATCTGGACTAAGAGCTTATGTGCATTCTCTCTAACCCTCACAGCAGCCCTGTGAAGTGACGATTATTGTGCTCATTTAGAGATTAAAGAGCAGATGACTTGGTAACTGGCCCACCAGCTCCCAGGCGGGGTGGGCTGAATGGGGAATTTGAACCCCGATCTGTCTTGCTCCAAAGCCTGAGCGTGTCCCGCTGGGCCCCTCCTGTGGGATGGCCCTCCACCCTGACCCTGTGGCACCGGGCACTCAAGGCGGTCCAAGAGTTGGGCCAGGGCTGAGAGGCCCCACCCCCAGCATTTCCAGGGGCTGGAATTGGCAGCTAATGGTGGGGAACTTCTAGAGCCTAATTCAGGTGAGGAGTCCCCTCCATGGCCAGGCTCATGTCCCGGTCACCTGTCGCTGAGCCCCTAACAGGGCCTGGGGCACAGCAGTTGCTCAGTACGTGTCAGAAGGATGCACAGATGAACAAACAAATGGTCAGTGGTGCTGCTTCCCTGGAGCAGGGACCCAGGAGAGCCTGGCAGAGAAGGAGCTGCAGCTTCTGGTCATGATCCACCAACTGTCCACCCTGCGGGACCAGCTCCTGACGGCCCACTCAGAGCAGAAGAACATGGCCGCCATGCTTTTCGAGAAGCAGCAGCAGCAGATGGAGCTGGCCCGGCAGCAGCAGGAGCAGGTGGGCCCGGCCCGGCGTCGCGCTCTTTCCAGGGGAAGGGCCTGTCAGGGCCCAGAGAGGAGCGCCTTGGGAGCAGGCTGAGCCTGGGGCGGGTGCGGGAGGGGCGGTGGGCAGGGGCTGTAGGATTCCCACCTCTGGCTCTTCCTAAGCCCTGTTGGGGGGACAGGGGGTAGCGGGGTGCTGAGGGGCTCCAAGTAAGAGCAGCTGGCTGCTTCCTGCCCAACCTCCATCCCTGGGCTCTGAGGGAAGGGCGAGCTGCCCTCAAAAAGAGAGTCAGTCCTGAAGGTTGGCTGTTCCGCTGCTTCCCCGCCCAGCTCCCCTGCATGGTGGCTACCGCAGAAGGCAGGGTGTGCTTGGGGCTGCGAAGGCTCTGTGGGAGTGGGGTCCCGGGGCCTAATGCCTGTGGCCCCTTTGCCAACTCTTTCCCTCTGCCAGATCGCTAAGCAGCAGCAACAGCTAATTCAGCAGCAGCATAAGATCAACCTCCTGCAGCAGCAGATCCAGGTAAAGGGGTGGGAGAGCAGGAGGTGGAGGGGTTGCCACCAGCCTGGAGAGGCGCTGGGGACAGGGAGGGACAGGGGAGTCACTCAGGCATGACCCTCAGGAGGCGGGCTCATTTCTGCTCTAGGCCCTACCCCTGTCTTCTTCCCCTGTGTCAAGGGTGGGGCCTTCCTACCCAGCCAGGGCTTGAGGGTGGGTAGACAGTGGCGTGGAGTCAGCTGGATCTTCTGAAGACTGTCCCTGCCCAGGCCCTGTGCTTCTCATCTCTGCCTTCACCCTCTGTGTCCAGGGCTGACCACAGCTGGGCAGCTGCTTGGGCCCCCAGGAACTCACATAGGATTTCTCTGCCCTCAGCAGATCAACATGCCTTATGTCATGATCCCGGCCTTCCCCCCGAGCCACCAACCTCTGCCTGTCAGCCCTGACTCGCAGCTGGCTTTGCCCATTCAGCCCATCCCCTGCAAACCAGGTGAGTGTGGGAGGGCCCCCGGCTGAGGCCTCCTGCGGGCAGGGCGGGGGCCCAGCGCTGCTCTCACCCAGTAATTTGCAGGTGGCCTTTCTGGGCCTTAGTTTTGGAGCTGTCCCGTGGAAGAATCATCCCTTCTCTCTGGACCTCACTGGGAGAATGAAAAGTGGTTTTCACATTGAAAACCATGAAGTGCTTTCCAGACATGAGCGGATGTAGCCAATCTAGGTCTGATCTCCCCAGCTCTGGGGCATTTCCTGTACCAGAATATTAATATCTTGAATGTTAACTGAGCATTATACATCTCCCAAATTCACACTCTTGTTCTTGGCCTGACCATGCCACTCTTGCCTTCTGCCCCGTCACTGAAATTCAGTGACCACCCACTGAGTGCCAACCCCATGTCAGACACTGTGGAGTTGTCAGGCAGCCACAGGGGTGATGAAATGTGGACTTTGAGCTCAAGGAATTTAGTCTGTGGAGGGAAAAGCAGGATACCAATGACCGAGGAGTCTGGGAAGGCTTCCTGAGGAGGTTGCATTTGACTGGGGCCTGGGGGAGTGGACTTGTGAGGGTGAAGCCAGGAGCCGGGGTGGTGGGCCGGGAGAGGGCTCCCACCTGAGGCAGGGAGCTGCGCGGGGCGCTGGGGTGAGGGGAGCACATGACAGGGCTGTGGGCTGCGGCTGGGAGGGCGGGTGGGACTGGGTGTGGGGCTGGGGATTATTTGGTAGCATGTGGGACACCGTGACATTTGAGTGGAGGATGTGTTGTCACGCTGATGGGGGTTACAGGATGGGGGGCCAGCTGGAGGCAGGACCGGGTGGGGCTGTTGAGGTGCTTCTAGTGATGGTGACAGCTTGCGCTAGGACTGTGACGGCGGGCTGGAGGCAGATATGGGAACTGGCCATGATCATTGATTCACGGGGCAGGGCAGAGATGCTGCCCGTAATTTCCCCAGAAGGGGCAGCAGCCTTTAAGTCAACCCCCTCAGGTCCACTCTCCCTTTCCACGCACGAGAAGGCAGGGGAAATGCCCCTGGGTGAGCTCCTGTGGGTCCACCACTGAGGCCTGTGGGCTGTGGGCACAGTTCATGGGTCAGCCCCACTGACCCTAGGGTGGGAGAAGGGGAAACACAGAGGAAGTTCCCAGGTGGGGGATAGGGGATGAGGACCACACAGGACGAGATGGACAGACTGGGAATGGGGGAGGGGGGAGGGCCTGGGGGGAGGACAGGGCACCTGGACCAAACCATTGCAGCTCCAGAGCTGCAGGGGTGGGGAGGGCAGGGCCAGGGGTGGCGAGGAGGCATGTGCTTTCTGGACAGGGGAGGCAGGAGGTGTAAGCCGTGGAAGACCTGGACTGCTTCATTTGCTCCAGGATCCTAGCCAGCAGGTGGCCTGCAGGCTGCCCCTTCCCGAAGCTGAGTGAACAGCGCCTCCCCCCAGCTCACAAGCCTTAGATGGTGCTGCCTACAGCATGGAGTCCAGACTCCTGAGCTCAGCCTACATGGGCCTTGGAGCCCACCTGGCCCCCCAGTACTCCACTACTCCATGCCTGCCTCCAGGCACTAGCTCATGTCCTGCCTCCCCCCAGAAGGCTGCTCCAGTCACCCCAGATGGAACAGAGTTCTCTGGCATGCGACCCACACAGCCCATATCACCACAGCCATGGGGTTAGTGATTTGTATCCATGGCTTCTCTCTCCACTTGCACTGTCAACTCCTCTGTGCTGCCTGTCGAGGGAGAGTGAGGTAGGCTAGGTAGAATAGAGAGAGGGCCATGTCCAGGGGAAAGGATGGGCTGTGGAGTCCAGAGGACCCGGGTTAAAATTTCAGTGCTCCCATTTATGAACTATGTGCAACCCATTTAAGGTCTCCAGGTCTCAGTTTCTTTATCTGTAAAATGGGTTGATGTATTGATTGCCCATTATATGCTGCTCACTAGGGGCTATTGTGAGATAATGCACATCAGACGGGCGACACACAGGTAGCTGCTTTTGTGCCCTGCACGTAGTAGGTACAAGCTATAGGCATCGGTAGAATGAGTGGGGTGCTGTTCTTACTTCACCATTGGCTGGAACTCCAGGGCCTGTGGGGGGGGGGGGTGGCAGGAGCGTGCAGGGCAGCGGGCGAGGGCACAGGAGGCCCTCAGCCGCGCTCCGGGCTGGGGAAGGCCGAGGCGGAAGCTGGCTGGGCCAGCTCGGAGCCTCTGTCCACTTGGTCAAGCAGGGCGTCTGCTGTTCTGTGCTCATCCAGGACTTTTCTCCTTGCCGCCTTTCCCACAGTGGAGTATCCGCTGCAGCTGCTGCACAGCCCCCCCGCCCAGGTGGTGAAGAGGCCTGGGACCATGGCCGCCCACCACCCACTGCAGGTACTGCCCACTCACTGGCCGGGGCTCCCTCCCTCGCATACAAGGGCTGGCTGCCCACTGCGGGGGCTGTGGGGCCTGTTCTTGTTCACCTGCTCCTTCTGTCTCTTCTTTCCCTCTCTGTCTCCTTGTCTGTTCTGGGTATTCTTGTCTCTCTGTCACCATATGTCCCCTCCGTCCCTCTATGGGGGTCTCTTTGGCATGTCTCACCCTCTGACCTCTGGGTCTCCCTCAGGAGCCCTCCCAGCCCCTGAACCTCACAGCCAAGCCCAAGGCCCCCGAGCTGCCCAACACCTCCAGCTCCCCGAGCCTGAAAATGAGCAACTGTGGACCCCCCAGCCATGGGGCCCCCACACGGGACCTGCAGTCCAGCCCCCCAAGTCTGCCTCTGGGTAAGCTTTCTATCTCCCGCACTTGTCCATCGGCCCTCTTCTGAGGGGGAGCCAAGGGGCATGACGGGACCTGGGGCATGTCCCTTCCCTCCAGGTCACAGTCTAACAGGGGCTTAGACTTGCTGTCTTCGGCCCCTTTCAGTTTCAGCATCCAGTCTCAGGAGATCCTCGCCCTCCTCTCCCCGCTGTGTCTGTCTGGGCACCCTGGCCTGGGGTATTCAGGCCCCCGGGCCGCACAATTTCGGGGACACTATTCTCGTTTCCAGTATATTGGCACCGCACCACAGCCAATGTCAGTGGCGCCCCCTTGGGGATGTGCAGGGTAACAGCCCTGGGAGGGCAAGAGGCAGCACCACCCCAGGAGTGCAACTGGGCATGACCCCGACCTCCCTTTCTCTTCCTCCCCCGTCTCTCATAGGCTTTCTTGGTGAAGGGGATGCTGTCACCAAAGCCATCCAGGATGCTCGACAGCTGCTGCACAGCCACAGCGGGGCCTTAGAGAGCTCTCCTAGCACCCCTTTCCGCAAGGTACAGGTCCCTGCTGCCCTGCACTTGGGAGCAGGGAAGACACAGTAGCCAGAGGTGGAAGGCACAGAGTCTGAGGCCACCAGAGGGAGGGGTGGGGAGGGCCGTGGGGTGACACAGGGGGGCTGATGTGCAGGTTGCCCCTGTCAACCCCAGGACCTCATCAGCCTGGACACGTCCCCAGCCAAGGAACGGCTTGAGGAGAGCTGTGTGCATCCTCTGGAGGAAGCCATGCTGGGCTGCGATGTGGACGGTGAGGGCTCTGGGTACTGGGCTGACGGGCAGGAGGGCCCACCTCTGCTTCCCCCAGGGCCAGGGTGGTCAGGTTGCATCTCTTTCCAACCCCTTCTCTCCCTTTCTATGTGTCTCTACCCTTTCTGTCCTGGGCCCCTGGCTGGGATCTGCTGGTGTCCTGCTCCTGGCCCCTCTGGGAGCCTCCCAGCACCCCCTAGCGGTCAAGCAGGGGATGTTTCTTTCTGCCAGCCCTGGAGGACTCTCTTTGCCACCCCTGCCCCCCAGGCTCCCGCCACTTCCCAGAGTCCCGGAACAGCAGCCACATCAAGAGGCCCATGAATGCCTTTATGGTGTGGGCCAAGGACGAGCGGAGGAAGATCCTGCAGGCCTTCCCGGACATGCACAACTCCAGCATCAGCAAGATCCTTGGTGAGTGCCGGCAGGGCTCCAGCAGGACCTGCAGCAGGGGCCAGCTGGCTCTCCTCGGCCTTGCTGGGTGATGGTCACACCATGCTGAACTCCAGCGGACTCTGTTGGGGTGCGAGAGTCAGGCGGGACATGAGGCAGCTGGGTCCGGCACTGTGGCAGGCTCTTCTGCCGCCACCCATGCCCTGGAATTTAAGGAGGAAGTGTGTACGTGTGCGCCGCATTCTTTAGCCCCCTCATCTCTCCCTAACCTGTTCCACTGTTGCCCAGACTATGGAGCTGGCTCCAGCAGGAGACAGGAGAAGAGACTGGTGTTCTTGGGCTGTCAGTAGAAAGGTTTCTTAAATTATACGTCTTGTGGCCGGCCCGGTGGCACAGCGGTTAAGTTTGCACGTTCCTCTTTTTGGTGGCCCGGGGTTTGCCGGTTCGGACCCGGGTGTGGACATGGCACCGCTTGGCAAAAGCCATGCTGTGGTAGGCCTCCCACATAGAAAGTAGAGGAAGATGGGCACGGATGTTAGCTCAGGGCCAGTCTTCCTCAGCAAAAAAGAAGACTGGCTGTAGTTAGCTCAGGGCTAATCTTCCTCAAAAAAAAAAAAAATTATACGTCTTGATTGGAGGCTGAGGAGAGCTGTGGGACAGGGCAGCTGGGGTGGAACAGGGCAGTTGCCTCAGCACTGAGGCTCCTCCGGTGTCTATGCAGGTCCCTTGTCAACTGAGGCTCCGGTGTTTGTCCTGAGCAGGGAGCCTGTCTGCACTGTTGGGGGCCTGGGGTGGCTGCCCTTTGGTTTATGCAAATCATGCAGCCCAGAGACCTCCCAGGAGCTGCTGGGTCATTTGGGATGTGAGTGGGTGCTGTGTCTTCAGCTGGCAGTTGGATACCCATATCCGTGCCATCTCCATTCACCTGCCCAGCATCTAAGGAGCACCCACACTGGGCCAGGGCCTTGCTGGGTGCTTGCACTATACCCGCGGACCAAAATCTTCTGGGGGCCTCCAGGGGGTGGGGGGTGGTCGGCAGGGCCAAGCACTGAGCGTCTGCCCCCGGGGGGCTGGACCAGGCTCCCGCTGGAAGTCCATGACCAACCAGGAGAAGCAGCCCTACTACGAGGAGCAGGCACGTCTGAGCCGGCAGCACCTGGAGAAGTACCCCGACTACAAGTACAAGCCGCGGCCCAAGCGCACCTGCATCGTGGAGGGCAAGAGGCTGCGGGTGGGCGAGTACAAGGCCTTGATGCGGACCCGGCGCCAGGATGCCCGCCAGAGCTACGCGCCCCTGTGAGCAGGCCCGCCCCAGGCAGCTGAGCCTGTGTGCGCGCGTGTGTGTGCAGCTCTTGTGAGTGGCTGGGTGTTAGCATTTGGCTTGACTTTGTGTGTGAGTCCAGGGGTGCTTAGTGTGTGTGTGTGCACAGGTGTGTGTGGGCGTTATCTGGGGGTGGCTGGGCCTGCATGCATGACTGCAGGGGTGACTATGACCATGGTGGCTTGGGATGTAGATTCGTGACTGAGTGCCTGTGAGGGACTGGTGTGTACCTGGAGAAACGTGCCTGTGGATCGCATTTCTGGCAAATTCAATAAAAATTCACGGCACTAAACATCCAGGTACTTACCATACAGAGGTTTCCTGACTGGACCACAGCAAGCACCTGGGATGCCTTTAAACAGGAAACTCCCCGGGCATTTAAAATAGACGATTTCCACAAACTGCATTCACACACGGTCCTCCAGGAGTATCTGTGGGGCCAACCATGGCCCTGGGACTGATGTGTGGGGGCTGTAAGTTGACAGTTTGCTTCAGAAGGCAGAACGGGGGGCGGAGTGTGTGTGTCTGGGAGCTAAAGGAGTGTGGGTGAGAGGGCACACCCTGAGGGGCCCGGAGTAGGGCTGGGCTGGGGTCAAAGTGAGGCTGCCTCTGTAACCTGCCCCTTGTCTTCCTGAAGCCCGCAGTCTGGCCAGGTGCACGGGAGCTCCTCAGATGCCGTGTACCCTCGGGTAGCAGGCATGCCGCTGGCACAGCCCCTGGTGGAGCACTATATGCCCCGGAGCCTGGACCCAAACATGCCTGTCATCGTCAACACCTGCAGCCTCAGGGAGGAGGCTGAGGGCACGGAGGACAGGCACTCCGCAGCCGATGGTGAGATGTTCCGGTACAGCGAGGAGGAGGACTCGGAGGGCGAAGAGAAGAGCGACGGCGAGTTGGTGGTGCTCACAGACTGATCCCGGTGGGGGCCTGGTCCTCCTCCCTGGGGAAGACCAGCCCCAAGCTGATGGGCAGAGCTGGCCCACCTGGACTTTGTTGGTACTTGGACTTGGGCCCACCTGGGAGATGGGCACAGCTGTGCACCTGCAGATACTTTCCTAAGAGGCCCTGCCCAGCACACCTGTGGGCACACCTGAGGTGCTGCTGGCTGAGGTGGGCAGGGCCTCATGGTGGTGATGGGCTGAGCTCCTTGGTCCTTGGGGCTCATGGCCAGGGGACACTGTATGACCCTCCCCTCCTGCAGGTCTACGCACCCCGGGGTATGGCAGCTACAGACCTGTCCCCCTGGGGCCACATGCTTTGTTCCATTCTTGTCCTGGATGGACCAGCCACCGTGGGACCAGCACCCCGACACATAGCACCCCCAGATCCCTCCCCAAGCACCAGGCTCACTTTGTACTTTGTGCAAAAAGCTCTGGCTGTCCCTCACTGGCTTTATCTTCACCAAGCCTGTTGTGCCTCTGGCTGCTGTGAGCGTGTGTGTGTACACACGTGTATGTTTTCCTGTGTTCATTTCTTGCACGAGATATTTATTGAGTGCCCGCTGCGTGCAGGCACTGTTGCTGAGTTCCTGTGGGGGTGTCTCTTGATGCCACTCTTGCTTCTCTGGGGGCCTCTTTTCTGTGCTTCTCTTTGTACCCAAATTACTACCTCTTTGTCAGTCTGGGTGTCTCAGGTTCTGTGCGTCCTTGAGTGCATTTCTGTCTGGCCTTGTCTCCCTGCAGGGCCCTGTTTCTGTCCCTCTCCCTTCCTTGGTGTCTGCCCTGCCCCCGTGACGCCTGCTGGTCACTCTGGATCTCCGTAGGCCCCTGCTCTGCCCCTGGGCCCACAGCGCCCTGACCGCCCCGCCCCCGACTCCCTCCTGACCCTGCCAGTTGGTTCCCATGGAGCCATTTTTAGTTCCAAGCAGCATGGGAATGTGCTCGCCTCCAAGGGGCTCTGTCCTGGTGCCCCAGCCCCTGGTCCCAACCAAGTGTCAGAGTGGGGTCAGGAAGACTGATGGTTAGTGACAGAGCCTGGAGAGGAGGGTTCCCATGGCAGCTGGTCTCCGTTCCTCCCTCGTGAGCGGGGGGAGGGCTCCCCGTTCTTGGAGGGGTCGGTGAGGGGACAGAGGCTCCACGCTGCTCCTGATGCTCTTCCCCCCTCCCCCCCCAATCTGCACTCTGGAGTTGTCTCAGCGCCTGAGCACCTTCACCCGTTATTTCCCTAAGAAAATCAAGCCCCACTGGCCCCTGACTCCACAGATCCACAACAGCCCTCAGGTCAGGGTGAGAAGGAACCCCAAATCCCACAGGGGCAGATGTGGCGTCTGTGTCCACCCCCTCCCCTTCCCCCCCCAGCCCAACTTCTCTTCTGGCTGTTTCTTTTTTTATGACTGTAAACATAGATAGTGCTTTATTTTGTTAATAATAAGATAATGATGAGTAACTTAACCAACACATTTCTCCTGTTTACACCTGGGGAGTTTTTTGTTTCCTGCTGGCGTAATAAAGACAGACCATTTCAGAATCTGGCCCTGCTGTGGGGGGAGAGGGAGTCTGCGCCAGCCCAGCAACAGGGCCCCCCCCACCAGGCAGCTCCAGGGAGCCTCAGGCTGGGCCTGGGGAGGAAAGGAGACCCCTGCCTCGCCCCACCTCGCGGAGGTGAGCCAGACCCCATGAGAGTGCTTACTGGGTCCTACAAAAGTCAGTGGTGGGCTCCCCCCAGAACTAGCCACATGGCCTGGGGGGGAGGTGTCACATTTCCTGTTTGACCTCATCTCAAAACGAGGAGGTTAAGCCCTATCCATGGTTTTATCCTCTTTTAGAGAAGGAGCCCTTTGAGAATCTAATGAAAGCTGTGGACCCTCATCCTGAAAAGGGCTCACATGGACACCCTGAGCCCATTTATGAGCCCCCAGGATACAGATTAATAAGCAGGGTCTCTAATGATGTGCTTCTGGGCTCTATCTGTGACCTCACACTTTGAATGAGGATCACACTAGGAAAAATTAGACCTGAAAGGACTAGATGTCAGACTGATACACCCAAAATGCATAGACTTGGATTGGATTAATAGGGGCTTGTGTTCACAACAAAGGAGGTGATGGACCAGTGTACACCACACAGTCCTGGTCCCAGGTGCATCATGCCAGTCCTAGCCCCCTCAACAGAAAAGGCCATTGTCATAGTGGAGGGGCCCAGAGGCAGGCACCCTGCACAGAAGAGGACTGGAGGGAGGCTAGTGGACATGTCCTTGGAAGAATGGTCAAAGGGGCTAGGGATGTTTAGTCCAGAAAAGAGGAAACTAGGGTAGGACAAAAAGGACAAGATGGCTTACTTCAAAGCTGTCAGGTGGGCAGCGTATAGCTATTCTGTGTAGCTCATGAGGTAGAACTTGGCCTTGAGGAATCTCCAGGGTCAATATTTTTGGCTTAACATAAACAACTTTTTGACAAAGATTTTAAAAGTGGTAGTGAACTTCTCAACACAGGAAGTATCCAAGCAGAAGCTCTTAAATGCTGGAAGAGAGATTTCTAAATTGGAGACGGTGGTGGTGAGGGTAGGTGGGGAGAGGGTGGTTGATTCCAGGGCCACCAACTTGGGAGTGAAGACCCTCTAAGAATTAGGGTCCCAGCCTTTTGTCCAGGGAGCGTCCCGGCTGCTGGCCTTTGCTGGTTTTCCCAGCGCAGCCTCACAGAGCTTTGGGCACATCTCCTTTGCCCTCCCCACCCAGGTCTCCGCAGGGCCAAGCTGCCGACGCCAGCCTCCCCGGACCCTTGAGAAAGATGCCGGCTGCCTTGTGAGGGGAGCCCGGCGGCCGCAGACTGCCCTCTAGTGGTCACGTAGGAGGTTGCTCATTTCAACTTCTGTCCACTCCCCCACCCTCCAGTCCCCACCACTCTGCCCCCCACTGTGTCCCAAACCAAATCGGGGCAGTGTGGTTGGGAAACTCGCAGAAAGGCTCACCCCCACCCGCTCCCGTCCTGACTTCCTATGCCCGGTCCTCTGGCCTCGGAGCAGCCACATGCCCTGCAGCCTCAGCATGGGAAGATCCCTCCACAGGGACCTGTGGCAGGTGTCCTGGAGCCCCATGCCCTGCCCCAGGAGAGGCAGGGTGGCTCAGGTGGGTTGTGAGGCACAACAGTGTCCTGGTCATCACCAGGAAGGCTGGGGCATGAGCTCGCTCTCTGTCCCCGCCATGCCTCTCCTGCAGAGGCTGAGGCTCAGAGCCCAGCAGAGAAACGTCTGCCCAGGCCTGCTTTGTCCAGAGCTCCTTCTGAGGTTTAGGAAGGGAACTGGGGGCGTGGAACCAGGCCATCCTCAGGAGCCTCCAAGGCCTGGTGCTGAGCCAGGAGGGCAGGAGTGCTGGTTAGTCTGGGGTGGCAGCCAAAGGAGAGACAGTGGGGCTCCAGGCTTTGTGGGGTGGGGTGCAGCTAAACCACCCTTCCCTGCCCCCCTTGCCCCCCACCCACTCTCCTGGAACATTGGAGGGATGAGGATGGTTTTTCGAAGACGGCACGGGATGGTGCCTACAGGTTAACTCCCTCAGTGCAGGTGATGGCCAGGGGCCTCGGGCACAGGACAATACCTGGGGGGTCCTGTTCCAGCCATTCCCTGCTCACCACTGCAACACCATCTCCAATGCTGTGACATCAAGGCCCCAGGAGTCTGGAAACGAAGCTGCCTTCACACTGGTTATTTCTGCCCTCAGCTCCAGAGGTGGATCTGAGAGGAACAAGGATGAGCACCACCATGCAATTCACAGGAAGGGCACACCATGACCACCTGACCCCACAGATGACCCCCAGGGCCCGACCTGTCCAGCCTGGCACCATCCCTCTGTCAGGCACGCCTTTCCCCCATGTCCTCCGCTGGCACCCCTCCCGGGGGCCCAGCCACACTGCATCACTGTGACCTTGAAGAAGACCCCAGCTGCCAGTGCCAGCTCAGCTCCAACAGTTGCCATGGCACCCTGGTACCTTTGCAGGCAGGAGCCAAACAGCCAGAGTCTGCTGGCAGGAGGCTGCTGCTGTCGCTGCCCCTGTGGGCACCAGGTACCTTCTGGGGGGCCCTGGGTGCAGCTGCTGCCCAGCCACCCAGCCCTGGGAGTACAGCCATAGCAAGCTGGGCTGCCAAGAGGGGAGGCCCTGCTCACCTTTGAGCTTCTGCTGTCCCCTCCCTCTGGCCTTAGTGGTTCCAGAAATCACCCGTCAGGCAGAGCAGCTCCCCTCCCCCAGCAGCTGGGAGCCAGCGAGGACTGAGGAAGAAGTCGGTTCTGAGTGCTCCGCGCAGCCTCTCACTGGCTCATCACCTGGCTGGGCCAAGTGCTCGGACCCACAGCCCAGTTCCCGCTCAGCTGTGTCCTCCCAGGGTCAACTCAGTCGAACAAAAGGGTCAAAGGCTGAGGTCAAAGGGCAATTGCTGGCCCTGCCCAGGTCTCCCCCAACCAGGGCCCAGGCCTGTGAGCCAGGTGCACAGGAGCCTTGGCAGCAAGCATGCAGCCCAAGGATACCCCAAGAAGGGGTTGGAGCAGCCCTCCACCGCTAGTGCAGGAGAAGCAACCACTCCCTCCACGTCGGAACCCCACCGTGGGCACTCGGACACAGAGTGGTCCAGACACAGAGTGGTCCAGACACGGCCACTTTAATGCAGAAACCACGGTAATTTACAAATGCATCACTTTATGGAGGCAGGAGGGCCTGAGGGGTTGTGAGGGCAGACAGGAGGTGGGAGCTGTCAGCACCTCCTCTACTCATCCTACCCAGGCTCCCACAGGACAGGTGGGCCCTGAGGTCCCGGGTCCCTGCCCCTTTACTCCTGCCAGTCATTCCCAAGGGACCCCTTGGGTCAACTTCAGGACAGAAGGTGGACACGAAAAGACAGATTCTTGGAAGTGAGGGCCTGGAGGGCAGGGCAGCAAACAAGGCAGGAGGCTGCTGGCTGCTGTCCAGCCACCCCACTCTCACTATGTCCCCAGCCAAGCCACAGCAGGAGGCAGAGCCAGGCTCTGGCCCAGGACGCCACCACTCCCTTGCCTTCCCTCCCAACAGGCAGCAGAGGGAGGGAACACAAGCTCAGAGCAGAAAGGGTCCTGGGGAACGGAGGTCCTCGGGCTGAGGTTTGGGAAGGGGCTACTGGACTGGATCTGACTTGGAGGAAGGGAACGATGTCAGATGAGGCAGCTGCTGGGGGAGCCGTCAGACCAATTGCAGACTGCCCCCCCCAAGATTGGTACATCCGTCTTTCTGTCGGAGTGGGCACCATGCTGGTCTGGGCTCAGCACCTCCCACGTGGGGCATGCGGGGGGACGGGCTGGAGGCTCAGGGCACTGGAGGTAGAAAGGAGCCCTTCCCCGCTCCCCTTCCCCAAGCTGGAAAGGTCAGAGACACATCTAAGGCAGCCCAGATTCCAGCATGGCCTGGGCTGGGAATGCTGGCCTTCCCAAGGGTGGCTGTGGTCCGGGCTGTGACTGGCTACAGGCACTTCCCCCCAAGGCTGGCAAGGTGAAGGGGGACCCCCAGAGCTGGGTCCTATGAGCTCCTCCAAACGAGAATGTGGTCTCCAGCAGCATCCACAGGGGGCTGGTGGCAGGGGCAGAGCCTTCCCCCTGGATGCCTACCTGCCCCCTCTCCCACCTTGTCCAAGGGTGTGGAGCGTGGAGCAAGGCAGAGCCCTGGACACAGGTCTGCGCAGGCAGACAGGCGGGGAGGCTGAGGAAGCTGGTCACTTTGGCATCTCCAAGGCCGACACCTGAGGCTTCACCTTGAAGTACTGGTTGAATCGGATCACTGCGTACCTGCCAGAAGACAGGGCAGGGGGTGAGAAGGGAGGCCAGGTGGGCCCTGCTGGGGGCACTCACGCCGGGAGGAAAGCTGTTCAGTTCAGCTCATCCAGGTCTGGGCAGGGCAACCCCAGCCCAGGCTGACTTTTTTTTTAACTTCAACTATAACTTTATTTTTCTTCTTAGATCAGACTGGAGCAACCCTTCCCCAAATACGTTTGCTTGCTTTCTGATTTTTACAGCTCAGTAGTATTCATATTGTGGTGCAACAGATCTCCAAGACTTTCTCATTTTCAAAACTGAAACTCTGTCCCTGTTAATCAGCAACGCTCCGCTCCCCGGCCCCAGCCCCTGGCACCCACGGTCTCTGTGAGTTTGACTGACTGCTCCAGGCACTTCACATAAGTGGACTCAGACAGTATTTGTCATTTTGCCACTGGCTTATTTCACTTAGCACCATGTCCTCAAGATTCATCCATGTTGTTGTGTGTGACAGGATTCCCTTCCTTTTTAGGGCTGAATAATATTCCAGGGTGTGTAGACCACGTTTCATTTATCCATCATCCATGGCCACGGGCTGCTTCCACCTCTCGGCTGGTGTGAACGATACTGCTGTGAACATGGTGGTGCAAACACCTCTTCAAGGCCCTACTATCGGTCCTTTTGGACACACATCCAGCAGCGAGAGTTGCCGGACCACACAGTCATTTGATTTGTGATTTTTGAGGAAGCACAGTATTGTTTTCCACAGCAGCTGCCCCACTGTACATTCCCACCAGTGGTGGGCCCGCCCCCTCGCCAGCACTCATTATTTTCCGTTTATCTGACGGTAGCCATTCTCATGGGTGTGAGGTGCCATCTCATGGTGCTTTGGACTTGCATTTCCTAATGGTGGTGAACACTATGAAGCCAGGGTACTGATTCCTTTTAGCTGAGGGTGGGTCAGGAGGAGAAGGGCAAGGAGACTGGGCCAGAACGGAGGACAAAGTGACTCCTGGCCCTCAGCGACATATGTATCTGGCAGGACGGGCCCTCAAGCAGTCAGTATTCAAGTATGGTCTCCGTTTAACTCCCAGTGTGTCAGCAAGGCCACTGGAGGAGGAGCTGGGTCTGACACCCACACAGTAAGCACTGAGCCCACCCGTGATCTTGGCGGGTCACTTGCATACTCCGGAACTCTGTGCCCTCTGCTATGGAGTGAGAGTCGACTCATGATCTTTCAGACTGATTTTCAACACTTTCCTCGCTGCCTAGCCCAGTGGATGGGAGCACAGCCAGCAGAGCAGGGCAGCAGGTAGGCGACCCACCAGCGGCGCGGGCAGAGTGGGAGGCCCCACTGCGTTCAGAGGGCTGCTCTGGGCCACGGCTCCCCGGGCTCCCCAGAGTGGCGGCCCCACTGGACATGGGCTGGCGGGAATGGGCGCGACTTAGCAGAGCAGAGGCATGGCCTCTGGACGCTCTATTCAGGCCGTGCTTTGCTCCTACACCCTGGGCTCCAGGCCCTTCCTTTCCTCCGCCTCCTGCTCCCAACTCACCTGAGGAAATCAAAGTCGATGGTGGAGAACTGGTCCTGGATAAGGGCCCAGAGTGCCCAAAAGAAGTGAGATGCCTGGAAAGACCAGAGAGGGTGAGCACGCAGTCCCCTGTCAGGGACCCCACATGGCTGGACCGACACAGTCACTCTGGAAGACACACAGCTGGGACACTGGCAGAGACACAGTGGGGTCTCCCAGCATAGGCGTGGCAGACTGCAGAGGTCAAGTCACTGGACAGCGTTTGGGGGCTCTGCTCCCGCTACAACGAGGCAGCAGATGTGGTCCTACCTGTCCTGGGGCAGCCAGCAGGCGGGGCTTCAGCGCTTTCGGCTTGTGCCCAGCCTGAGCAGGACCCGAGCTCCCCCCGGCCTCTCCCCTGCCTGGGGAATCTCCTCAAGACTTCAAGGCCAAGGTATCCAGGACAAGACGGACCTCTAAGCCAGAGCTCAGGCCCAGCGGCCAGTGGCGGGGCTGGTGCCCCTCAGGAGTGCCCTGACCACATGGTCATCAGGGGTCCTGTCTGCTGGAAGACCCCTGACACTGAGTTCCTCCACGCCTTTCCCTCTTTCCTCGGGAGGTGGGTTGGGCTGGAGAATGAGCGTAGGTGTGGGAATGAGAACCCTGAGTCTGGGCACTGACCGAGCAGCTAACTGTCGTCCCCGGAGCCAGAGGTGCCCAGGCCCTTTCACCCCAGGCTCAGGAAGCCAGAGAGCGCGCTTCCTGCTGCCCTGGACAAGCTTCAGCGACGCCAGGACCTTCCCAGGTGGGCCCCACCCAGTCCTGCTTGTTCTGGGCTGGCTGGAAGGACCTCCTTCCACTTTCTTCCCGTCTCAGGACTTAAGGGGACATAAATCAATTAGCAATATGAATGACGACTAATATTTAGCAAGAGAAAGGCATGGGTGGAACAGTTAAGAAGAACCTGATGGAGAGTCAGTTTTGTGCCACTGAGGAAAACAGCGGAGGCAATCCCAAACCACCAGTAAAGATTTTCTTTAGCTCTACAATGTGCTGTGAAATTCAGGGTGCTGACGTTAATAAGCCACTTAGCAATGCCCTGAGCACACACCGGCGGAGACCTGGCATGAACCATGGATGAGCGGCACTCACACCTGAGCACCGACAGCACGGTGACTGGAGCAGGAAGAGCCTGATGGGAAAGGCTACACAGACTTCTGAGTCCGCAGAGGCAGTTAAGGAGGATTAGAACTGACATTCTCTATCTCCTCCAAAGGCTAAAAACAAATATGAAGGAGTGCTTTTAACTGCAGCCTAAAAGGCTAAGGTTAGTCACCAGAAAGAACTATCTGTCCAAAGGAGAGAACTGCTAACACAGGAAGCTAGGATCCTTCTTGGAAGTAGTTCTCTAGGAAGGAGAGAACCTCGACTTGACGGGGTGGGAAAGCAGGGCATCTCAGTATTAAGGGAACGCCAGAGATGACTATGCCCGGACCTCTCCTCTAGGCTGTGGTTCAGCAGCATATGATGGGGTCCCCAGGACCTCCTATCTGACCCTGGGCTCTGCTTCCTTCTCCACCACAAGGCTGGGAGAAGTGGCAGCTGGAGGTGGGTCTTCGTCCCTCCTTCCCCTCAAGCACTCACCAGAGCAAACTTGCTGACTTGCACGTAGAGCCTCTCCACCTCCCTGGGGGTCACCGCCCTCCCCTTCTGTGCCTGCAGGTAGTAGCGCAGCCACTGCCGCTGGGTCTCCTGCGCCGGGTACAGGCAGTAATCCACCTCACTCACACCTGGGGGGAGGCAGGGCACACAGAGGTTGCTGGGAGACCCCCCCCACCCGGGGGGCTCCTGCAGCTCAGTAGGTGTTCCCTGCTCCCCTCAAAACCTCCATCTACTTTGCCCCGCGGGGCTGTGCCCACGGAGACAGCCCTGGGAATGCAGCCAAACTTCTCTGACCGCCAAATTCATCTAATGTGTGGAGGGTCCAGCCCCATCCAGCTGGGGACACTGCTGTCAGTGGGCTGGAGGGAAGCAGAGACAGGCAGACAGCTGAGGGGCAAGACACAGTCCTGGGAGTGACACGGACCCCCTAAGCCAGTACCACTGCATCCCCATGCCCTATACGAAACTAGGGCACGAGAAGGCGCTCGGCCAAAGCACAGTGTCGGGGCCTCTTGGCCTTTTAGGTCTAGCAAAGGCCTAGCGCTCATCTCCAGTCAGCCAGGGACAAGCCCTTTCTGCGCTCAGGCCTAATCTCTTCCCTTTTAAAGGGAGGGAGCTGGACTCAATGGCGTGTCTCAAACGTTGCTTCCTGGACCAGTGTTGAGCTGGTTACTTACAAACATCACCTGGAGAGCTTCGTAAAAACACGGATTCCCAGGCACCCCTCCCCCATCCAATTCTGGGGATGATTCAGAAACGCAACCAGGCTGGGAACCCCTGGACTAGGCGGCCCCGACTCCTTCTAGTCCACCCTTCCTTGAGTCCGGAGGCTGCCAGCCCGCTACGCACCAGCCACATCCTGGGCGCCTGGCAGAGACCTGGCTCCACAGCCGGTAGAGAAAGCAGCAGTTTATTGAAGATGGGACCAGGACTGGGCCACCTTCCCCACAGTCTCTTCCTAACCTATTCTTCCTTCCTGTCCTTTGCAAGCCTCCATTATGCTCCCGGGGAAACCAGTCAGTCACCTGGGGCCCCAAGAGTACGCTGGAAAAGAATTTCCTCACGCAGAGGTAGAAACTAAGGCCCAGAGAGAAGCCATCTGCTCAAGGTCACACAGCCAGTTAGAGGTCAGTTCAGGGTTGGCCTCCCATCGCTCAGCTCCCGAGAACACAGGAGGGCCCTCTTCCTCGTTCCCAGTCTCTTCTCTTGCCCCCCACCTCCCCCGTGCCAGGTTCTTCCTCCAATCTCCACTTGGGACAGGACGCAATCTGCCCCTTTGGAGAAATTCCAGCTGGACTTTGCTCTGTGCAGTAGGTAAGAAGGACTTAAAATGCTTCAGAATTATCCCTTTTGAAAGGCCAATGGGTCTGGCAGCTGAGCACTCAGGGCCCAGTGCCCTGCTGGCGCCAGCCTCTGCTCTGCGCCACACCCCACAGCTCAGCTGCTCTGCCCAGCTGAGACCCCCATCGTCCCCTGGGGACCTAAGTGCAGCTGGTGGCCACCCCGGGGAGTCATCCCCTCAGGTAGAATCAGCACTTCACAGATCTTGTCACCTGGGCTTCCAGAAGGGACGTGATTGGCCTGGGCTGGGCTGGGCCAGACAGTGGCTCTACAGTTGGCCTGGGCCCGCCTCACCCATCCTAAGCCACAGGGGCTGGCCACCTCGTGCTGAGCACCCCCCACTGCCAGCCCAGGGACGTCCCTCCAGCCTCAGTGTCCAGCTCCATCCCTGAGTTGTCTCTTCAGTCTCATCTAATTGTTTTTTTAAGAATTAAGCCCTCAAGCTGGAACTACCTGCACTGTTTCCTTTATACAAATGATTCTATTGTACACAGGGCGCCCTTAGAGAAGAACTGCCTGCCCTGAGGAAATACTCCCTCATCCGGCCTCTGCCGCCCTGCGCCAGTCTCCCTCAGCTACCTCCTATCAGCCATAAATACCGACACGATGCTTAGTATGTGCCAGACTTGCGTGTGTAACTCATATCAATACTGTGAAGCAGGTACTAGCATTATTTCCATTGTGCAGAGGCACAGAGAAGGTAAGGAACTTGCCCAAGGTCACAAAGCTAATAAGCAACAAAGCTAAGATCTGAACGTGGGGTGTCAAGTTGTAGAACCTACACTTTTAACTAGTTCCACCTAGATTATTCTCTTCAGGCCACCAGGCAAATAGTTTCTCGCAGCTCATTTTGCTCCTTATCTGTACGCAGGGCCCTTATTTACAATTGGGCAGGTTGTACTGGGCATAAAGGAGCTTGGACAAGGGGGCGAGTGGAGGCTGGGGTTGTCTGTGCAGCCCAGCTGGCGTGGGCTGTCTGCCCAGAGGAAGGGGCCTTTTTCTAACTCACATGCTAAGCCAAGTATCCTCAGGGCCCTTACAGAGGGCACAGCTTCCTAGTTTGTACCACACTGCCGTACGGGCTAGCAGGGTTCTGCTCTGCGTATGTGGGTCCTGCCTCCCCCGTGAAACTTGGAGCTCTCCCAGGCAGGCTGTGCCTTTCCCCCTCGAGCTGTGATATTTCAGAGGACAAGGGCTGTCTCACCTCCACCCTCCAAGTGTGGAACCCCTCTCCTCCTCCCCCTCAACCTGCCCCTCCATCATATGGAGGGTATCTTGGTCACAGGTCAAAAAACAATGTCCCTCTTACCTGCAAACTCATTGAAATGGTTGCCAATGTCAAAAGCTTGGTAGTTGTAGCCGGCATATTCATAGTCAATGAACCGTACATGACCTATGAGGTAGAGGAGAGGCAATGACGGTCGGTCCCAGGAGATCTGGAAAAAGGGCCTGGTCAAGCTTCCACAGACCTCTGGAATGCACCTACTGAACATCTGCACCAACCTGACCTAACCCAGCCTCCTCAGCGTCGATCTTCTAAGCTGTTCCCTTCCAGCTGTCCATCTGTCCCTCTGCCGTTCCATCAGCCCCACCTGCCCTCTCACGCAGCTGCCCCCTCACGCAGCTGCCCCCTCAAATAGCTGTAACCATCACGCAGCTGCCCCCTCAAACAGCTGCCCCCTCAGCCCCAGCTGCCCCCTCAAACAGCTGTCACCCTCACACAGCTGCCCCCTCATGCAGCTGCCGCCTCACGCAGCTGCCCCCTCAGCCCCAGCTGCCCCCCACCCCAGCTGCCCCCTCAGCCCCAGCTACCCCCTCACGCAGCTGCCCCCTCACACAGCTGCCCCCTCACACAGCTGCACCCTCACACAGCTGCCCCCTCACGCAGCTGCCACCTCACGCAGCTGCCCCCTCAGCCCCAGCTGCCCCCCACCCCAGCTGCCCCCTCAGCCCCAGCTACCCCCTCACGCAGCTGCCCCCTCACACAGCTGCCCCCTCACACAGCTACACCCTCACACAGCTGCCCCCTCACGCAGCTGCCCCCTCACGCAGCTGCCCTCTCACACAGCTCCACCCTCACACAGCTGCCCCCCTCACAGCTGCCCCCTCACACAGCTGCCCTCTCACACAGCTCCACCCTCACACAGCTGCCCCCCTCACAGCTGCACCCTCACACAGCTGCCCTCTCACACAGCTGCACCCTCACACAGCTGCCCTCTCACACAGCTGCACCCTCACACAGCTGCCCCCCTCACAGCTGCACCCTCACACAGCTGCCCCCCTCACAGCTGCACCCTCACACAGCTGCCTCCCTCACAGCTGCACCCTCACACAGCTGCCCCCCTCACAGCTGCACCCTCACACAGCTGCCCTCTCACACAGCTGCACCCTCACACAGCTGCACCCTCACACAGCTGCCCCCCTCACAGCTGCACCCTCACACAGCTGCCCTCTTACACAGCTGCACCCTCACACAGCTGCCCCCTCACAGCTGCACCCTCACACAGCTGCCCTCTCACACAGCTGCACCCTCACACAGCTGCCCTCTCACACAGCTGCCCCCTCACACAGCTGCCCTTCACAGCTGCACCCTCACACAGCTGCCCCCCTCACAGCTGCACCCTCACACAGCTGCCCCCCTCACACAGCTGCATCCTCAGACTCTCTCCACCCACAGACATCTGTCCGTAGCAGGGCTGAGGACCAGAAAACAAGCTCAGGACCCCCTGGGGGAGGCTCTGTCTCCATGAATGCTTGGGGCAGCCAGGATGTCCTCAGAAGCCCAAAACGTCGTCAGGGGCAATGGCACAGGTGCCCTAATGTTGAGGACTTCCACAAACCACACTTTGAGTCCTTTCTTGGCATAGATTTTTCTAAGTGGGAATCTGCTTCCTTTTCCATTTCTCTCCTACAAATTAACTTAAGACCTAAACCAGAAGGTCTCCTTTCACTTGTCCAAGTACCTGCCTGAGGAACAGAACCCTGAAGCCAGCTGATGAGCCAGCCCAAGCCCTGCAGCTGCCCGGCCGGGCCAGAGAAGCCGTACCTTTGGTGCTGTCATAGATGATATTCTTGCAGAGCAGGTCATTGTGACAGAACACCACAGGGGAGTCCAACTGCGACAGGTGCTCCTTCAGCCAGGCCAACTCCTGTTCCAACACCTCTACCTTGGGGACATCTGCAGAAAGGCTGGACAGTGACAAGAAAGGTGGCTGGTGGAGGGAGGGCTGACAGTAGACAGGCAGGCGCTTGGCCTCAAAAGCTCTGAGCTCCGGTTCCATCACCACCTCTTACTGCAGAGGAACCTTGAACAAATGGCTAGCCTTTCGGACCCTCACTTTTGTCATTTGTAAAACGGTGCTAAGGCCTCCTGTCCTTCTGACTTCCTGTGCTTACTCTAAGAAACTGATGAAGACAGAGGTGTAAGAGCATTTTGCTAAGCACAAAAGTCCCTGAGCGAACAGCATCCCTGCTACTTTGTGAAAGGGAAAGGAAGGGAAGGAGGAGGCACGGGGAGAGGACAGGGCAGGTGGGAAGGAGCATCCCAACTCAATCAGCGCAGACCAAGAGAGCAGGGGTGGAGGGGGGCAGGCAGACAGGCCAGCTCTTAGGACCAGGAGGAATTTCTGGGGGAGGGGGAGCTCTCTAAAACAAGGCAGGCGGAGGCGGTACCCTGGGGAGGGCCGGAGCACGCTCTCGCTCTCAAGGAGGCAGAGGCGAGTCCTGGGGCGTCTCCCTCACACTCTGGTGCCTGGTGTCACAGTGTAAAGGACCAGAGAGATCACGTGGTCTTACTTCTCATCTAACAGAGAGACCCCCAGGCCCACATACGACAGCCAGCAAATTCCTTCTGGGCTCACTCCTCCACAGCCCAGGGGCATCAGAAAAGCACTTGCTCTGTAGTTCCCAATAACTCGCCCCTCCTACCCTGCCTTGTCCCAGACCCCTGCCAGGCTGTGCAGGGGCAGCTTGAGGGCAGGAGGCCACCCCTCCTTTGGCCCTACCCTGTCCCAGGGCGCATGCGGGAATTTCTGCTGCATGAAATATGCGTTGAGGAGTCAGTGCATGGGTCAATCAGCAACATTCCCAGAGGCACTGGGAAGTCGGTGAGGGTACACTGTGCCCAGATGCTCTGAACTTTGGTCTCCAGGAAGCACACAGGTCTGTTTACACTGAAAAGCCAAATAGTCAGCAAAGCCCTTAAAACCTCAGAACCACCAACGAGGGGAGGGGAGGTGGCTGCAGCTTAATCTCCATCCACGTGTCCCGGGTCTGCTTTCTCTTCCAGAGTGCACACAGCAGGACGAGAATGAGGTGCTCTTTGACCTGCCACAGACGGCTCGTCGCCCCGACCCAGCCCAGAGGTCAGAACACGGCCAAGAGGACTCAGCGACCAAGGCACCCCATGTCCCCTGGAAAAAGATGAGTGGCAGGCTCCCTCCCAGGCTCTGAGAAGCTCAGAACTAAAGAGGATCTTATGTCTCTGCTCCAACCTCACAGGGAAACTGAGGCTCAAGGAAGGGCAGAGGCCTCCTTCCAGCTTCCAGATGTCTCCTGCACAGCTGGACTCTACTTCCTCGCCTCAGGAAAGCAGTCCTCGGCCTGTCCAAGGATCCAGAAGTGAGCTGAGCCTCCTGCCTGGAAGGGCCTCAGTGCCCCTCAGAAGCTCCACACAGCCTCCCTGAGGCCAGGGGGTCTGTCAGCGGGCGACCTGGGGGTGGCAGTCCCTCATCCTCCCTGGAGTTTATCTGTGTGGACGGGTCTGCATAAGGTGCACTTCCAGCTTGGCTCTCCTTAAGAAGCTACCTTTTCTTTCAAGGTTCTTTTCTGTTCTTGGGCTGAGACCATCCAAAGAGAAGGACTAGGAGGTTTCCTTTGGTTTGCCCAGGTCCCAGCCCGCAAACACGCCTTCAACACCCCAGACACCTGCTGCCCAGGCCATGACCTCTGTCTGACCCCCACCCTGCCCGCCCCAAGGCCATGCAGATGCTTACTGCAGGAACCGTGGTCTCTATCTCCCCGGCAGCCTCCCTCCACGGCCCGCTCCCCTTCCCCGAGCACTTGAACCGTCGCCAGCTTTGCTACCAGCCCTGACACCACTGGACTCTTTTAAGGCTGTGGGGTTGGCAGAACAGCAACCACCACCACACCACAGAAACGTTCACACTGCAGCCAGAACTGCTCCTCCCACTCCTCTGTCCCTCAGAGGCAGCAGGAGGGGTGGCCCCCCAGGAAGCCTGGGAGTTCCTCCTGAACAAGGGACCACTGCCCGGCGAGCGTCCACTCAGCTCTCAGCGTACCTTCCCTCACCGTGGGCCTTCTAAGTGCTCCAGCTTCCTGGCTCATCACCTTTCCTTCATACCACTCAGCCTGTCTGAGTCGCCTCTTAACGCCCCTCACGCCATCATCAACCCCACATTCTCCCAGCCGCTGCAGACACCTCCATGCCCACCCAAATAGCAAGACTACCAAATGGATGTACACAAAGTCTCTGCCTCATCCCCCTACTGTCCGCCCCCTCGATGAGCTGCCCTAGGGCAACACTCCTGGAAACATGGTTTCTTGACCCCTGCCTCGGAATCACCTGGGGAGCCTGCCAAAATGCAGAAGCCTAGGGTCTGACGCGAGGCCTCCTGATCAGTGGATCTCCACTCGGGCTGGGCATGTGTGCCTAGCAAGGTGCAGGGACTCCCAAGCTCCCAGGCTGAAAACCCTAGTCCCAGGGTCTGCTCTCTCTGTTACAGCATCCTCAGCTAGCCCCTACCCCAAATCCCTGCCCTTTCCCCACTCCCATCCAAATCTTCCTCTACAACATTGGAAAGCTTTCTTCCTAAACCACAGTCACGGTCAAGTTACTGATCTGAGCCCCCTGCTCAAACACCTTCACAATGACTTTCTACCGCCTCTTCGGTTAAATCTTGGCTCCTTAACCTGGTATTTAAGACCCCTAATAATCCAGCTCCAACTCACCCCTGCAGCCCATCTCGTATGACTGCTCCCACTCCCTCCTGAAGGTGTGCTCCAGCTGGCTCATCTAGGAGCAAACCAAGCTCATGCCGCATCCTCCAGCCAGAGTGGCTTTCCTTCTCACCTCTGCCATGCGGCCTCCACCAAGAAGACTCTCCCTGCTCCCCGACCCTCAGCATACATTATACACCCTGCCTTCTTTCCTAGCTATGCATGGGCAGGTCCTATTTACCCAGATAGTTCCTAAGCCCCTTGAGGACAGAGCAAATGTCAAGTTCTTGTTTTTGTTTTAAATCCCAATCCATCAACGTTTGTGAAATGAAGGACTGACTAAGTCAGGGTTATTAGGCAATGACTGGAGCAAAGTGCTTCATCTTGTCCAAGTGACTGCTCACCACCACCCTGCTGTGGGCACATTAGGCAGTTAGGGCAGACAGCATCCCCTAACAAGGCTCAAAGAGGTTAAGAAACTTGATTTGCCCAAGGTCAATGGTGTGACAAGAGCAAAGGGGTTGGCTGGCTCTTCTCCAGGAACCACTCCCCTCCCAAGAAGGTCACCCCCAAGGTCACACAGTGACAGTACAGTCAAAGGAAGCTGCAGTAGCAAGGGTCATGCCTGAGCAACAGGCCTGGACTCTAGTCCTTGAGCTGCCACTGATCAATGTCACCTTGGGCAAGTGCCCTCCTCTCTCTGGGCCTCAGTTTTTCCATCTGTCCAATGAAGATGGTGGGTTGCATGATCAGAGGGTCCCGTTCGTGCAGACACCAAAGGATCCTGCTCGCCCTGCACAGTTCTAGTCCTAAAGGAGAAGGCAGTCCTTGTCCTAGAGATGACATTTGATACAGGGGGTCTGAACAAGGGCCATCCTGGACAAATAGTCCCAAAGCAGTGCTTGATGTTCATTAAGTGGAAGGATCCAGATAAAGTCATGCATGTGTGTGGACATGTGACAGAGACACATGACCAAGACAGAGTTGTTTATTGTCTTGTCATCTCAGAGGGCAAAAGGAGACACCCCTCCCCCAAATCCCTCTGTGCCTGCTCCCGTGAACTTCTGGAAGAAGGATGGCGGTCAGCCCGGTGGGGAGCATGAGGGAGCAGAGGTTCAGTGCTGCGCCCCCCTGGAGGCGCGAGGAGGAGCAGCACTCTGTTCTCCACCTGCCATCTCTTCCTCACCCCTCAGTGGGATGCAGGGAGTCAGCATCTGAAGGCCAGGAGGACCCTTGGGGTGCCGGCCAGTGAGCTTAACTGTGTAGGATGTCCGTCTTCCCTGAGGAAAGGAAGTGTCAGGATGGGTGGAGTACCCCCTTCCGAGAGAGCAGCCAGCCAGCCATCTGAACCAGGTAGGGGCAGTGTCCCTGGAGCGTGTGGGGACGAGAGGCAGCCAGGCAGGCAGCAGGAGCCTCGAGGCTCCAAGGGCTTGTCGGCTGATGAGTGTAGCTCCTCTGCCTGGTCTGAACCCAGTCTCACCCCATTCTGAGGGCCAGCCCTCCCTTCTCACTGCTCAGAAGGCAGCCCAGATAGAAAGGGTCCTGGGCTGGGAAAACGAGCTCTGCCTCTGACTAGGCCTCGACATTGGGCAAAGCTTAGTCTCTGAGCCCCGGTATCCTTTAAATAAACTGGGAGACACTGCCCCCAACCCTAGTCCCTGCCACAACCAGCAGACTCAAGGAGAGATAAGCACACAGGTATGAAACTGTGGATCTAAGCTCCTGGGGGGTGGTCGGTCAGCCCAACTCTGCTGGAGACACAGGCTCGGCAATCAGGACCGAATCCCCCAAACCTCCTCCTGGGATGGATGGAGCTGAAAGAAGGAGGGATCACATGAAGGCAGTGGAGACAGAGGCAGCCTTGAACCCTCCCAGATCTTTGTACCTGGGGTTGATCTCGTTCTTCACGAGGGTGAAATAATTGTGCATCTTGTGCCAGAGGGTGGGCCTGGGCAGGTTGCCGTTGGCGTGGATGGTGTGAATCTTTGCCATTTCTAAGGCGATTAGCCTACAGCAGAAAACAGGAAGGGCAGTATATCAGTGTGGGGCAGGCCCCCCTCGGCTCAGCCCCTCCTGCCCAGAAAGGGGCCTACAGGGCCCACTGGGGGCTAACCAGAGGGCAAGTGTGGGGCTGTTACAAATCTTTCAGGAGCTCTGGGTCCTGCAGGAGGAGGGTCTCAGCAGAGGGCATGAAAGGGAGAGAAAGCCTTTGGCCCAGCAGCTCCCATGCCCTCTCCAGAGCCGGGTGGCTTCAGGCAGCGGAAGGGCAAAGCAGTGGGCTGCTGGCCACAGGTCAGTGACCTGGCCCCACCCCAAGGCTGTGCCCATAGCAATCCCTGAGGACAGAGAGGTCACCTGGGGATGGAGGTGGTACCCTTCCTCCCTGCTTGGACTCTGACCCATGCCCTCAGGGGGAGGGGAGTGCAGGGCACCAAGGGATCAGAGATGGTGTGCCAGGCAGGGAGGGAACGCCCACCTCTTATCAGCCTGGCCAAGGTGGGGAGGGAAGCAGGCCGTGCAGGGCAGCCCCTTCCTCTGTGGCAGGGAGTTTATGCTGGCGGCTGGGTGCCAAGGCCGCAAAACAAACCAGCGGTCTATTTTCAAGCTCTCCTGTGGACATTATCCAAGGTCCCCGGGAGAGAAGGAGGGGGCGGTGGGGAGAGGAGAAAGCAGCACTGGGCAAGGCTGCCGGGAGAGGGCGGGGGTGGACGGAGGACTGACCGGTCAGAGAGGGAGGGCCTTGATAAGGACCTCAGCATCGAGGCCCTATGTGCCAGCTGGGCTCCCCCAGCCCTCTGCCAGCCCTCCCTTCTGGAGTCCCAGCCCCCACCCGGCTGCCAAGCCTCCAATATTCAAGCTTCCTTCGCCTCTGCCTGTTGCTCAAATAATAATCACTGGGAAAGACAACAAAGGCATTGGCTGTTTGAAACCTTGTTACCGAGTTGTTCCAGGTCCTGGGAAGGGGCAGGCCATCACCCAACAGGATAACAGAGCAGACTAGGGGCTCCTCCAGAAGCCCCTGAGGCCCCCACCTCCTAAACGGTGCAAGGGGCAGGGGTGTGGCAGCCACCCAGTAGGTGAGAGATGAAGGCTGTGCTTTCAGAGGCTGGAGGCCCTGGGGCAGGAGGGAGCCCACCAGGGTTTGGGCAAGGCAGAGAAAGAGACCCGAGACGCAGGCCTTCCCTTCCCAAAAGAAGATTCCAAATAGAGCACGAACAGAGCGTTTCCTTGGACATCAATAGGGCTGTTGTCTGGAATAGCAATGAAAGCGACCTCAACACTCAGCATCTTTACACTGCAGAGCCTTGGCAGGCAGAGGGTGGGAGCTGGGGTTCAGGGGACATGGGGAGGTAGTAGGAGAAAGAGGTACTTCTCCTCCCTGCCTTTCCCTCAGAGCTCCACCTTCACCCCAGAAGGACAATGGTCTATCCTGGGAAAACCACCAAGGAAGGGCCTACCTCCTATACCCATCCCAATTTCTGGCTCTCCCCAAATGTAAAGTTCTTATTAGTGAACCTACATCCAGCTTCAATCTTCCTGACAATGGTAATTGTCTCCCTGAGAGAACGAGGGGCAGCATCAGATTCACAGAGCTGGGGGGAGACGGAGTGGTGAGGAGCTGCCAGGATAGGAGCTTATTTGCACCAGACTGAGGGACAGCTGGGAGGAAGCTGGTGCAAGAAGCCAGGACAGGTCCCTCGCCCTGCTCTGACCTCACACCTCCAGGTGGGCGCGCAGCAGCTGCTCAGCCGGAGCCTGAGAAGACCCTTGCACAGGTTTGTATGTCCCCCACCTGCAGACCCACACAGACAGCTGAACACACAACTCACCAGCCCCAGACGCAGTGCTCAGGAGCACGGGCGGGCGGCTCTCAGATTCCCTTCTTCTAGGTCCCTAGAGGGCCTGCCAGAAGGTCTCTGCAAACAGGCCCAGATGCACTAACTTGGGGTTCACTGGGTACCAGGTGAGGGAGCAAGGAAGCTTCCTGGTTGACTCCCTGGGTGGGCTTGTTTCCCCTCGGAATGTGGCAGGCTCCTTCCCCTTGGGTGAGTCAGGACAGACACCAAGCATCCCAGGCAGACCCCTGTGTGGCTGTCCCCAGTGTCAGGCGTAAACCTCATCTGCCTGGGGCCTCACTGGCATCTGAGTGCCCTGCATGTGGACGTGGCTTGGAAGGAGGAAGGCGAGAGCTGGCAGACACCCCTGCCTAGCATGGCCAGAGAGAGGGAATGCACTCTGGGCTCCTCTCTGGTTCTACCCCTTCCAGACCCCACAGCGGCATCCACAGGGCTTGAAGGTCAAGTCCAATTCCTGGGTCCTACACAGTCCTATCCAGGCATTTAATGGGAGGGGTTCCCCGCGGGCCATGGTTCTGGTGAGCTTCTGGAAAGAAGCCTTGGCAGCTCCTCAAACCTGGGCTCCCACCTGTCAGGGAACCCGAAAGGAGCTCAGACCGGGGGAGGGATGGCTTCTCTCTGGGCTGGTAAAACCATGCTCACCCTGGATGAGGCCCACTCTGCTAGCAGGCCTGAGCTCTTGGCAGGAGTGGGGGGAGGGCAGGAAACCCCATCCACTCTGGGGATTCGGCTCAGATTTCATCTCCAAGGCTCCAGAATGTTTCCAGGGCAGACTTGGGGTGGGCAGAAGGCTGAGGCATGGGCCAGGAAGCAGAGCCCTGTTGCATTTAGGGAACCAGGTCCTTTGGTCCAATGTTTACCGAAATTCTCACTCGCCTCCTCAAGAACTCATCCTTCTAACAGGCCCCACTGAAAACCTACACAAAGCTATTGCCCCTGTCTGCAGAGCAATGCACATAAACGCACAAACATTTTTCATGCAATTTCAGGGAGTTCACAGATCTTAAGACACTCATTCATGGACACCATAAGAAGCTGGCCAAGGAGTTCAAAGCCCAGGCCAAAGGAATAGTAGAGACGAAGGGTACCTGGGCACCCTACTCACCTGAAAAGCCGGGGCTCACGGATGTGCTCAGGCCCCAGGGCCATGCCCCGCATGTATTCATAGCACAGCCCATTCTGGAAGGTGCAGTAGAGCTTAGGGGCACAGCCATGTGCTCGCAGCAGCTGGAAGTTCCTGACCTCATTCTCCCGGTCCACGAGCAGCTCCGTCCGCTCCCCGTACACCCGGACCAGCACACAGTCCTGCATGTCCTCCTCCACGTAGCAGGCCACCAGCTTGTTGGTGATGCCATCAGTGAAGCGCTAGCATGGGGATAGTGCAAGGGCGTGTGGGCAGGGCCTCCGCTCCTGCCCTCGGGCTCCCCAGCTCCAGCACGGGGAGCTCATTTGAATGCTGAGCGCACCACGCAGGACCCCCAGGCCTTTAGCCCCCTCACTTAACCAAGCTCAGCACTGTTCCCAGTGCTCCACTCCGCCTCCACGCCTGAGGCGGACCACAGAGTTCAGGAAGAAGACGGCAGCCTGGGCTCAGCCCCGGCACTCACTCCTCCCGGGCCTGCCTCTAGTGGATGGGATCTGGCAGTGGAGGAACTCCCACACCAATCGGTGGTTAGAAGTCCCCCCTCCTTACTCCTCCACCCTGGCCCTGAATGAAACCTCCACAGACCAGAATGCGCAGAGGAAGGCCAGGAGTCGCCCAGGAGGAGCACATCCGACCCGCGGCCTCTCACTCCCTGCAAGGCACAGGGCTGTCTGCTGTCCGCTGGCCCTCAGGGGCAGAGGTGCGGGACCCCAGGGCTTCGTGGCCAAGGCTCCACCTGGCCTCTGGATTCCCACCAGAAGCGGCAGGGGACCCTGGGCTGGGAGAGCGGACTCTCTGGGTAGGGTGACAGGGAGGAATGAACCATGGAATTTACGGGGCACAGCCTGACGAAGCTGGAAGGGGCCTTAGAGGACATCTGCACTAGTTCTAGGTAGGGAAACTGAGGCCCAGAGAGAGGAGAGACTGGCAGACAGCATGTTAACTGGCGCTGGAATCAGCTTCAGGCCTGCTTGACACGGGACAGTCTTACACCAGAGTGGGCCTTTTATTCTGAAAACACTACCCACCTACTCCTCCCTCAAGAGAAGACTGTCAGCCTCCACACTTGGTCCTGACCCCGCCTTCCCCCACCCCAAGGCCCAGCGCAGAGCCCCTGCCACTCCGGCGCAAGCTGCAGGTGCCCGGCTCAGGGCACCTTCCTCCACAGGCAGCTCCCAGAGGGGTCAGGGGAGGGCAGGCAGGTGAAGACTTTTCAGAGGACACAGGTCAGCTGGGGAGTCAGCCTGAGGCTCCTCAGCCGAGGCTCTGCCTCCATCTGTGTCCCTGAGAGTGTGCCCAGCTGGGCTGGGGAGCGCCCTGTGGGGGCGCATGGCGGGGCTGCCACCAAGAGCAGAGATTGGGGCTGGCCTCACATCCTCGGGGTGGCTCCCGGGGCTGCAGGGCCGCTCAGGGTCTGGCGGCTTTGCTCCCACCCAGGGTGGAGAAGGAGCAGCATGTGTGTGTGCATGTGGGGGTTCCCTTAAAAGTTCCCGCCGCCTCAGGCTTCAGAGCCGGCTGGGGACGTGCCTCTGGGCAGCCAGGGGCACCAGCACGCCGCGACAGGGGGTGGGGCCTGCTCGCGCAGCATGCTGACAGTGGGCAGGAGACCCCAAGAGGACGGGGGTGTGTGCAGGGCCGACGGAGGTGGGAGCCTAGCTTTGCTTAGGGACCAAAATAGAGGGAGAAAGATACATACACAAACCACCAATCCAACCCCTTGCTGCGCAGCAGCCGCGCGCGCCCGCACCGACACCCGGGAGGATGCACGGACAGACGTCCCCACGCCCCGGCTCCAGCCCTGGCAGGGCCACAGCCCAGACCCCGCGCCCGCTCGGCTACCTTAGTCCGAACTTGCTCGGGCTTCCAGTGCGGCCGCAGCTCCCGGATGAGGCGCAGGGCGCCGGGGAGGATGTCGTCCTGGTCCACGGATATGCCGAAGCACGGGACGGCGCCGGACCTCGGGGGGCCCGGCGGCGCCCGGCAGCCCGCGCTGGCCGCCGCCTTCTCCTCCATGCCCCATGAGCAGCGTGCGCGCGGCGCCCGCCTCCCCAGGTGCGCGGGCGAGCGCGGCGGAGGAGCCGGAGGGGGCACAGCCATCCGCGGCCCCCGCCCCCTCGGAGCCTCGCGCCAACGCCAGCCCCTGCGGAGGGCCGGCGCGAGTGGGAGCGCTGGAGGAGGGGCCGCGGGCAGCCCGTGACTCAGGAGCCCGCGGCCCGGCGCCCGAGGCCGACCCGGGGACGCCGGGCCCGCCGCGCTGGTGACATCACGGGCGAGGGCCGCGAGGCGGAGGCCGTGGGGACGTCCCCTCCCGGGCTCGCCGGCCGTTGGGGAGCGCCACGGCCGTGCTACCTGGAGCGCCGGGCGGGGCGACACTGCCGGGAGGCCGTGACGCCAGGGGCGGGGCCGGGGCGGGGCCCGGCCCGGGGCCGCCCCCACCTGGGTCCCTGGCGTCTCCGCCCCGGCTCCCTTCCCGGCTCGAGAGGCGGTGAGGCGGCCTCCTCCCTCCCACCTCGGCTGCGGCCGCTCTCCCTGGGCCTCCTGGGGCGGGGACGGGGGAGGTCTCTTCCTGCGCCCCGACTCTGTCCTGGACTATGGAGATCCGGCTGCTTCCAAAAGGTCAGCTTGGCTCGCGCTCTTGTTCGCCGGCTCGCTGCCCCAAGTCCCTTGACTCCTGGAGAAAGCTCTGCGGAGCGACCCTGCTGCGTCTCAAAGGCCCTTCCCTGCAGGGAACCCTCAAGACAAATCCTGCCCCCGACCCCCCCACACACACTCGATGGCGAGAGGACACTGGGTGATGCGTGTTGGGGGTGGGCATGCCAATGGGGACCTCACTAGTCACCAGCCCGGGTGGGAGAGCTCTCTCTGCCCACCCAGCAAAGCGCCTGCAGAGAAGGGGCCCTTTGCTTTTTCCCCGGGTTGTCCCTTTGGCCTGTTCAGGACCTTCTCAACCACAAGGCCCCTATCTTTATTGCTGTCCAGAATCCAGCTCTGCCCAGCGCAACTTCTGCAATGGTGGAAATGTTCCGTATCTGTGCCGTCCGTTGCAGTCGCCGCTAGCCACGTGTGACTCTCCAGCAATTGAAATATGGCTGCTGCGACATTTTATTTAATTTTAATTTAAATGGCCATTATGTGACCACCCTATTGGAATAGGAGATTATGGGGGTCTGCCTACTTCAGGTCATGGAGCCCCAGGATGTCAGAGCTGGAAAGGATACCGATGGCAACCCTTCCTTTTTGTGGTGAGAAAATACAGCCAGGCAGGCAACAAGCCACCAGGAAAGCAAGGTGGGGGTCCAGGGTCCTGAACACAGGCTCCTGCTCTAGTCTCTGCACAGGAATGCTGTCCTAGAGGAATGCTGGGGTCCCCTACAATCCCAAGAGGTTGCAATTCTAGAACTATGAGGTTTGCCAGGGCTTGGTTAGGCCACCCATTTTGGTCAAAAGAGGGGTGAGCCGCTCCCATGAGGAGGGACAGTGTCAGTGGCTTCAGGTGGGTGCTGCCTCTCATTCCCAAGCTACACATCCCCTGCAGGTGACCCAAGGGGTAAGAGCAGGAGAAGACTTCAGCCTATCATTCCCAAGTCCCCAAGACGGAGGGGAACAGTGTGCGTCTGTGTGCTTGTGCACGCGGCCCCACACCAGGGTGTGGGAAGCTCAGCGCCTGAGAAGGCACCCCTGCGTGTAGTCCCCCAAGGCAGAGTCTGACAGGCTGGCTCTAGTCTTGATTTTCGCACTTCACTGAGTGATCTTGGCCAAATGACTTCCATTCTCTGAGCCTCGGTTTCCCCACATGTCGGTTCTCTAGTGCTCTGTTTCTAGGTGATGCCTTAGACTGCAGATGTAAATGGCTGCAGGGGCCAGGCTGGTTTGCAGTGCATGAGGCAGCACTGGCCAGCTCAGCAATGCAGAGCCTAAGCTTGGGGCTGGCTTCCACGAGCTGGGAGCGCTTTTCTGAGCTACTGTCTACTGTCACAGCCTTAGCTCTGGTCCTCGAGGAGCTGGAGGGGGCACGGGGCTGACTCTGCAAACTTCCCACCGAGGTTGTGTAAACAACCCCAGCTAAGCCCTGCCGACACTGGACAAATGGCGTCACCCCTGCACGCAGGAACCCTGCATGCAGGGGAATGTGTAGTTTATCATCTTGTGTCACACCCCTATCTGCCGTGATCACATGGCTGTGCCTCAGTTTCAAACCCAAGTGAACCCAGGTGCCACAGGGTTGTGAACATGAAGTTTTTATTCTGTTTGTCTTCAAAGCCAGGAAGAGCTGGTGATGTGAACAGGGGAAGTGGTGGGGAGGAGCCCCACGCCCTGGGCTCCTGCATGAGGGCGCAAGCTAGGCAGGGGGTTCCCAGAGAGTGCTCTGGCTCTGGGCTAGGGCTGAGGGCAAGGCCCGCCTGGGCAGCAGAGGGCCTCAGCGGGCCAAGGCAAAGCCAATGCGATTGTTATGCCGATCAAACTCCGTGTAGAACTTGCGAATGAAGCTGGCGCCCAGGACCCAGACAGGCCCGGTGGGTGGTGGGACATCTAGACCGTGGAGGGCCAGTGTGCACAGATCATCATTACTGTAGGGATCCTGGCAGGAAGGAAGAGGGTTTCCTCACTGCCCAGCACATAACCATTCTCCCTCCACCTCGCCTGAGCCCAGCAGCTGTCCTCAGCATTGTCCCCTCCCCCCATCTGCCGTGGGCCTCCATCGCATCCTGGCCCTTTCAACCCGCTGTGGGTCGCATGCCTCCTGGATGCAGGCGCTGAGCTAGACACCGGGCAGACAATGCATTGGGTACAGCGCTACCTTCAAGAGCTTACAGTCTGGCAGAGCTCTGACCCTAGGCCTTCACTTCATTGCGCTAAGTCTGCTGGGTATGAAAGGGGATAAGAGAGAAGCACAGCATTCCTGGGGGCGTTTGATGAGAACCCGGAGACAAGGGGATGAGCACATGATTCCCACGCTTGACTGCACATTGCAGTCACCTGGGGAGTTTTGAAAACTCTGATGCCCAGGTGCCACGCCCAGAGGTTCTGAGTTAAGAAGTAGGGGAAGTGGCTTGTTAGTGGGACTTTTAAAAGCTCCCAGGTGACTCTAACATGCAGCCACGTTTGAGAACCAGTGAGGTAGCGTGCAATCTGTGCATGATGACTTGTCCCTTTTTGAGGGCCCCCGCCCACCCGTCCTCCCTGTCACTGAGGGCAGGCCCAGGCCTCACCTGTAATACGTAGTCTGCGCTGGTAAGCGTGTAGGCTCTGCCTCCGAGGTGGAAGGAGATGTCAGGGAGTGTGGGCACTTGGTTACAGTTCACGACATACTGGGGGGAAGGTAGAGGGAGCCTCTTTGAGTGTGGGAAGTCCCCCAGCAGACGTAGCCCTGTGCTTGTGGCCTGGGCCCTTCTCTGGAGAGGGCTGGGTGCATGCCCCCTCCCTGGGGGGAAGAGTGTGAGAGATGAAGAGGGGAAAGCCCAAAATGGCCTCATTTGGGACCTAATGCTGCCTGGGGTCATTTCAGGGCCTGGACCAGGTGGTGCTCCCCTAATCCCTGGCCTGCCCCCCCCCGCCCCCCCAAGCTTCTTACTTCATCTGAGCTCAGCTCCTTGGCCCCCAGGGTCTCCATGAGCAGCCTCAGGGAGCTGGTGGGACCCGAGATGTAGGATGCGCCAGTATCCACCACTACCATGCAGCCCTCCTCACAGAGTAAGGTGGCCGACCTCACAGATACCCTGGGGGAGACCACAGTCAGACAGACAGACAGACAGGGAGGGCTGATGGGGCACCACCAGGCTGCATAACTTTCCTGACGCCAGGCCAGTGAGGGGAAGCCATGCCAGTGGTCCAGTGATGCACTGGAGGACAGGTAAGGCATGTGCTGGAGGAGGAAAGGTGCTGCCCCCCTCCCTCAGCGCATGGCTTAGTGACCCCCCACCTACTCTCAGGAGGCCCCCTCCCCTCTGTTCCTCATATCTCTGTTCCCATCCCCAGACAGAGCAGGCAGAGAGCAAATGTTGGCTGTGCCTTAAGAAGTGGCTGCGTCAGGAGAGAGGAGCTGCCCTCCCTGCTCCCCCACCCCCAGGCAGCAGCGTTTTTGGAGAGGGGAGAGGGTTGAGGATTCCTGACCCTTTCATTTTGATCTGCCAGGAGTCAGTCTTGCTGACGCTCACGTAGTGGAAGTTCCCTTGGTAATACTGGGGGTCGCTGCCTCCCAGCACAATCTCTCCCCCTAGCAAGTGGGAATTCCTAAAGGGAAGATCAGAGGCTCTTGGAGACCCATAACCTCTGAGACCCAAAGACCCTAGCGACAGGGGAAGTTGGGCAGGGTGCAGGGTGTGGCAGAGGAAGGGGGGCAGGGAGGGCAAGGCTGGGAATCTGCAGAGCACACCACCTTATCTTTCCTGCTCCTCCCCAAGCCCAGCCAGGGGTGGTTCCAGGACAGTCCAACCATGCGGAATAGAGCATCCCCAGAGAGGTCACAGAAAAGGAACAGGCACAGAGACAGCCAGTAGAATGCAAACAAGAGGCAAATCGCCATGCCCCGCCCCCCACTTGGGTTCCGGTTGCTGCGGGTTGAGCAGGTGCGTGGGAGGGGAGTCTGGGGAGCTGCTGGGTGGGGGTGGGCAGGGGCAGGAAGTGGGGGTGGGGGGGAGAACTTCAGCATCCGCAGAGCCTGGGCCTGCTGAGGTGAGTTTTGGGCGAGTGCCGTGTATGATTCTGGGCCAGGTGCTCTGGAGGGTCAGGACCGTGAGGGGGGTTTCTCCTTACTTGGAATTTCTGCAAAGAAAGAGACACAGCAGAAAGGAAGCCTTTGTTTCCGGTGAACCTCACCAGCTTCTGGTCTGGCAGGTGGGTGTTATGCACCCTTGTTGCCCTTCAGGCAATGGCGTCATCACCAAGAAGTGAAGTCACTTGCCTGAAGTCACCCAGGTGGTGAGTGGGGTGATGGAGGATTGGAGCGAGGGCTCCTGGTGCCCAGTCTGAAGCTGATCCCCCTTGCTTTCCTCTCCTCCAGGCTGCACGATGCCTCCCACAGCTCAGGGCCTATCTTAGGGCTGGTTTCCAGAGCGTGTGTGTGCGTGTGTGTGTAAGAGAGAGAGGTGGGGTTTTCCAGCACTCGTAACAGGAGGCCTGATTCCATGCACCATTGTGCACGGGTGTGTAGGTGTGTACATGTTATTTGTGCAAGTGCAGTTAATTGCATTTTTGCAAATCCAGTACGTGTGTGCTTGGGCTAGCCCAACACTTCAAGATCTCTCGGGATGTTCCCTCCTTCCCGGCCTACGGCAAAGGAAGAGGCAGGCCCTCTCCTCAACAAGGGCCCCCCCACTTCCTGTGTGCTGGATGCCCCTCCCTGCCATGGCCTCCAGGCTCCTGGGCCCTCAATGATCTCCTCTTTTTTCCATTTTCAGTCTCTTGCTTTCCATTGACTTCCTCCCTCACCTGCAAGCATCCTCTAGCATTTAAAAACACCCACCCTTCTTTTCTCTGCTTCTCTGCCTGCGCCTCCACCTGACATCCCCTTCCCTGTTGAATTTCTCAGAGCAGGCTGCATCTGCCTTTTCACTGCCTGCCGGCTGGCCTTGCTCCCCTCTGCAACAGCTCTTGCCAGACTGCCCCTGACGGCAGAGCCAAGCCGGGGCGTTTTCTCAGTGGCTCCCTTTCTCTCACCAAACCAGACACTCCTCTCCCTTTGACCTCTGCGATCTCTCTGGACTTCGACCATCCCCTGCATCCTCACTGCCACTGGCCTCATGTTCTTACCCTTATCATTCCTCCTCTCCAGCTCAGGCCGTCTTTCTAAACCCAGCAGCTCGGAGCAGATCATAGCCCTGCTCAGCTGCTGACGACGGTTTCCCCAGGGCTGGCGGAGCTGCCCATAAGCTCAGCCTAGAGTTGGAAAGTACCCATGGGCCTCAGCCCTGTGCCCACTGCTGTTGCTCACACGCTTCTTGTTTCCCCTGTAGACTGCAGGCTCTGTGTGCACAGACACTCTGTCTCACACGCTGCATTCATGGCGGCACCCAGAGCCTCGCAGAGCACCCAATGTTTGTTGAATCAATGAGTGAGCAAATTCACCAATGAATGAATGAACGAAGTTGGCTGTCACTGTGTGGGAGGAGCCATGGGCCCTCACAGGCAGGGTCCCTAGGTGACAGCAGTGCCTCCTTCCCATCCCCCTACCCTGCACTGTCCTCTTGTTCTAGAGCAGTGCTGTCTAACTGAGGCTGTGGCAGTAATGCCAATGTTCTGTGTCCGTACTATCTGATATGGTAGCCAATAGCCACTGTGGTTGCTGACCACTTGAAATGTGCTCATGAGGCTAAGGAATTGAATGCCTAATTTTACTTAACTTTAATTAATTTACATGTAAGTAGTGGCTTCCACATTGTACGGTGCAGCTCTAGATCAGGGCGGAAGAGCCCGGGAACACACCTGGCCCGAGCGCTCCTGCTCTCCCAGCTGGCCTGCCTCCCCGCTTTCCCTGCCTCAGCCCCTGGAGGCCCAGGCCCACCTGCTGTAGTAGACAGAGAAGACGTCTTCCTTTAGCACCCTCTGGGAGAGGATGTGGTCAAAGACGGGGGTGACCCCACCAACGGCCTGTGCAGGGAAGCCCATGCCCAGAACCCCATCAAACTTGGCCAGCATGAAGGGTATCAAGGGCAGCTCCGTAACCTCTGCAAACGTCTGCGTCACTGTGATTCCGCCCACCTGTGGGAGGAAGGACTGGGGAGACCAAGCTCACTGCCCACCCCCGACCAGGATCTTCCCCACTGGGGGCCCCAGGGGCACATATGCTCCAGGGTGTCGCATTTTAGGGTAAGACCAGTTCATCAACCCCACAGATATCTTCTCTCCTGATATGCATCTAGGCTGTGGGGTCCAGAGAGAACTGGGGTTGCTCAGTGACTGGAAGGGGCAGAAGCTGAGAAGGCGGTACTGCCAAGCAGGAGCAGAAAAGATGCCAGGAGCTCCCATTCCCCCTCCGCAATGGCCCAGCTTTCACAGTGGCAGGACTGGGCCTGAGTCCCCCACCCCGTTATGGGCTAAGGATTTCTTCAGCATAGCCAGGCCAGCCCCCGATGCTCCTTTCCCCCTGATTTCACAGACAAGGGGAGAAGTAAGTTCATACCTATTTCCTCCAGGTTCTATGGGCATCCCTCCCCTAACTCTCACAGAGCAGGGCTAGAGAAACCCCAGAATGGGGAGGAGTCAGAGACAGGTCCAACCTCAACTATGACCTTAAAACCTATGAAAATTAATAAAGGAAAGCTCAACTAAAACCAGAGTCTGGAAGGCCTCTTAGAGGGAGATCCCACACCCTGCCACTCCTCCTCAGTTACCCCAACAGAAAGTGTCAGTTGCTGACCCCAACAGGAAGACCTCAGTTACTGACCCCAACAGGATGAGAGTACCTTGCTCTCCCAAACAGGAAGTGCAACTACTTTACTGCTCCCACAGAAGGAAGACTTCCTTGTTGCCCAGCAACAAGCCCAGCCAATGGAAAATGCTGCAGCTCAGCCAATGAGAAGCTGTGGTCACCTGAACTTTTACTTTCCTCCAATGAACTTTCATTTTTTCCTTGCTGCTGAGTTCCTTTCTTTGACTCATCCTCCTTACTATGAAAGCCTTTCACGCTGTGTACCTTCTCCAAGTATCTGTCTGCGTGCCAGATGAGGTGCTGCCTGATGCAGGAATCATTTAATAAAGCCAATTAGATCTTCTGATTTACTCAGTTGAATTTTATTTTTTTAACAAACCTATGCCTGACCCTAAAACTAACCCTGACGATGATGTCAACGATAGCCCTGACCCTGACTCTGACCCTGATTTCAGTCTAGGGTCTGGTTAGGAGCCAGTCAGAGCTGGGTGACCTCAGCTGGGTTACTTGACTGGAGGCTGTGGGGCTCGGGACAAGCCCTGCATGTGAGTTAGATGTGAAAGCCTCCATAAGTCACCCAGCATTGAGCCAGGAGCTCAGGTGTGCCCCGTGCCACGTGCTGCTGCTTTGTGGCTCTAGCGAGAGGTGGGACAGCAGGGTGTTCCTCAAATCCCCAGGCTCCAGGGTGGGCTGCACTGAGCCTTCCCCACGTATGGGCCCTGAGGTGCAGGAGAGGTCTGGGGACACGAAAGGCAGGGAGTCAAACGGCCCCGGACAGTCCTACTTACAGTCACCATGTCCTGGCTCAGGAAACCTTTGACTTTCCCGGATCCGTAGCGGATGGTGAATTCCGTTCCATTCTCCATGTAGCTGGAGGATTCCGAGGAGTCGTAGAGGCTGTGAATCTCTGGCAGAAGGACACAGGCTCAGGTCTGTCCAAGAGCGGCCCAGCAGGGTGGCTCGGAGGCAGGCGCCTTGTGGGTATGGCTTGTGTGACTGAGGACTTAGGTTCAGGGATGGGGTGGCCCTGAGGTTGGAGGCTCAGAAAATGCATTTCATCAATCACGGACTGTGTTTCTTGGGCCCCTGTTATGTGCCCATATGTCTGAGAATTTTGTCTCAAATGAAGCGTTTTAAAGTAATTCCCAACACTGGGATGGGGAGAAGATTCTGGCCACAGTAAGCACTCAGTAAAAGCTTGTTGACTAAGGATAGGGATGGAAGAGCACGAGTGCCTTGGATGGGTCTGAGAATTCAGGCCCTTTTCAGTCTCGGGAAGGCTGCGAAATGGCCTTGTGGGCTGTGGGCTCCTGAAGCTTGCTTTCCTACCTTGGTGGCCATATCAGGAAAATGGGGACCATTTTCCTCTCTCCTTTCAGGGGCAGTGGAAGTAGAGGCAGAGAGAAAACAGCTCAAACGGGAGCAGGACAGACTTAGCTGCGTGTGGGGCAGGACTGCCTGAGTGTGGCACGGCGGGGGCTCGGGGGAAGGCAGGCAGGTCCTGGGGCTCACCACAGGCTGCGTAGAGAGGGCTGCACTTGGTGGAGGGCACCCAGAGGTTGGCCGAGCCTGTGTCAAAGATGACTTTGAAGGTCTGGGGTGGGGTGCCAATGCCGATCTCGCCGTAGTACTGGGTCTGTAGGGGTGAAAGGACAGAGGCGGCTGGAGGAGCTTGGGGAGCGTGGGGTCGTGCCTGATAGCCCTGTTGCCACTCGGGTGAGATTAGGTAGATCTTATATCCTCTCTGGGTTTCCATTTTCCAGCAGGGCCTGGGTGGGAGGCTTGGCACTGTCTTGTGACTTCCCAGGAAGTGAGACAAGGGGGCAAAATTAAAATGCTGGGAATGAAGCAGGAAGCTGCCCACCCCTTGAGGAACCACTGGAGTAGCACGCAGCCAGTCTGCACTGAGCCTGGTCCCAGAAACCTGCACCTGAGGCCGAACACCCCTCCTGCCGACCCGTGACACCAGAGCCGGATGCCCGAGCTCCAGACTGAACTCTGCCTCTGGGTTCCCTCCCGCCTCCAGTGCCTCAGGCTTCCAGCTGTAAAATGGGAGTGCTGTAGGCTGCTTAGTGCTCCTTGGTCAAAGACAGCATGGAAAGAGCAAAGAAAGCCTTCGGCCCAAGAGCGGTGCCGGGGCAGAGCGGGGTCCTCACGTCCAGGTAGTTGGTGAGGACCACGGGGGAGGTGCTGTTGTCTCGCGAGAGTCTTTTGGTGAACTGGCTCCACTCGGCGCCGATCCTGCTCACATCCACGCCTCGCTCCCTCAGGCTTTCTCGGACCGAGGGCATTTTCCTGAGGAAGATCCTGGCCCAGGATGGAGGAAGAAAAAATAGAGGAGCTCTGTACTCACCCATAACAATAGCAGCGTCCCTGAAGCTTCTAATACAAGCCTCCCTAACTCAGCCCAGGCAGCTAAGAATCACTCCTGTGCCCTCAGGCCTCTGAAGGAAAATCCCCAAGCCTCCTTGAGTCACCTGTGCTGGCATTCAGTGACTCTCAACTAACTGCCTGCTGATGTCTCATTTTGATCCCTACCACTGTGAGCTGAGGCCAGGTGTTCATTCACTCATTCCTTCATCCATTCTGTAATCACAAGTTGAACACAAACTGTGCTCACACCGCACTGGATACTAGAGACGTAAAGATAAAGATCGTCATTGCCTCACGGAGTTCCAGCAGGTGAGGAGACACGCATTGGCTTCCCCTCTGAGGAGCTGAACGCTGGGAGCGCCCTCTTCGAGGCTGTGCGGGAGGAGGCAGTGCCATGCGGGGCCTGTAGGTGGCAGCAGGTGCCCGCAGCAGCCTGCTGGGGCTCTGGGATGCCCGAGGGCTGCGGAGTGGAGCGGACCAACCCAACTGGGTGGGCAGGGAGAGAGGCTGGCATCTCCAGAGCACCTGTGCACCCTGTCCTTGGAAAGATGTGCCTTCTTGAGCCTAAGTCCCAGTCCCTCGGCTTCTTGTCCTGAGGCCTTTGGGAGGCACCATTAAAGAAACTGGGAAACTCACAGCCTACGGGGCGCCAAACACTGTTCACACCCCATGTAACCCTCACAACAACCCTGCAGCCAGCTGTCGCCGTTGCTCTACGATGAGCAAACTGAGGCTCATGGGGACGAGGTGACTCACACGTGATGGAACAGGGATTCAAAACAGTGTATCCGGCCCTGTTCCCCATATGGGGGGCCCTGGGCCCCCTGAAGGCCGTTTGCTGAAGCCTGGAGGAAGGTTTCCCTAGCTGTTGGCTGGGGGAGGGTCCCAGGATTGCAGCCCAGTTTGTGGACAACCTGCCTTCTCAGTTCTTGTGCCCCTGTCCTTTCACTGTCCTTTCCTTGTCACTCCCCCTGCATCTATGTCCCGTGACAGCCGGGAACACGAATGCAACTTTCGTGCCTGTCAGTGTAATATTTTAATGGAAATAACTTGTCAGATTCATCTCACAGTTTGACATTCATATCACTGTTGACAAAGTATTCTCACAATTATATCTTACTTGGTTCTCGGCCATCCCATGAGGTGGGTAATGTTATTATTCTCATCTTACAGGTGGGAAGATGGAGGGGCAGAGAAGGCTTGGCCCCAAAGAGGGTGCCTTTTCCACTAGTTACTCAGAGCAGCCCCCGCTCTGGACCTTAACCTTTACCCATCTCCTTGCAGAAAGTCCCTTCCCCCCTCCCCCCAGTTCTTTCATCCTTCAAAGTGTAGCAGGCACTGCTTCCTCCTGGAAGCTCGCCATGCACTCCCGTTCACGCTGGCCTCACCTTTGCTTTGGCTCCTGGGTGCTCACAGCCAGCACTGCATGGCTAATGCTCAGGGATGTGGTGCTGTCTGCTCGTGAGGGCATAGTGGTTGTGGGGACCTGCTTGAATCCCGCACCACCTGTGTGATTCTGAGCAACTTACCTAACCTCTCTGAGGCTTTTCTGAGCCCCCATGAACTCCTCTGTAAAAATGGACTTAAAGGTAGCACCTACCTCGGAGAATCACTACAGATTCACGAGGGGCCCCGCGTCCGATCAACGTAAATCGTGTGTGTAAAAGGCATGAAAGCACCTTGAGAATGGGGTCCTGTGTTCAGATCTCCCAAACACATGAGAGCGGCCTTGTGGTGCTCCGCACACAGCAGGTGGCACCATTCCTGTGACTGTTTCAGAAGGCTCCCTCCCTCCCCACCCTGGCCCAGCTCCCTTTTCTGTTTGAAGAGAACAGGGGAGAGTGACTTCCCCTTGATCTGCCTTTCCCCTGGGGGGCTCCTCAGCCCCATGCTGCCAGGAAGCGCCTGCCCTCTCACCTGGCCCCCAGCCCAGCCGTGACTCTGGGGGGGGGGGGGCCTTGGAGCGGGGGAGAGAGGCTTTGGGAACAAAGGGCCTGGTGTGTGTGGAGCCTCAGCCCCTCTCACGAGACCTCCCTGGCCTCAGGGTCCTCATCCGTAACCTGGGACTGTTGGGTTGTTGGGAGGATGACTGGAGAGAGATCTGTGAAGTCCTAAGTGTTTCACAGGCTTAGCGGCTCTCACTGTTATTAAGACCTGCCCTCTCACCTTCAGCTCTTCTGGCGCCATCTGCCCTCCCCAGACTGACACCCCTTTTCCACGGGGCTCTCTCCCTGCTGCCTCTCCCCTTCTGCAGCCTCAAGGAGCCGCTGGTCCCCACAGGGCGTGGCACAATGTGGGTGGCAGTCAGGTCTCTCTCTCCTTTGGGCTGCCCCTTCTTTCAGCGTTGGCGACAGGCCTCCCTGCGCAGCCCGCCGCCTCAGGCTGAGGCCTTCCCCTCAGTTATCTCATTGAGTCTTCAGAGCAGCTCTATGAAGTTGGCGCCTATTCTCCTTGTTTTAAAAATGGTAAACTGAGACCTGGAGAGGTGAAGTAACTTGCCTGTGTTTCCAGAGCTAATCTGCCTACTAGGGGAGCCGAGTTTAAACCAGGACAATTCACCTCTAGCAGCCTTGCATTTTACCCCATGTCGTGCTTCCTCCTGCCAGACTTAATGCTCTTCTTAATAATCAGGGCTTGAGGGCAAGGGGCATGTCTAAATGATGTCTGCGTTCCCCATGGTGCCTAGCATGGTGATCTGTGCAGGAAGCGAGAGCTCGGGGCAGGGATCAAAAACACGGCTTCCAGGCCTGACTAGTGCCACTATTGCCTGTGTGACACTGGAGTCACCGGACCTCTCTCAATGGGACCATACCTCCCTGCCCAGCTAGTTGTGAGGACTGGATGACATCCCATGTCTGAAAGCTGGGGGTGTTAGGAAGGTGGGAACCCCTGTGCCCCTGCCACCCTCTCTGGGCCCCAGTTACCGTCTGAAGGCGCCAGTGTCCGCAGGAAGCCCGAAGGCGTAGGAGCCCCAGAGCACCAGCAGGAGTCCCCAGCGGGGCATTCTGCTCCGTTGGTTCATGCCACACCTGGGTCCCGGCTCTCTCTGAGATCCACCGAAGCCTCATGGCTCCCAGGCCCTCCTCCTTTTATACGCTCCACACTTAGGATGCTTGTGAGTCTGCTTTGCCCTGATTTATTACCCTGGGGCAGACGGCAGGACAGCCAGTAATAAATCCCGCCGTGGGGCTGAGCTAGGTGGGTGAAGGGTGACCAGGTTTCCGCCACAGAGCAGGGGAGCCAGAGGAAGGAGGCTGTGGGAAAGCAATGCTGTGTCCAGTGACGCTAGCAGCCTCGTCCCAGCCTGGCCCTGTGACCCCCGGAGGGGGAAGGGGCTGATGAGAAACAGCTCTGCTCAGGAAGAAGGTCGGGGCTGAGATAGGCATAGAACCTAGGTTTCCAACCCCCAGCTGGACTCCACTCCCCATGCCCTCGAAGCTCCATCCTCTGTATTAACCTTGGCTGTGCCCCTGACGGGCTTCTCCCAGGCTGCATCTCAGTGTTCCCATCTGGAACATGGGTCACTCCTCCTGGCTTGTTCCCTGGCAGAGCCAGACCCAGAGGCCTCCCTGATGCCTGCCTCCAACCCTCTGCCAGCAGCAGTTGTTTATGGGAAAGTGCACCATAGCTTGTCAGGAGAAGAGACTGCTGATGCAGCCCTCAGGAAGCAGGGAGCTGCGGCAGGGGTGCTCGTCCATCCTCACCGACCTGGTATTGGTGTGAGGGAAGGGCAGCCCTCAGGGGCTTCGGGAGGCTTTTGCAGAAGGAGGAGGGCAGCTGGTTTTCCACCTCCTCCTCCTCTTTCCACTTGGCCCTAACTCCTTCGGGGCCCTGTCTCTGTCCCCTTCCCTTTTCCTTGTGGTTTATAAGCAGTCTGGGGCAGTTCCCCACACACCTGCCCCTAAATCCCGGGATGGGTGCTATTTATTCAGCCTGGGATGGCCTCCCCCGGCTTCTCCCTGCTCATTCTTCAGGGCCCACTTCAAATACCACCTGCCTCCATGAAGCAGGCCCTGACGCAGCCCGGAATCAACTGCTTTCTGCGGTGGGCTCTCACAGAGTGCAGAGGAGCCTTTCCGTGAGAGCAGGGACCAGCCGTGCTGCAGGAGTGTTCTTTGCGTATGCGGGCACCTGCCTCTTGCCCAAAGTGGTGCTCAACACTCATCAAATGCGTGAACGCGTGACCTGTGAGGGGCAGTGTGCAGAGCTCTGAGCTAGCTGTCAGGGACCTGGGTTCTAGTTCTGACTCTGCCACAATCTTGCTGTATGACGGTAGAGCCCTCCCGGCCCCGTCTGGGCCTCAGTTCCTAAATCTGTGTAAGGAAGCAGATGGCTAGTGGCCCCTGGGGTGCCTTCCTGCTTGGACACCTCGTCTTCTCAGTTCTGTGCCTTCGGGTGCCGCTCTCTGTGTCAGTTCTGGGCAGTCAAGACTCAATCAGAGGAGCTCGGCTCTGTTGCCAATATGTTGGCTAATGCACCCGTGATATGATGGCATCTCTGCAAATGATGGAGAATTTGGTGGTTTGGTGTAAATTCTTGCTGGAGAATGCTCGGGCCCTGCTCTTGGCAGTGGTGGAGGTATCTGAGGGCAAGGGAAACTTCAGAACCTCTCACAGCGGGAGACCTGTCTTGCAAGACTGAATGAATATTTACGAAGTGTTCCTGTCACCCTGTGCTCTTCTTCTCCTCTTTCATTCATTAGCGAATATTCATTGAGCATGTGTTATTTGTCAGATACTTTGCTAGATGCTGGAGTTACAAAAGTGACAAAAATAAAGTTTCTGCTCTTGTGGAGCCCACGTCCTGAAGGAGAGATGGATTGTTACCATCACAACATAAATGTAACATGATAACGATGAGCAGCCCCAGGCAGGGAACTCCAGGATGGGTTCCCCAAGGGAGTTACACCTGAGCTGTGATCTGAAGCTACGTGGGCAGGAAGTGAGTAGCTGAAGAGGAAAGAAAGAGAATCCCAATGGAGACAGCACGTGTAAAGGCCCTGTGGGGAGAGGGAGCATGGGGAAAATAAGGACCCAAAAGAAAGCCAATGTGGCCAGACAGAGATGAGAGGGGTGGAGTGGGAGATGAGACTGGGGAGGGCAGAGGAAGATAAGAGCTAACACTTATCGAACGCTTATTATGGGCCAGGCACCATTCTAAGTGCTTAGTGCATTTAATTCTCACGACAACCGTGTAAGGTAGTACTGTTTTTACTCCATCTCACAAGACAGAAAACTGAAATACGGGAGGCTGCGGAAAGTAAGTTACTTCAGGTCACACTGACAATAGTGGTGGAGTATGGCTGTGAATTTAGGCAGTATAACCCAGAACTCGTTCCACAGCGGACTTGGGTGGCAAGCCATAAAGGTTCTGGAAGCCATTGCTCCGAGCACTGGGTAAACAGGCTATGAAGGGAATAATGATGTGATTAGATGTGCTTTGTAAGGACGCTCTAGTTCCAGTGTGGCTTAGCAAGGACTTGGGAATGGTCCGGAACCACGTGGCACATACCAGTTAGGAAACCACGACACTGGAACCAACTTGTGCGAGGGGAGGAAGGCTGGTGGAGATGGAGAAGACCGGATGGATCTGAGAGAAATGCAGGAAATAAAATCCACAGGATTTGCTGATGGGTTGCATATGGGAGTGAGGGAGACGGAGGTTTCTAGATGCTGGTGAGTCATAGGGTGCTGTGGAAGAGAGCCAGGGTTCCAGAGGGTAAGAGAGTTGGGGAGATCATGAGTTTGAGGATCTTCGAGTGTGGGGTTCCCTTGAGAAATCCCAGGGGTGGCACTAAATGGCGGGTGTATATGTGGACCTAGGTGAAAGATTTATGTGTTATTTGCAATTGGTAGTTAATGCCACAGTATGAATGGAAGTAGTTAGGGAGAGGGTAGAGAGCAAGAAGGCCCAGGACTCCAAGCTTTCATGCGTCAGCGGTGGAGGAGGAGTCTGCGGAGGAGAACAAAATGGAGATGCCGGAGAGGCAGGAGGAAACCAGTAGTCATCGCTGAGGCCGGAGGAGGAGAGCAGCTAAGGGAGGATAGTGAGCAAGGGTGGATGTTGCTGCAGGGTCAGGTAAGATATGAGTTAAAAGGTGGACGTGCAGCCATTGGTGCTGTTACTGGGAGCTGTTTTGGTGCTGCAGAGGGACAGGAATCCAGACAGGGATGGGTGAAGGAATGATGGGAAGTAGGGAGATGAAGGCAGTACAGTATAGGCAGTGATTTCCAGAAACTGGGCTGTAAGGAAGGGGGAAGAGGGTGACAGCTGGAGGGGAATGAGGACCAAAGAGGGGTTTTCTCTCTCTTCTCTCCTCCCTCCGTTTCCTTCTTCTTCCTTTTTTCTCTTCCCTTCTCTTCTCTTCTCCTCTCCTCTCTCCCTCCCCCCTCCCGTCTCTATCCCCTTCCTCCTCCCTTTCTCCCTCCCTCCTCCCTTTCTCCCTCCCTCCTCCCTTTCTCCCTCCCTCCTCCCTTTCTCCCTCCCTCCTCCCTTTCTTCCTCCCTCCTCCCTTTCTCCCTCCCTCTCTCCTTCCCCTTTCTCCTTCCCTCCTCCCTTTGTTTCTAATGACAGGAAGGAGTTGAATATATTTAAAGGCATAGAAAGGATTCCATTGAAAGGAAGGGATACTCAAGACAGTAGGATTCCTGAGGGGCAGGAGCACACAGGTGGACCGGCGGGCAGGAGAGGAAGACAGGGAGGCAGGGCATGTGCTCTGTCGTGGTAGCTGAGGGACTTTCTGTCTGGTGACTGTTATTTTCTCAGACAAATAGGGAGTAAGGACCTCTGGGCCTTGGACCACTGGGCGTTGGGGATAGGAGGGGGTTTGGAGCGACGAGGAAGATGGAGAATGTCTAAAATAACTATAGAAAGTAGGAAGAAGCTGGCCAAGGAAACTAAGAGGATTTCTGGGAGGAATTAAGACATTTAATGGCTGGAGATGATGACTTTTTCGGAAGCCGGTCTGCCCTGTTCTCTGACTCTCCTTCCACCCCCAGTGCTTGGCTGCTAGGGTGCAGGGAAAAAACATGAGGGGCTTCATCCAGGCCTGCGGTGATGCCAGATGTGGTGATCAAAGATGAGGGACAAAGGGATTCAGGGTTCTAGCAAAAACGTTATTGAAGGATAGACTGTGGACCAGAAGGCGGATGAGGGAGAGAAGTCAAGACAGGATGGAGGATGAACTGAAGGAAGCAGAGAGCACGGACACACGGGAAGAAAGAGCAGCAGGGGTGGGAATAGCTGAAGCCCAAAGCTGGGGGGCAAAGAGCTGGTCGGGAGGGGGACTTTGAGACAGTCTTTTTGGAGGTGGAAGAGTTACAAGTGATGGCAAATCCAAAGCAGGATGTGAGGGTGGATGGCTGAAGTGGAGCAGGGGTAAGGCCATTGCAAAGAGGGCACTCAGGGAGCTGAGAGGCCAGGGTGCTGGCCAGGTCACCATCTGCGTGGATGGTGATGTCATCCAGGAGGACCCAGAGGGCACGGGGTGGACGGAAGTTGTAAGTCAGAAGCCAAAGTCTTTGATAGATGATAAGGCGGGACCTGCAAGTCCAGTAGTGACAGTGAAGGAGGGAGGGAAGGTCCGGGGCAGAAAGCAAGGGCCTGAGAGGAGGGCATTCTTCTCCCAGTGTCCACATTGGTCCTGGGAGCTGAGCAGGCTGGTATCCCTCTAACACGGGAGGAAACCGAAAGCTGGGGGAAGTAATGTGTCCTAATTCACAGCTGGTAAGTGCAGAGTGGGGCCTTGCATCCCCCCTGCATCATATCCTGTGTTACATGGGGGTCCAGCTGCCAAGGCGGTGGGCTGCCCTGCCCTAGCATCTCACTTCTCCGCACCCTGAGGCCCTCTGCTGCTGGAGAGTCGGTCAGGAACCTCAGGACAGTGGCTTGACAGAGATGATGTCTCCTTTCCTACCAACAGGCCCTGACAAGATTGTGACCTATCACAGCCAGGGCAGGTGACTGGCCACCCCTTCCTCCCCTGCCCTCTCCCCAGCCCTGCAGCAGAAGGAGCGAGGAACAGGGAGAGAGCCAGCCGGGAGACGGGGCCAGCCTGGAGGCTGCTGTCAGAACAGAGTGACCAGTGCCGTTTACTGGGCACCTGCGATGCTCAGACGTCCTCTGAATATGAATGCGTTTCCTTCTCAGCAGTCCCAGGAAGGGGGCACTCTCTCTCATTCCTGCTGTTCAGACAGGAAGCTGAGGCTTCAGAGAGCTTAGAGAAGGACAAACGGAGCACTCCTCCTGGTGACTCCCGGCCCCTCTTTGTGGCTGTGGGTGTCCGAGATGCCTGGCAGAGCCAATGGGATTCAAAAGAGAGAGGTGTTGAGCTGTGGCTGAGCTGCAGGGAGTGCTGCCAGCCCCACATAGCTTTCTGCGGGGAGGAGCTTTTTAAAGCCTGTTGGGGCCAGGGCAGGCCACCCCAAAATATCCAGCCATAGCATATTGATTATTTTGAATTAAAGTTTCTTGAGATGCAAAAAGGCCATTCTGACCCTCCTGTCTCTGTGCCCCTGAAAGCAGGAAGTCGGTCTCCCATGTGGAGGGCGCTCTCCCTGCCTCCTGGTCTCCAGGGCCAGGGATTCAGGGCCGAGAAGCTGCGTAACAACCTGCTAATTTACCCCCTCGAGCCTCAACTCTCATTAAACTCCTCACTGTTTATGTACCCCAAACCTAAGTTTCTTTGTCCCATCATTCTTCACCAACTCGCTGCTTCTTTGTGTAAAAGAGGTAGCCATTGCCCACTTTGTCCACTCTCCGAGCACTGTTTACGATCTCCAGCACATATGTATTAAATGGGTTTTTCTCCTATTAATCTGGGCTTGTGTCATTTTATTATTTTATTATTAGTCCCGCCATAAGAACACAAGAAGGGCAGAAAGGGGATTTTTCCCCACCCCACAAGCCCACACCCAGCTGAGATGGGGCATCCCGCATACGGCAGGAGGGCCCTGACAGACATTCCAGGTTAACATTCAGGACTCTTCTACGGCAAAGGCAGAGCCGGGTGTCCAGCCAACACATCTAGACCTCTCCTACCAAAAGTGCCTCCCTCCTCACATCCCCGCCTCCTGCCAGTGTGGGCAGCACATCCACCTGCTGCCCTGAGACCAGCATGGGATACGAGTGTGAACCAGAAGTGTGAATGAGCTTACCAGGAGAGAGCCTCACAATAGTGGGAGGCTGCTGTCAGACTGTAAACAGGAGTTTCAGGGGACCGCAGGAGAGGCAAGGAGGTAACTTCTAAGAGGTTAACAGGGTCCAGAAACCACAGTCTCTTGTTTCTCCTGATCACTCCAGCTCAGAGGCTGGGGGAGTGGCAGCCATTCCTTGCTCTCTTCACGGCTCCTCTCAGCCTCCCTTCTCAGCTCCTGTGGGCCCAAGCTCCTGAGACCACAGATCAGGCACCACATCCAAGCACGACTCCTCGTGGCCTGGAATCGGAATGAGCAGGGATCCTGAAACCAAGTCCCTAAGGTCTGTCGAGGGCTCTGCAGAAGCTTAGTGGGGAGAGAGAAGCCCCAGGGGTCATAAGGCCCTTGAAGGATTTTGCAAGGGAGGCAGAGCCAGGCCTATCAGTACAGCCCTCCTGAGTAGAACCAAGGCCTGTGCAGAGCGGCAGGGAGAAAGAATCCTGTTTTAGTTCCATCCTAAGGAAAAACTGTCTAGCAGTCAGCATTGCCTGATGAGAGTGAGCGCCCCACCAGGCAGCAAACTCCCAGCCTGGACAGCCAGGCAGCCTGACCTATTCCATTCCCACCGTCGGTGGGGATAATCCAGAAGGAGCGTGGAGCCACCAGGAGAGTCTCTTTTGTCTGAACTTGGGCCGTCCAGTGCCCTGGGCTGTGGGATGGAAAGCAGAGAGGGCAGGGACCCATATCAGGTTATCTCCCAAGCCCCGTCAGCCCAGGGGTCCAGGTTTTCTCACAGAGACTCCCCAGGATCCCACGTCTGGGCCCCAGGCTGCGTCAGCTGGAGGTCGCGGGAAGTGGAGCTGGCAGAGGCAGAGCGAAGGGTTGCTCATACCTGCCCTTTCCCAGTGGGGCAGCCCCAGGACGTGAGAACCAGTCCAGGGAAATATAAATCCCTCTGTGCCTGGCCCTGTCCTCTCGGTGTGGTGCGGAGAGCTGGGGCGCGGCTTGGGGGGCGGGCTGGGATCTCTCAGGAGACAAGTGGTGCTCAGGGTTTCTCTCATAATGGCCCCAAACCCCACTTCGCTCCATGATAAAGATCTCAAAGAGATTCAGGTATTGTGACCACGGCTGGGGACGGCCAGCGGAGGTAAAGGGTGGAGGGAGATAAGGCTGGCAGCAGAAAAGCCTGGTTCACGCTGCTGGCACACGGGCCTGGGTGTATTCCTGCCCATCGCTGCTTTAGTGGGAAACTCTTGCCGTGACTACCACCCTGGGGAAGGCGGTAAAAAGGTGGAAATCGAACTTATTGAGGCTTAGCATTGAGGAGCTAAACATCTTTGGGCTGGTCCTGCTTCTGTTCATACAAAGTGAATGAGGAAGCAGCAGAAAGGATGAAAAATGGCCATGTCTTTCTTCCACCTGCCCTCCCCCTGCATCGTGCTTAGCTCCCATCCCTAGAGGGCCCCAGCTGGCTCCTCAGAGGAATTTTTCAATCAGATGGGGCACTGAGCTCAGCAGAGATGAGCACTCAGCAGAGATGAGCAGCTGGGGCCTTGGGAGGGAAGGAAAGAGTTTAATAATAGCCAGGGCTGCCTCGTGTGGGTGGACCCTCCCAGAGGAGTAATTACTTGGAGAACTCTGGGGAAGGCATTGGGGATCAGGAGAACCTTGGGCGGGGGTGGAGAGAACCAGGCGTCCTTGGCTGCTCGTTCCAGGGACCTTGGGGGAACAGGAATTCAGCCAGGGGGTTGAGGTGACCCCAACCTGAGGCCTGCTCTAGGGGTGACCCAAGAAAACTGAAGGCAGGTCACACGGGTCCTGGGAGCTGCAGGGGTCTGGGGGGAGGGGAGGATTGGCAAGGGGATACTGGTGGGAGAGCCTGGTCGAAGGGGTCTCCCTGAAATGAGATGCACCCAACGCGGTAGGAACAGACACCACATCCTGTGGCACACAAGCCAGACACTCACAAACTGCTTTTCCCCCTATGGCACCAGAGGTCTGTTTTATTAGCAGAAAAGCTTAAACTGGAAGGTCCCTCTTCAGAGAAGGGCGTGACAGAGAACAGCTCAGTGGAGTGTGCGTGTGGTTGGGGGGTTGATGCAGCCACAGTGTTCTGCTGGGAGGTTGTTTGTGCTAAGAGTGTCCCTAGCAGAAGTAGAGCTGGGGTGGGGGAGGGCTGTTAGAGAAAGAGGCTGCCTCCCAAGAATGCACTCCCCACAAAATTGGCCCCTCCCTCCCTCTCTTCTCTCCCTCTTTCCTATTATTTTTTTTTTAAAGATTTTATTTTTTCCTTTTTCTCCCAAAAGCCCCCCGGTACGCAGCTGTATATTTTTAGTTGTGGGTCCTTCTAGTTGTGGCATGTGGGCCGCCGCCTCAGCATGGCTTGACGAGCGGTGCCATGTCCGCACCCAGGATGTGAACCGGCAAACCCTGGGCTGCCGAAGCAGAGCGCACCAACCTAACCACTCGGCCACGGGCCAGCCCCTCTTTTATTTCTTTAAAATTTTTTTCTCCCAGGGCTGGCTCCGTGGCTGAGTGGTTAAGTTCACGTGCTCTGCTTCGGCAGCCCAGGGTTTCGCTGGTTCGAATCCTGAGCACGGACATGGCACCGCTCGTCAGCCCACGCTGAGGCTGCGTCCCACATGCCACAACTAGAAGGACCCACAACTAAAACTACACAACTATGTACTGGGGGGCTTTGGGAGGAAAAGGAAAAAAAATTTTTTTTCTCCTATCTTTTTAACTTCCAAGAGCCCTTTTGGATTCTTTGATTATTCTTGTGTTTATGGCATCCACTCCTTGTTTATGGAGGCAAACTTTTGTCTTATGCCCCTGAGATATCCAGTACAGACTAGTTTTTTAAAAATGATGGTTTTCTTTTCTGTGTTTGTTCGCTTTGGTCTTCTCTTCCAAACTGGAGGTCTTCTTCAGACTCTTGGGGCTCCTCGGCTCTCCACTCATGGTGAAGAGAAAGAGGGGCAGAGGGGCCTAGAAATTCTGTGTGCAAGGGCAGGGCTGGTGCACCTCATTCTAGGTAGGGTCTCTGAGCCACAGGCTGAATGTCTGTGTCCCCCTAAACCATACGTGGAAACCTACCCCCCAGTGCAACGGTATTTGGAGGTGAGGGCTTCAGTAGGTGACCAGGTCCTGAGGGTGGAGCCTCATGAATGGGATCAGTGTCCTTATAAAAGAGGCCCCAGAGAGCTCCCTCTTCCCTTGTGCCACATGAGGACAAGAAGGCTGTGAACCAGGAAGCAGGCTCTCACCAAGCACTGAACCTGCATCTTGGACTTCTAGCCTCCAGGACTGTGAGAAATAAATTTCTGTTGTTGATAAGCCACCCAGCGTGTGACTTTTTTTGTAGTAGCAGCCCGAAGGGACTAAGACAGGTATGCTCCAATGTCAGATCTGATGGTCTTTTCTTTGGGGCCTCCAACTCCCACTTTGGGTCTGGGGAGGTGGTACCTTGCTGCCTGCATTCTGGGAAGGGATTGGGACAGGACTGGGGGCTCGCCCAGGCAGACTTTCAGACTGTCCCTCTCTTCTTAGCCACTCTCTTTATCCCCATCCTCATGTGCTTGTGTCTCCATGACTGGAGGTTTCTACCGAGTCCTCAAGAGAGGAAGCCTCCAGCCTCTTCCCGGCGGGGTAGCGGGTAGCCTGGCTGTGCTGGCTGGGGAGAGTGGAGGCAGGAAGTCTAACTTCTCCATGTTCAGATTTGCAGCCAGTCCCGCTGTTTTCAGTCCACATTTATCCCAGACACATCCAGGCACCGAGACCTGGTCCTGGGCTGAACCCATCATGTCCCCTTAGTAACCCCCGTTGCTGGCTCCGAGGCTGTAGCTTCCGTCATCCACCCAAGCCCTCCATCTAATTTCTGTTTGGAAGATCTGGTTGTCACTTCTCATCTGCTGGGGGTCCCTCTCCCTTCTCTTTGTCCTTGAGAGTTTCTACCTCTCTTGTTCCTTTGTCGTCTTAAGGGACTCAGGAAGCGCCTCACTCATAAGTGTGTCAAAGTGGTGCTTTGTGACATTTCGTGGCAGTCATATGTCGAAGCGACAGTTGTTGAGACTATATTGGACAGATAATAGAGAAACCGTAGGCCCTGAGAAGTCGACCCTGAGAAGGTAGTGGATGTGGGGTGGGGGCTGTTTCTTGTGTCCTGTGCCCGGGCTGCCTGCTCTGGGCCGAGCACTGAAACCTGTGGGGCTCCGATGTCTTTAAAACGGAAGAAGGCACTGAAGGTGAGGAAGGGCACACTAAGTCTCCTCGACTTGACGTCCTTCACCTCCCTGTGACCAAGTCTGGATCTGGGGAAGCTGCTTCCAGAGAGAGAAGGAGACCTACGGTGAAGATTCAGACGCTTGGGCCCTGGCAGGAGGTCCGAGGGGAGGAGGCCTGCCCTGAGGATTGGTGACTTCCCCGGTGTTGCCATTAAAGAAGTCTGGAGAGGGACTGGGGTGGAGTTACACGGCTGCCAGACCTGCTTCCCAAGACAAATCATTCAGGAAAAGGGTTGGCTCTGCCACACAGCAGGACCAGAGAAAAGGGGAAGGCTAGTATGTAGGACGACTACGGCATCTGTGGTTAGAGTGTGGGAGTCTGCTCTTGGCTCTGTAACTTTCCAGTGATGTGACGTGGGCACACCACTTAACCTCTCGGAGCCTCAGTTTTCCTTTCTATACAATGGGGATGCTGTTGCCCCCTCAGGCAGTTGTTGTGAGGATGAAATGGGGACCCCTGTGCTTGCACGTTGCAGGGAGTGAAACTTGCTCGTCAATGTAGTAAGAGTGATGCTAGAGGCAGAAATCTCTCTGCACCCCTTCCGCCCCACACCCCAACTCTTTTCCATAGTGGTGTGAGACCATCTCCCGCCTAGTTTAACAGGCTCTCCAAAAGGGGTGGGACCTGGAAAGAGACTCCCATTTCCCCTTCCTCCAGCGAGAGATGCCCAGGCCCTCCCGGTTTCTTGCCCCTTGGGAATTGTCCGGAGTTCCCAGGAAGGCTCCCAGGATTTGAGCTCTCCTAGGCAGCCCCACTGTTTCCAAGTATTGGGGCTCTGGTCCCCCAGCTCTCCGAGCCCACCTGGAAAGTCTGGAGAGATGGGTGGGAGTCCCTGGGGCTAATCATGTTTACAGCCCCTCACAGCCTCCAACCTGCCCTGCACCCTCCCTCTAATCTGGGGAGCAGGTTCAGAGTCAGGCTGGGAGCCTCACAAAACCAAGAATCCCTTTGTCCCATGGAGACACCCCTCTCTCCCCAAGACAGGGGACCAAGAACTGCAAAGCCTGGGGTCTCGCACGCAGCAGTCCTGGGACAAGAGGCATGGCACAGGCAGACCCAGCTCCCCACCTGCTTCCTGCTGAAGCAGGCCTCTGAGTCAGCTAGCACAGAGATCCTGCAGGGCTCGGGGAGCAGGCCCAGCTGATAGGGCCCGAAATGCCGAAAGAGCGCCCGCGCCACACACAGAGCCACACAGACTCACGGATGTGAACATGCACGCAGTTTCTCATGTTTATCCCTCTCACACACAAACAGGCCTGCTTCTTATATAAGAGAACATGTGTCACCCTCCCGCCCCTGAAGCAACACACACATACACACGCACGCACGTGTACTCATGTAGAGGTGTGCACAGGTAGAGCTGCTGTCTCCCTAAACTTAAGGCTGTAAAGAAGGGTTAGAGGGGAGCATAGGGAAATTTGTAAAATTAGGCTGGCTAAGCGCAGACTTCAGAGACCCGACAGCCTCTTCCCACGCAGTCTTCACCAGAGAAAGGACTGGTCCAGGGAGCAGAAAAGCTCACTCAACAGAGTCGGGGTCGAGTTTGTGAATCCTCTCCCAGAGGCACAAGGACACACCCTGGGAGGTTTAGGGGATGAAATGCCCTTCCAAATACCTACAGCAGTCCGTCATGCCATGCAGGACACGAGCTCACAGCAGCGTTCATAACTTGAGAGATCCTGGAGGACAGTTTCAGGCCAGAGATGGGGGTGGGTGGGTTGTCCTGTTCCCATGGCAGCCTATCTCGTTGCCATAGCAACACCCAGCAGAGTCCTGGTTTCCCTAATTGGTGGAACACTGTGGCGTTTCACAGGGTGGCAGTGGGCCCCACAAGCCTTCTGGGCAAGAACATCTCCATCCTAGACCAAGCAGGGCAGGTGCAGCCTGCGCCTGTCAGATAGGCTGGGTTTTCCTGTGGGCAGAAAGGTGGGTTTCCTGGTGTTTTCCTACTAACAAGCTCTAGTCCTTCCTACAGCAATTCTAACTCCCCAGCTACTGGGGCCTCCAGGAATGCCCCACAAAGCACACTGCCCTTTCCTGATGTCTGCCATGGCTGACTCAGATGGAAACTGTGTCATCTCAGAGAGGAGTGACGGTGCGGTGGGGGAGCCAGGCTCTGGTGTGTCAGGAGCCTCATTAGGCTTGCCTCTCACTGACTGTGGGACTTGAGCGAGTTATTTATCTTTCTGAACCTCAGGGCTCTCACCAGTGAAATGGGGATAATGCATGCTCAGCTCCCTGGGTGGTTACAAGGATGCAGAGAAGTGATACGGGTAAAGTAGTGGACCCACCCAGGGCTTCCCAGGGGGGCAGGGGACGGATGGCCCAGTCCACTGTTGACACCCCTCGAGTGCTGAGTGGGGCTCAGTGCCTGGGGCTGAGCCCTCACAGAGGTCAGACTGTGGAGTTGGGGTGAGAGTTAAGCCTCAGTGGACAGGGCAGTGGCTGGCATCATCTTCCAGATCAAGCTGTCCAACTGGCTGAGAACTTCCTTGGGAAAGGGGAAGGTACCCAAGCTGTCTGCCTTCCCCTGGCCTAAATCAGTGCTACTCCAAATGTGGGCGTGGCCCACGCACCTCTGCAAAATGTCTGTTCCCCATTCTTGGTGAGATAAGTGTAGGAACTAAGAAGACATCTTCAGAAATTTTTATAGAAACTTGATATTGCTGAAACACCCAAGCAGCATGCGATTTGGGCTTCTCCTTAACATTTTTTTTTAATTTTTCAGTTTTTTAGTGATTCATTTTTAGTGTGTGTATGGGGTGTGTGTGTGTGTTTAAAAGTATTGATCTGCCCCGGATTGGAGAAAAAACCACCTGGTCCTTCACCACCTCTAGTCTGAAAAGCCCTGACCTCGGTGACACCAAAGCCATCGTAAAACCAGCTTAACGTCCAGTCGAGGAGACAAGGGAAACAGTCTCATCCGGCCTGCCGGCAAAAATTAGCCACAAAGCACATGCGGGTGAGTCGGCAGCATTTCCTTTATCGCTTCAGGACAGAAACTCCAGTCCCCCTCCCTCTGTCCTGCCCCCAGCCCCGGCCCCGCGCGCAGGGACCCTCGTCGGTCCCGTTGGGGCCGCCCGCCGCCGGCCGTAGCGCAGCCCGAAGGAGTTCCAGCGGTAGGCGGGCAGCAACTTCGCCCGCGGCACGAGCGCGGCGCCCCGGGGCGCGGGGATGCGGCGGCTGCGGGGGGCGCACGGGCCTGGCCGCTGGGGTCTTGTCGAGCTCCCCGGAGACGGGCACAGCGAGGCCGCCCGAGGGCGCCGCCCGACGGGGGCGGGCATCCCCTCCGCGCAGCGCGGGCTCTGCGCCCAGGGGGCCAGGAGCGCCAGGGGTCCGAGCCACCGGCCTAGGACAGAGCCACAGAGAGAGGCTGCGATGAGGCCGGGCCCGCGAGAGGCGGCTTCAGAACACCCACGCACATGCCCTCCTGGCTTCCTGTTTGTGCCCTGACCTCGAGCAAGCCCCGAGCTCAATGCCAGGCACCATCAGCACCAGCATCTTAGCTTGGATGGTGAGGCCCTTTGCTCCTCCCTTCTTCAACAGAGCTTTGACTTCAGATGTTTTCCAGAATTATCTTAAATAGCGTTTATATGACATTACTTCCTTTTAGGAAGCAAGCAGGGCACAGCTTGGAAATAAAACGACAGTATTTGCTGGACACTTGGCCTTGCTCCTCCTCTTGGTTCACTGCTGGCCTCTGTCCCTCTCAGCATCAGGCTGGCCCACTGGACTGTGAGCCCCAGGGTGGCGGGTGTGTCCATTCCTGTCTGTCTCTGGGAGTGCCGGAAACAGTGCCTTGCTCATGGTGGGGCCTCAGCAAATGCTCGTTAAATATATGAAAGCTAATGAGAAGCTTGTGGTTACAGAAATCAAGAAACGGGAGCTGAGACCATCGTGCTCACGCAGCCCCCCAATAATTGTGACCCCATAATAAGAATCTGAGGACTGAATGTAAGAGTGGGAAATTATCTGGGTCGCCTCAGCCAGCTGCCCTCCTCTGCTCCGGGCATAATCAGTCTCTCCTCTTCAGACTGAAGGCAGACTGGGCTCATTGGGAAGGCACTTCACACGCAGGGCTCATTGAGTTCGCTATGATTTTTGCCAGTAAAATAGTGCAACTAGCTCTTAGTAGAAAATAACCCCAGCCAATGTTGGTAGGAGATTAGTGGCAATGAGGCCTGGTGTGTGAGTGGGTGTGTGTTGGCAGGGCAGTTGGCTTTGAGCCCCACTCCTCCATGCCCTGGCTCACTTTGGAGGAGTGTGGGCGTCTCCAGATCTAATGAGGATCTTCCTAGGCGGCCTCCTGCCTTGCCTAGGGCCTGACTGAGATGCGGAGGGACCGTGGCTTCCTTCCTAGTTACAGCCACGTCCCAGCAGCAGGATCACTGCTCAGGCTCCTGAAAGCCTTTTGTCAAAAAGAGCCAAGAGCTCGTCGTCCTGGGGCAGTGGTGAGGTTATTCTCTGGGGGCCTCCCTCAGCCAGAAAAGACACCTGAGCCCAGGAGAGAAGACACTGTGGGCAAAGGGCACCAGACCCGTGTTCTTTTGATCCGGGATATCTTATGCAGACAGTGAAATCAAATGTGTAGAGTCTGCTGCACGTCTCACTGGAGATGCTGAGGTCCGGACAGGCTCAGCGCGCTTCTAGTCTGCCGAGAGAGCTGCCCTCAGGCAGTGGTAGCCCCACTGCACTCTAGCTCGGCCCCCCGAGGCACTCGTGGGGAGCTGTGTGCCGCTGGGCATCCCAGCGGTTGGCTGGCGACTCTGGGGAGGCTTGGTTCCCTCTTGGGGCCTCAGTTTCTCCTGTTCTTCAGTTCCACAGTGAACTCACACGGTTGACAGGTATTTGGATCTGTCCTTCTGTTTAGGTTCTTTTTTTTTTTTTCAAATTCCCCACAAAGTGTCTGAGGTCACTGATAAAAGAAACCTACCTTGTGAATTCCTTCTCAATAGGTCTGCACAGAGAGGTGGTCGGCGTGGAGCAGAGAAAGCGTGCAGGAGCCCGGTGGTTAACAAGCACCTAGACCCAGGGGAGCCTCCTGACCCCCATAACAGTGGCAAGACAGCCCTCACTTTCAAGGGATTCCCCTGAATGAGTTGCCTGGGCCCATCTCAGTTTCCGAGTAGATGCAGTGTTAAACTCACTTTGATAGACGGGCCCATCTCAGTTTCCCAGTAGATGCAGTGTTAAACTCACTTTGATAGACTAGCTATAATCTGAAAAATATGGTAACTCTCACTTTGCAGCTCCTCCCACCCTTCTTCCCAGACAGAGCGTACCTGTGGATGTAGGCTCCACGGACACCGCCTCTTCTAATGTCTCCCTGAAGGAGGTGGCACAGAGGAAGAGCAAGAGCTGCCACGAAACCAGCGAGTTCATCTTGGTGAGATGATGCAGGTCCTGGAAGTGCCCTGAGGCTGAGACAGAGAGAGGGAGGAAGGACCAGGTCAGGTGCAGGGTCTGGGCTGGGTGCTGGGGCAGAGCCTGGTATGAAGAGGAAAACCCTGGAAGGGAAGAGACAGCCCCTGTCCTTGGAGGCCTCCAGTGGAGGGATGAGTCTGAACAGATGCATCGTAGAAATGACGCTGAGACCACATGCAGAGTATCGTCGTCAAAGCTGAACTCATGCTAAAGGAGGATTGTCAGGAGGGCTTCCTGGAGGAGGTGAGACCAGTAAAGTTAGGAAGGAAGAAGGATCCATACTGATGGAAGGGGCAAGCTTGCTCAGGCTGGAGAATGGCCCAGATTCTGAATCTCAGGTTTGCTTGAGAGGAATGCTGGAGAAAGGAGGGGTGAGATGCAATGTGTCGGAGTGAGCAGGGAGGGGTGAAGGGAAGTGGGGCAAGGCATTCTGCCGAGTGAAGGACCTTGGGATCCAAACGTTGGCTCTGGAGCCTGGGAGCTGGCTCTTCTCCCCTCCAGCAGGCTTTGCATCAGTCCTGGTCTGCTTTCCTCATTAGAATGTGCCTTCTCGACCTGGCCCAGTTCCCTCCTGCTGTAATAGTCACTTAATTCTCCTTTTCAAGAAAAAGGGAAGAGAGAGGCAATCATCCTGCGCTCTCTTTCTCATGGCCTTTCCCAGCCTTGAAGACCGTCATTAAATTGTCTTATTGCCTATAATTCAGGGAAGAGAAAAACCTTTCCCTGATTTCTCAGGTCGATTGTCTCTATATTCTATTCTCCGCGGGCCGGGAGGATGTGAATGGAACTGACCTCAGGATTTAGGCTGTTGAGGTGGGAGCTGTGTGCCCTCATCTCCCTTCACCCCGTCTCCCTTTCCCCTCTCGTGTCCTCTACCCCCAGCACACAGCGCTTCCAGCTCCCATGTCTAATTCCTCTTTGAAAAAGTCGTCAGACACTTTGAGATTGTCCAACAGGCGTGATTAATGACAAACTGATAGGGAGGAGGTTGCGCTGTAGGCTCAGCGAAAGGGTGTCAGCGCCAGATCCAAGGGCTGGAGCCTTCTGCCAGAGGCAGCTCCTAATGGTTGCTCAGCCCCATCCATCCCTCTGTCCTCGCCCCCACTCTCCCTTCCCCTCCGCAGTCACTCCAGGACCCAGGCATGGGTAGATGGTAGGAATCCTGCAACAGGATCAGGAATATCCGAATCTGGCCCCAGTTCTGCCCCGCCTCCCAGTGGGACGTGAGCAAGCCTTATTGCTCCGTCTACATAACATGAGCATCGGATCAGACTGGCCACTAACTGTCCCCTCAGATGGTCACTTATCCTCATGGACTATGTGTGTTTGGTTTTTTTTTGAAGATTGGGCCTGAGCTAACATCTGTTGCCAATCTTCCTGGTTTTTCTTCTCCCCAAAGCCCCCCAGTACATAGTTGTATGTTCTAGCTGTAGGTCCTTCGGCTCTGCTGTGCGGGATGCCGCCTCAGCATGCCTGATGAGCGGTGCGGGGTCCACACCCAGGATCTGAAGCGGAACTGGTGACACCCTTGGCTGTGGAAGTGGAGCGCGCGAACTTAATCACTGGGTCACAGGGCCGGCCCCTCCTGGTAGATTTCGATTCTGTGACACCAGAAACCCAGACCTTGGCTTTCTGCGTCTGCCTTAAGGCCTGGGACGGGGCGTGGGGGTAGAGGCAGGATCAGTCCACTAGAGAGAACAGTGTAAACCAGTCCTTTTGTGTCTCCAGCTCCCGGGGGGAATGGGGTCCAGGTTGGTTGAGGAATCCTTCCTGATCAGAGTGCGGCCCAGGCACCAGGCGTGCACAGGGGTGCCAAGACCCACGGCTGCTGCTGCAGCCCCTCCCCAAGATCTCAAGTTTAGCACGAGAAGCTGAGCATTTCAGAATAACAGTGCACTGGGAGGATGGGCCTGTGGGTACACAGGGGCTGTGGGGGCTGCGGGAGCCCTGCTTGGAGGGTCCAGGCAGGCTTACTGCAGGACTGGCACCTGAGCTGAGTTTCTCAGCTCAAGTCAGCCGATGAATAAAGGTTTATAGAAGGCAGTCCCAGCAGGGGAAGTTGGAGCGCTGGCCAGGCTGGGTGTGGAGGGAACTGTGGGTCCTCCAGCCCGCCAGGAGGGTGGGCTCCGCTGGAGAGAGAGAGTGAGGAGGCTAGGGTGGGGGCCACGAAGGGGCATCATCCCAGAGGGCTGAGCCGGAGAGGAATGTGCATAGATTTGCACTTCAGATGGAGCATTCTGGCTGCCCTGCAGGAGCAGGATGGCACGTGAGGAAGCGGGGAGAAGGCAGGCTGTGTGGGTAGCAGGCAGTGCTCCTCTCACCTGTGATAGAGAGCGCTTACTATGGGTGCCACGAGAAAGCTCTGGTCGTCCCCCACTGCCTGACCGGTGCATGTGCGCAGACACACACACACACACACATGCACCCACACAGATTCCCCCAACTCTGAACACATGTGGTAGAGTTGAATTGTTTGGAAAAGAACTGTCAGCTTCCAAGGGGCCGCAATGTGGTTTCCCTGCCTGTGGGGCTTTTCTACTTAGTAACAGAAATTCCAGGCATGGTCAGAAAGCTTTTGAGCTGGGGTGGCCTCCCTCCTGGGGGGACCCCAGTTTTCAGTGCAGGGGGCTCGAAGGGTGGGAAGGGACTCTGTAGTAGGTTTGGATTTGCCATCCATAAGTTGGAGGAACTGCTCAGAGGAGCCGTGATAAGCCCATGAGCCCTGAGGGGTCCCCCAGCTCCCTCTAATCCCAGCCACAGAGAGTTCATTCATTGCATTTATTCCTGCCACAGAAAGGGGAGTCCTTGGGAGGGTCTTGCCTTCACAAATAAAATGCAAAAGTCAGTGTATTCATCCGGACATCCCAGAATAATCTGGCCAACCTGGTCCTCAGGAAGGATCACCCCCTGCCCCCCCAGCCTGCCCGGGACACATCTGTCAGTCCAGGAACTAAATTCCTGCTCCCACCTCCAGAGCTTCCCCAGGCTGGGCAGACCCCTCCCAGGTGTGGATGCCGCCTCCCAGGTGTGCATGCTGCTGTGCACCTACCTTGGCGCTGTCCTGGGGCGGTGGGAGTGCCGTAGGGTCTCTGAGGCTGTGACTATTGAGGTGAGTGGACACCCGGAGGGAGGGGAGCTGTGCTCCTGGGCTTGCTCTGCCAGCCCCCGATTGTGTCCCTTTATAAAGCCCTGGGTGACGTCTCCAGGCACAGGCCCACCTCTGCCTCTCTCCCTCCTCCTTAGACCCCTCAGAGAGCACGGCCCTTGCTGCTGCCTCCTGCCTCCTGGCTCTCAGGACTGAAATCAGCCTCTTCCTCCCCCAGAAGCTCTCCAAGGCTGGCTGTCTGATTGTCATGAGTTCCCTCCATCCTCCTCAGCCCCTTCTTCCAGACCGGCTCAGCTGGAGACCCATTCTGCCCCAAACAACGTGGAAATGGACTATTTGTGAGATGTCTTGTTCCCCCTCTGGACAAGAGCCACAAGCATACCCAGTGTGAGGTGAGCCTGGTAAAGGAGGAGGCAAGGAGAGGAGGGGGCGCAGTCTGACTGGGGGTCCTTGCTCCCACAGGCTCCCAGCTCTGGCCAGCTCTGCTTGGGTCTCAGACCAGAAGGCGGCTCCTGGACTGTGATCTGCCACTCGGGTGAAATTCTCTCTTTTCTCCTTCCTTCCTTCCTTCCTTCTTCCTGTCATTCCCTAAACAATTGCTGAGCACTTGCTCAGCACAGGGCTTTGAGATGAATATGATGTGGTTAGACGGTGAGGCAGGTATGTAAGCAGCCGGCTAAGAGAGCAGAATAAAATGGCAGGAGGTGGACGTACGTGGGAAGTGCTAAGGGGACGCAGAGAAGTGACTTCCAGGTGTAGCACATCGGAAGAAGCTGCTCCTGGGACCCACGTCTGCATCTCTTGGTGGGTGATCACACTGCTTTGTCCTGGTCCCTCGCTTTGGAGGCAGGGATGGGTCCCCTTCCCTTTGCACACTCAGCACACACTCCGTTGCCAGTACAGATGTCCAGGCTTTCACAGAGTTACTAAACGTATGCCTTGCTCTTTCTTGGGCCTGCAAGAGCGCTCCTTACCTTTGATGAGGGCTCCCCAGGATGGAGACTGTTCCCTCTATCAGACTGGGGCTCTCGGAAGGTGGGGCTACATCTCTCTCCAACAGGAAGCTCTCCCAGCACAGGCTCTACCTGGTGGGTGCACTGTGCAGACATCCCCTTGATTAATGGTTGAGAAGCACTTCCTTCCAGTATGCAGGATTAATACCCATCACTGTCTAGTGCCTACTGCTAACAGGGACTTGCAAACATGTTGTCTCACCCAGTAGGACTATTACACCAGGACAGAAATAAAAGCCTATGGGAGCAGGCCTACCCCTCGCCATGTGCAATGATGTGTGCGTTGCCTGCCCTGAGTCAGGGAGTGGACCTAGGGGGCTAGAGACACTGACTTTGAGTCTCACACACACTCACAGCTCGGGGGTTTAATCCTTCCCTTTCCTCCCATAAATACAGCGCAGGGTGTGATACTAGCCCCAGGCCCCTCTCCATGGGGCCCTGGATTTTTGCTCCCAGTCGTCCTGACAGCCTCTTGAGTTGACTTGGGGATTTGAAGTCAGTCACTTGTCTCCATCCTTCCTTCTGGACTTGGAGAGGTCCGAGTATGATGGGAGATGAGTCAGTGCAGGGTCGGGGCCTGAGGGAGTGGCCCCCATTTCCTTTCCAGCCCCTTAATCAAAGATCCAAGTTCAAGGAGCTCATCTCCACTGTTCAGACCATTGAGCTTGCGCCTTGAAGCCTCCGGAACAGCTGTGGGAGCCAAAAATCATTACTCCAGACAAAGAGTGGGGAGCAGACTCAATATCTAGGTTACTATGGAGCAGAGCTGGCCTTGAGAGCCAGAGCAGTACCAAATGCAGACATGGAGAGGGGCCACGGGGCGTGTCAAGGCACTGGCCGTAGGGCCTCCCCCGGCTTCTCAAAGAGCTCATATCCTGTCAGGTGCTTCAAAGGGAGGGCCTGGGGACCACTGCCCCATGCCTGCCCCAAGGAGAGGACAGAATCTGCCACCTGCTTTTCCTGCTGTCATTGGCTGTCACACATCCTCTCTATGCCTGGGGCCCGACTCCGCCAGCTCCCCGGAAATCTCTGGCACCTTGTGGCTGAGTCACCTGAACTCCCTGAGTCTTCATTTCTTTGGCTCTAATAAGAAGCTATTAATAGCCACCTTCCTGTCTACCCACACTCCTTATGCACAGGTGCTCACAAGTGCCCTCACCTCATCTGCTCCTGTCGAATGGAAAAGGCACAGGGAGGGAAGAGGAGCTGGGGCTGGCCATCATGGGGAAGGAGGTCTGAGGGGAGATGGGGCAGGTCCTCTGCACTGGAGGCAGCAGTTTGACCAACTCCCTGTGCTCCCCCACCCCGAGGCACCCCCACCCTGCCACTTACCGCACTCAGGAAGGGGATGTTGGAGGCATTGCCCAGGAAGCCAAAGGCGACAGGGAAAAAGCTCCTAGGAGCAGAGGGGTGGAGGAGGGGTCAGTGATGGCCCCGGAGGGGAACATAGAAGGCAGTGAGGCAGAGGTCCACCCAAAGTCTCCAGCTTTGGCTCCCAGGAGAGTGGACCCTGGGTACTGGCGGGGGGCTTGGTTCTGCACCTATTTCTTGGGCAGCCAAGTGGAAAGACTAAGAGTGAAGACCCTGCGGTCAGACTCCTTGTGTTCAGATCTTGGCTCTGCCGTTTACTGGCGCTGTAGAAACTTGGTCAAAGTCCTTCTCTTCTCTGAGTCTCAGTTTCCAGCCGTAAAATGGGGTTGATAGTAACAGTGTCTACGTCAGAGGACCTTACACCAGAAACGCTCAGGACAGTTTATTTTTATGATTGTCCCTGTATTCTCCCTAGTTGGGTGTGCACCACCTGCTGCAGGTTTCCTGGGCTCCGGGCACGTGTTCATTCCCCCTCGCACCCTGGCACCCCTACTCTTATCGAACCCACCCTGGCAAGCCTGGCTGGGGGCAGTTGTGTGATGCTTCAAAGGGTGTAGAGGCCCCGGTTGGTATGGGAAGGGATCCCTGTGTGTAGTAGAGAGGTAAGGGGTTAGGAATTTGAATTCTGGCTGTACTATCTCCTTTTCTTGGGTCTCAACTCCCCGAGGTTCACCTGCTTCTCTGAGGTCCTGATAGCTCTGATTATTAGTATTTTTTTATTGAGTTCATAATAGTTTACATCATTGTGAAATTTCAGTTGTACATTATTTCTTGTCTGTCTCCACATAAGTGCCCCCTTTTACCCCCTGTGCCCACCCCCAACCCCCTTCCCCTGGTAACTACTCAACTGTTTTCTTTGTCCATGTATTTGTTTACATTCAACATTATTGAAATCATCTGGTGTTTGTCTTTCTCAGACTGGCTTATTTCGCTTAGCACAATTCCCTCTAGCTCCATCCATGTTGTTGCAAATGGGATGATTTTGTATTTTTTTCTGGCTGAGTAGTATTCCATTGTATATATATACACCACATCTTCTTTATCTAATCATCAGTGGATGGGCACTTGGATAGTTTCCATGTCTTGGCTGTTGTAAAATAGTGCTGCAGTGAACATAGGGGTGCATATGCTACTGTGGATTGTTGATTTCAAGTTGTCTGGGTAGATACCCAGGAGTGGGATGGCTGGGTCATATGGTAGTTCTATTTTTAGTTCTTTGAGGAGTCTCCATACTGTTTTCCGTAGTGGCTGCACCAGTTTGCATTCCCACCAGCAGTGTATGAGGGTTCCCTTTTCTCCACACCCTCTCCAACATTTGTTATTTTTAGTCTTAGTGATTATAGCCATTTTAACAGGTGTAAGGTAGTATCTTAGTGTAGCTTTGATTTGCATTGCCCTGGTGATTAGTGATGTTGAACATCTTTTCACGTGTTTATTGGCTATCTGTATATCTTCTTTGGAAAAATGTCTGTTCGTATCCTCTGCCCACTTTTTGATCTAGTTGTTTTTTTGACATTCAGTTGTGTGAGTTCCTTATATATTATAGATATTAACCCCTTGTCGGATATATGATTTGCAAGTATTTTCTCCCAATTGGTGGGCTGTCTTTTTGTTTTGATCCTAGTTTCTTTTGCCTTGCAGAAGCTCTTTAGCCTGATGAACTCCCACTTGTTTATTTTTTCTTTTGTTTCCCTTGTCTGAGAAGACAAGGTGTTTGAAAAGATCCTTTTCAGTTCGACGCCAAAGAGTGTACTGCCTGTATTATCTTCCAGGAGTTTTATGGTTTCAGGACTTATCTTCAAGTCTTTGATCCATTTTGAGTTTATTTTTGTGTATGGTATGAGATAATGGTCTACTTTCATTCTTTGGCATGTGGCTGTCCAGTTTTCCCAATACCACTTAATGAAGAGACTATCTTTTCTCCATTGTATGTTCTTGGCTCTTTTGTCGAAAATTAGCTGTCTGTAGATGAGAGGTTTTATTTCTGGGCTTTCAGTTCTGTTCCATTGATCTGTGTGCCTGTTTTTGTACCAGTACCACACTGTTTTGATTGCTATGGATTTGTAGTACATTTTGAAGCCAGGGATTGCGATGCCTCCAGCTTTGTTCTTTTTTCTCAGGATTGCCTTAGCAATTCGGCGTCTGTGGTTGCCCCATATGAATTTCAGGATTCTTTGCTCTATTTCCATGAAGAATGTCATTGGGATTCTGACAGGGATTGAATTGAATCTGTAGATTGCTTTGGGTAATATGAACATTTTAACTATGTTTATTCTTCTAATCAATGTGCATGGAATCTCTTTCCATTTCTTTATGTCATCATCTATTTCTTTCCATAATGTCTTATAGTTTTCATTGTATAAGTCCTTCACCTCCTTGGTTAAATTTATTCCTAGATATTTTATTCTTTTTGTTGTGACTGTAAATGGAATTGTATCCTTGAGTTCTCTTTCTGTAAGTTCCCTATTAGAGTATAGAAAAGCAACTGATTTTTGTAAGTTGACTTTGTACCCTGCAACTTTACTGTAGTTGTTAATTATCTCTAATAGGTTTCTGATGGATTCTTTAGGGTTTTCTGTATATAAGGTCATGTTGTCTGCAAACAGTGAGAGTTTCACTTCTTCACTCCCTATTTGGATTTCTTTTATTCCTTTCTCTTGCCTAATTGCTCTGGCCAAAATCTCTAGTACTATGCTGAATAAGAGTGGTGAGAGTGGGCACCCTTGTCTTGTTCCTGTTCTCAGGGGAATGGCACTCAGTTTTTGCCCATTGAGTATGATGTTGGCTGTGGGTCTGTCATATATGGCCTTTATTATGTTGAGGTAATTTCTGTCGATCCCCGTTTTGTTAAGAATTTTTATGATAAATGGCTATTGGATCTTGTCAAATGCTTTCTCTGCATCTATTGAGATGATCATGTGGTTTTTATTCTTCATTTTGTTGATGTGGTGTATCACATTGATTGATTTTCAGATGTTGAACCATCCCTGCATCCCTGGTATAAATTGCACTTGATCATGGTGTATGATCTTTTTGATGTATTGCTGTATTCGGGTTGCCAATATTTTGTTGAGGATTTTTGCATCTGTGTTCATCAGCAATATTGGCCTGTAGTTTTCCTTTTTTATGTTGTCCTTGTCAGGTTTTGGTATCAGAGTGATGTTGGCCTCATAGAATGTGTTAGGAAGTGTTCCGTCTTCCCTGATTTTTTGGCATAGCTTGAGAAGGATAGGCATTAAATCCTCTCTGAAAGTTTGGTAGAATTCCCCAGGAAAGCTGTCTGGTCCTGGGCTTGTATTTTTGGGGATGATTTTGATTGCTGTTTCAATCTCTTTACTTGTGATTGGTCTGTTCAGATTATCTATTTCTTCTTGATTCAGCTTTGGGAGGTTGTAAGAGTCTAAGAATTTATTGTTTTCTTCTAGATTGTCCATTTTGTTGGCATATAGCTTTTCATAGTATTATCTTATTATCCTTTGTATTTCTGTGGTGTCCATTGTTATTTCTCCTCTTTCATTTCTAATTTTGTTTGAGATTTCTCTTTTTTCTTGTAAGTCTGGCTAGAGGTTTGTCAATTTTATTTATCTTCTCAAAGAACCAGCTCTTGGTTTCATTCATCCTACTGCCTTTTTTGTTTCAATTGCATTTGTTTCTGCTCTGATTTTTATTATTTCTCTCCTTCTGCTGACTTTGGGCTTTGTTTGTTCTTCTTTTTCTAATTCAGTTAGGTGTAGCTTGAGATTGCTTATTTGGGATTTTTCTTGTTTGTTAAGGCGTGCCTGTATTGTGATGAATTTCCCTCTTAGTACCACTTTTTCTGCATCCCATATGAGTTGGTATTGTATGTTTTCATTTTCATTTGTCTCCAGATATTTTTTTATTTCTCCTTTAATTTCTTCAATGATCCTTTGGTTGTTCAATAGTATGTTGTTTAGTCTCCACATTTTTGTCCTTTTCTCAGCTTTTTTATTGTAATTAATTTCTAGCTTTATAGCATTGTGATCAGAAAAGATGCTTGTTATTATTTCAATCTTCTTAAATTTATTGAGACTTGCCTTGTTTCCCAACATATGGTCTATCCTTGAGAATGTTCCATGTGCACTTGAGGAGAATGTGTATTCTGCTGGTTTTGGATGGAGTGTTCTATATATGTCTATTAAGTCCAACCGGCCTAGATTTTCATTTAATTCCACTGTTTCCTTGTTGACTTTCTGTCTGGATGATCTATCCATTGATGTGAGTGGAGTATTGAGGTCCCCTACTATTATTGTGCTGTTATTAATATCTTCTTTTAGGTTTGTTATTGGTTGCTTTATGTACTTTGGTGCTCCTGTGTTGGGTGCATAGATATTTATAAGTGTTATGTCTTCTTGATGGAGTGTCTCTTTGATTATTTTACACTACTCCTCTTTGTCTCTCTTTACCTGCCTTATCTTGAAGTCTACTTTGTCTGATATAAGTATGGCAACACTACTTTCTTTTGTTTGCCATTAGCTTGGAGTATCGTCTTCCATCCCTTCACTCTGACTCTGTGTTTGTTATTGGAACTGAGATGTGTTTCCAGGAGACAGCATGTTGTTTGGTCTTGTTCTTTAATCCATCTTGCCACTCTGTGTCTTTTTATTGGAGTAGTCAATCCATTTACATTTAGGGTGATTATTGATATATGAGGGCTTAATGCTGCCATTTTATCACTTGTTTTCCATTTCTCCTGCATTTCCTTTGTTTCTTCTCCTGTGTGTTTCAGTCTACCAGCTGAGTTATGTAGTTTTTTTATGTTGTGTTTCTTTCTTTTCTTCTTATTTATTATTGGTGTCTCTGTTCTGATTTTTTGTTTAGTGGTTACCATGAGGTTTGTATTCAAAATCTTGTAGATAAGATAGTCCATTTTCTGATGGCCTCTTATTTCCTTAGACTAACCGATTCAGTCCCTCTCCTCTTTTCATCCTGAGTTGTTTCTCTCACGTCTTATTCCATCTTGTGTTGTGAGCTTGTGGTTAAAATGACAAGATTATCTTTGTTTTTGGTGTTTTCCTTCCCTTTATCATTAATGTTATACTTGAGTATTTGCTAACCTGTTCTGATGTATAGCTACAATTTTCTGATTCTGTCTCCCTATTTATCTCCTTACTCTGTGCTTTGTAACCCCTTTCTCCCTTTTTGTTTTTCAGGTATGAGGGCCTTTCTTGAGGATTTCTTGTAGGGGGGCTCTTGTGGCTACAAACTCCCTTAGCTTTTGTTTATCTGGGAAAGTTTTTATTTCTCCATCATATCTGAAGGATATTTTCGCTGGATAGAGTATTCTTGGCTGAAAGTTTTTGTCCTTCAAAGATTTGAATATTCTAGTCATTCCAGTCTCTCCTAACCTGTAAGCTTTCTGAAAAGAAATCTGCTGAGAGCTTGATGGGGGTTCCTTTGGAGGTTATTGTCTTCTGCCTTGCTGCCCTTAATATATATATATATTTTTTGTCATTCACTCTTGACAGTTTCCCTACTATAAGCCTTGCAGTAGATCTTTTTATATTGACATGTTTAGGAGATCTGGCAGCTTCTTCCACGTGGATTTCCATCTTCTTCCCCAGGTTTGGGAAGTTCTCTGCTATTATTTCTTTGAACAAGATTTCTGCTCCATTCTCCTTCTCTTCTCCCTCTTGAATACCTATAATTCTTATGTTGCATTTCCTCATTGAGCTGGAGGTTTCTCAGAGACTTTCTTCATTTCTTTTTAGTCTTAGCTCTCTCCTCCTCCATCTAGAGCATTTCAACATGTCTATCCTCGATTATGCTGATTCACTTCTCTATGATACCTGCTTGAGCAGTCAGAGAATCCGTATTTTGTTTTATCTCATCGATTGTGTTTTTCATCTCTAATATTTCTGATTGGTTCTCCTTTATAGTTTCAATCTCTTTTGTGAAGCAGCCCCTGAACTCATTGAATTGTTTCTCTACATTCTCTTTTACCTTGTTGAGTTTTTTGATGATAGCTGTTTTGAATTCATTGTCATTTAGATTACATATTTCTGTGTCCGCAGGACTGAGTTCTGGGTTCTTGTCATTTTCTCTCTGGTCTGGAGATTTACTATAACGCTTAATACTGCTAGAGGGTGTGGCTCTGTTTTTGCATGTTGTGTGCTATTTGGTCACAGTTACCACCTATCGCCACTGGGTGGCGGTCAAAAGTCACGTATTCTGAGCTCTCCACCTTCAGCCAAGGTCCTGGGCACTGGAGCCAGCTCTGGGGGAGGGGGGCGCTTTCACCTTGGTAGGGGCTTTCCCCTAGGCTGCGAGGGCCCTCAGGGATCTTTGATGTTCCTGTGGACGAACGTCCCCTGCTTCGTTCCTTCCCTCCTGGAGGCTGTGCATGGTCCTGGATTGCTGTCTTTTGAGGAGAATGTGAAGTTCTCTCTTACCCCATTCCACCTCCTCTGAGGGGTCTCCAGTGTCTCTGCCCTCCATTGTATGGCTGTGTGGGTCTCTCAGACGTCTTTTGTGTTGTGTGGATGTCCCCTATTGGAATACGAATGTCGTTTTCATTGTATGGTGGAGGGGAGAGTGTCGGGAAAGCTCACTCCGCCATGATGCTGACGTCATTCTATTATTACTATTATATTTTGTCCCTAACAATGCTGCTGCAAGGCATCTTTGTCAAGGTCTACTTCTGGTTTGAACTACTAACCCTGCAGTAGCCCCACTTACACTTTGAAGCCCTCCATAAATGGTAGCCATTGTCAGAATTTGCTTGTCTCCTATTCAATTGCAATTTCCTCAGGAAGTTTCTCCTTGTTTCATGCCATATCCCCATACCAGCCCTGCATTTGGCACACAGTAGATGCTTTTTATATATTTGACTGAATAAATGACTGTTTGAGTAAAGCCATATTTGAATGTTGAATAAATGGATGGCAGAGCATGGTGAGAAAATTCAGTTTCTGGAAGCTGCACTCCCTGATGTCTGTAAGGTCTAGGTCATTCAGGCGAATCAAGGTGTTTTCAGGGCTGCACTGAGCAAGTGGAGGCTTTGTGAGAACCCAGTGGCTCCTGCTCCCAGCTCCTTCCCGTGAGGCCATAGCCATGATTCTCCATCCTCCATCATCCTCACCCCACCCCCCTTCTCTCCACAGGGCTCCAAGGCACTCAGGTCTTCCCTCCCTCCCCCATATTCCATGAAGGCCATTCTTCTCCTTGAGCACCCTCCAGTCTTCTCTGAGACCCTCCCCACCTCTCAAGGTCCTGCTTCCTCTAGGACACCTCCCTGGCCCTGAATGTGGCCACACATCCCTCCTAAGTTCCACTCTGCCTTTCACTAGGCCCAGGCTGACACAGGCCAGGCTGAAGGGTGTGGGACCAGGAGCTAGAGACACCTGGATCAAGTCTAGATCCTTTGCACATGACTTGTGAGGCCTCGGGCAGGGGGCACTCTCTGAGCGTTGGTTTCCTATCTGTGAAGCGGAGGACAATCCTGCAGTGGGTTGTGGAGATGACAGATGAGATGATGATTATGAGTGTACTTGGTGCATGTTAGGGGCCTGGCAAATGCTGGCTCACTGCCCCTCCTCCTTGTCTAGATCGCTGGACTGGAGAGCAGCTCTGGCCTCCTCCCTGGTGACAGGCACAGTGCTGGGCACACAGCAGGTGCTCAGTGTTTGCTGATTGGTGGGCTTATCCCTCCAATTTACCCTTCCACCTACTGGAGGAGGGCCTTCCCAAGTGTCTGCCCGACACCCCTCCCATTCTCAGTCCTTCATCAGCTCCCATCTCTTGTGGATGAAATTCAGCCTCTGCACACCCTGCTGGTGGTGTTGCCCAGACCGGGTGGAGTGATCTTAGCTACTCAGAGGCCCTGTGGACCTATCCCGGGGAGGGAACTGGCACTCACTTGAAGAGGTTAAAGAATCCGTAGGTTTCCAGGCACATGCCCAGAAGGGGCCAGCGCAGGAGCACAATGACCACACCTCCCAGGAAGAAGCTGGTCCCCTTGAGCTTGTGCCTCTGGAAGAAGAAGGCGAGCATCTTCCTCAGGCCAATGATGAGGGACAGGCCCACCAGGAACAGGAGCTGCGGGGCAGGGAGAGGAGCATGAGCGCCAACACACCAGCCCCTCAGGGTCAGGGGCCAGATGCTCCGCCGTCAGGCGTGGGGCAGGGCTTGCTAAGGAAGGACGACATCAGAGAGGGCAAGCCAGCAACGTGGCAAAATCCCAGAACCTTGAGTAGTTCAGGCTTGTTAGGAATGGGACTGCCCAGAGGCAGGGGGATGGACAAGGAGAAATTTGAATGTCTCTAGCTTCTCACTCAGTCTGACCCAGTTTCTTGGACCCCAAGCACTTCTTCGTGTAGGACTCCATTTCTCACCACACCTCCAAGGAAGATGGGACAGACAATGAGCATCTCTCTGTCTGACAAATGGTGCCTAAACGTGTTAAGCGGCCTTACCCAACGTCCCACGGAGCCGTCAGCACTCCGCTGCCTGTGAAGTCACACCCCAGGCCCCTGCTCTGCGTCCCTGCCACTCCTAACGACCCCTTCACAGTGCCTGGACCCCATCAGATGTTTGGGTCTGGCTTTCTTCCCACATGTTCCACCCCGCTGGAAGTGCTCTGTCTGCCTCCATGCCCGTCTCCTTTCCAAATGCATTTTCATCCTTCTCTCACTGGGTGTGCTCTTTCCTCCACGCACCTTGTTTCACACCAAATGTGTTCATCTTATTGTGACTTTACCCCTGCCCCAACTTCCTCCCCAGTCGTGTATGTCCGTGTGGCATCCCTGTCCCTAGGCAGCGGGATTCCCATGGCAGGAACAGTGTCGGATTCATCTCGGTGTCCCCAGGGCCTCACCCAGAGCTTGGCATGAGAATCCGGGTCCTCAGGTTCTCTGTGCCCAGCAGGCCTTGCTGTCCATCCCAGCCACGCTCGCCTGCCCACACTTGATGGTGCCTGACCCCTGGATGGGCACAGTCTGAATGAACTGGGGCTGACCCTCCCAGCAAGAGAGACCTCAGGTAGGTTGGCGGGGGAGGTACACAGGGCTGGCACTCACGTTTCCGAAGGCCAGGAGCACTGCATCAAAGTACAGGAGTATTCCAAAGAGGACGAAGAAGACGCCGAAGCCAGTGGTGCCCACACCAATCTCTGCAATGGGCAAGGAGGTCGTCAGGGGAGGGCTTTGGGGGCAGGTTGGGGTGCTGGAACTTTCCCCCATTGCTGCTGGACAGGAGCCCGCTGGGGGCTGGGGGCTGGGGTGGCTCTATTTCCATCCGGGAATCTCACTTCCGTGGTCTCAGGGATAAGGGGACGAGAAGGGAAAGGAAGGATGGGCAGGAACCTCTGTTTAGCACCTGGGAACTGGTGATCTGTTCTCTGCATACGGCTCTGTCCTCACAGCAACCCCATGAGGCAGCTGGTGCCACCCTCACTGCTTCCCATTTTCGGCTTCCTCCTGTCTTCAAATGCTACACCATCCAGATCATTCTCAGGGTTGGTTCCTGGCATAACACAACCGCCTGCCTACTCTCTTCTGTCCTCTTGCCCTTGGGACCTGCTGATGCCCAACCCACACCCGGGCAGGAGGAGACCACTGAGAACTCATGGCGGCCAGCCCCAAACAGTCTCCGAACCGCCCGGCTGTCCTGCTCTACTTCCCAAGAGGCTTGTCCTCCTGAACAACGCTTCACACCGTCTCATTGCTCCTCTACACTGCCTGTCCCCAGCTTCCGGGTGATGACCTCTCACACTTGATTGGAAAAATAGAAGTCGTCAACCAGGAATGTGCTCATCTTTCCACCTGGGAGTCCACACCCTAGCCTACACCGGCTCCATTCTCCTCCCTGCTCCTGCAGCAGCCACCTTGGCTGCACTGCCGTATGCCCCCGAGCCTCCTGACTTCAGCCTCAGTGCTGGGCAGGCCTGCGCAAGGTGGACCCACACTGCCAGAGTCCCTCCCAGTCTGTCCCTGCCTTCTGGCTTTGTGCCTCAGGGCCTTCTGGGAAGCTACAGGAGTTTGCTCAGAGCCAGTGAGCACAGCAGAGAAGTGCAAGATATTAAGGCTCTCTGGTTTGGTCAAGGGCTACATTTTTGACAATTTGACATGCTTTTCAGATCCAGTGAAGAAAAGTTGTAACAATAACAGGATATGAAGTTTCTTTCCTTTTCTTTTCTTTTTTGCTGAGGAAGATTTGCCTGAGCTAACAGCCATTGCCAATCTTCCTCTTTTTCTATGTGACATGCTGCCACAGCACGGCCACTGACAGACAAGAGATGCAGGTCCACGCCTGGGAACCAATCTTGGGCCACCGAGTTGGAGTGCAGCAAACTTAACCACTAGGCCACGGGGCCTGGCCCTGGAGTCCCTTTTTTCTTAAACCCTCTCCATCAGGCAGAATTGTTAATTTTGCTTATTTTTGCCACTCTGATAGTCAACAAATGACAGTTCATTGTGTTGCTTCATTTTTAAATGGAATTGATTGAATTTTTAATTTTAAAGATTTTATTTTTCCTTTTTCTCTCCAAAGCCCCCTGGTACTCAGTTGTGTATTTTTAGTTGTGGGTCCTTCTAGTTGTGGCATGTGGGACGCCGCCTCAGCATGGCTTGATGAGTGGTGCCATGTCCAAAACCGGTGAAACCCTGGGCCACAGAAGCGGAGCATGCGGATTTAACCACTCAGTCAGGGGCTGGCCCCCATCTTAACCATTTTTAAGTGTGCAGTTCAGTGGCATTAAGTACAGGCACACTGTCGTACAACTGTCACCATCATTCATCTCCAGAGCTCTTTTCATCTTACAAAACTGGAACTCTGTCCCCATTAAACACTAACTCTCCTTCTCTCCTCGCCCAGCCCCTGGCCCCCACCATTCTTCTTTCTGTTTCTGTGGTTCTGACTGCTCTAGGCACCTCATATAAGTGGGATCATACAGTTATCTGTCTTTTTGTGATTGGTTTATTTCACTTAGCACCATGTCCTCAAGGTTCATCCATGTTGTAGTGTGTGACAGGATTTCCTTCCTTTATCAGGCTCAGTAATATTCCAGTGTGTGTAGAGACCACATTTTGTTTATCTATTCATCATCCATGGCCATGTGGGTTGCTTCTGCCTCGTGACTAGTGTGAACGATGCTGCTGTGAACACGGGCATGCAAATAGCTCTTCAAGACCCTGCCTTCACTTCTTTTGGACAAATACCCAGAAGTGGAAGTGCTGGATCAGATGGTAGTTCTATTTTTGCCTTTTTGAGGAACCACCATACTGTTTTCCATTGTAGCTGCACCATTTTACATGTGCACAAGGGTTCCAGTTTCTCCACATCCTCACCCACACTTGTTATTTTCTGTTTTTTGTTTTGTTTTGTTTTTGATAGCATCCATCCTAATAGGTATGAGGTGGTACCTCATTGTGGTTTTGATTTGCATTTCCCTAAGGATTAGGGATGTTGAGTATCTTTTCATGTGCTTGTTGGTTATTTATAAATCTTCTCTGAAGAAGGGTCTATTCAAGTCCCTTGCCTATTTTTTAAACAGGTTGTTTGGATTTTTTGTTGTTGAATTGGAGGAGTTCTTTACATATTCTGGATATTAACTCCTTATCAGATGTATGACTTGCAAATATTTTCTCCCATTCCATAGGTTGCCTTTTTGCTCTGTTGATGTGTCCTTTAGTGCATAAAAGTTTTTAATTTTGATAGTTCAATTTACCTATTTTTTCCTTAGTTGCCTGTGCTTTTGGTCTTGTATCTGGAAAAGCATCATCAAATTGAGTGTCAGGAAGCTTTTCTCCTATGTTTTCTTCTAAGAGTTATAGTTTTACCTCTTACTTTGATCTAAAATGAACTTTCAGATAATTAGGTGTATATATATAAACCTTGTGACATAAGGTAAGGGTCCAGTTTCATTCTTTTGCCTGTGGACGTCCAGTTTTCCCAATGTCATCTGTTGAAAAGACCGTCCTTTCACCATTGAATGGTCTTGGCTCCCTTGTTGAAAATCCTGTGGCCGTCAAGGCCAGGTGTGTCTCTGGGCTCTCTGCTCTAGTCCATTGGTCTCTGTGTCTGTCTTTATACCAGTCCCACACTGTTTTGATTACTGGAGATTTGTAATAAATTTTGAAGTCAGGAAGTATGAAACCTCCAACTTTGTTGTTCTTTTTCAAGATTGCTTTAGCTATTTGAGATCTCTTGAGATTCTATATGAATTGTAGGATGGGTTTTTATATTTATGCAAAGAAATGCCATTGGGATTTTGATAGAGATTGCATTGAATCTGTAGATTTCTTTGGATAGTAGTGACATCATAACAATCTTAAGTCTTCCAATCCATAAACACAGGATCTTTCTATTTATTTGTGTCTTTTAAAGTTTCTTTCAGCAATATTTTGTGGTTTTCAGTGTACAAATATTTTGCCTCCTTAGTTAAGTTTATTCCTAAGTATTTTATTTGTTTTGATGCTGTTATATATTTCAAAAATTATTTTTATTTATTTATTTATTTTTTGCTGAGGAAGATTCACCCTGAGCTAACATCTGTGCCAGTCTTCCTCTATTTTGTATGTGGGTCACTGCCACAACATGGCCATTGATGAGTGGTGTAGGTCTGCGCCCAGGAATGGAACCAGGGCCACCGAAGCAGAGCACGCCACTAGGTCACAGGGTCGGCCCTCGATGCTGTTATAAATGGAATTTTGTTGCTTCCTTTTAGAAAATTACTATGGGGTTGTATGACTTCAACTTTATATTGTACATACAGTTTTGCAACTTGCTTTGTTTATTTAGTATAGCTGGAATGCCTTATTTTCTTTTTATTGTAAATTTTATGGAAGATAGGAACATGGCAGGAGTATCTTTTTAAACTGCAACATGTAAAACTTTATTAAAAATTGAAGTTGGCTTAATGTTCTTAAAGAAAACATATAGGCAATTTTTAAAAAGAAAAATCTTACTGGACTTGTTAACACTTTAGAGTTGATCCTCACAATCTCTATGAAATTGGTATTATTGCCATGCTTTTATAGATAGTTGTAAAAAGTTGTTAAAAGTTTGGTTGTTAAGAGGCAGAACTGTAAAAACAAAACAAAATAAAAACAAAATTATTGAGACGACTTATTGGCTAAGTTATATTTACAACTGAAAGAAAATGAAACAATGGGTGAACTTTTTTCTTAGTTTAAATAAATTGAATTAAAAAAATAAAAATATCTGTTATTAGCTTACACCTGCCATAAAAATATGTCATTGATCTCAGTTCTGATGATATGCCCTGCCCCCCTGTCTTCCTCAGCAGATGTTTTTATGTGGAAACACAACGTGAGCATTTTATTGGGTTGATCCTGTTAAATATCCATATGTCCACCCTGCAAACACTTAGGAACAGCCTCTACTCATTTTGTAGAAACAGCATAAGTTTCTCAAATGCACACTTATGTCTTCTGTTCTATATTATACTTTCTTCTGCAACAATGATTTGCTGGTTGGTGTGTTTACTACTTTTCCACTTGTTCCATGCTCTTCTCGAAGGGCTGGTGCAGTTCTAGAATTTTTCTGGGACTGGTCACACACTGTGCTTCCAGCATTCAGCGGAGAAACTGCACCGTGGACACAAAACCTCATAGAAAAGGGTCAGAAACTGTGTTTCTCACTCACAAGCCTCAGACCCTCCTCGGCGATTCAGTCAAGTGACCAGCAGGGCTGCCCCTGAAGTTCCCTTTGGGCAGCGGGCATGGCCGAGAGGAAGGGCAGGACAGCAGTGCCAAGCCCGCCAGGGGTGGCCGGCGGCCCAAGCCTCGTGACCTCAGTGCCCAGCAGCTCCGGAGTGGCTGCCCAGAGGCGCCGTGGCCCGCAGCCCACTGCAGGGACTGAAGGCAGGGGCCAGGCCTGGCACCATCAGAGGGGGAAGCAGTGTCACCTGGAGCGGGCGGGGCCCTCGGCCAGCGCTGTGCAGGGAGCCTCCGAACACCACTCACTTCTCTCTCACTCTCTTTAATTTTGCACAGAAAAGTGGCAAGTCCAATACAAAGAATTTCTCCTGAACCGTTTGAGTTGCCACCGGGCACTCGTCACCCTGAATACTGCGGCGTGGTTTCCTGTGCTCTGCTGCACAGCCAGGACACAGCCCTCTAAGTCTGGAGATTAGTGTTGATCCATTCCTGCGTCTAACCCTCAGCCCCCGGGCGGGGTTCGGGGGGGGTCCCAGGAATATCATTTACAGCAAAATGGTCCAGTTCCGAATCCCATGTGGCATTTGATTGCCACATCTCTAGTCTCATGTCTGGAACAGCTCCTCCGTTTCTCCTTGACCTGGACACTTTTGAAGGTTCGGGCCGGTTACTTTGCAGCTGTCCCCTCTTTGGTTTGTCCCATGTCTCCTCGTGACTAGATGCAGGACATGCAGACATATCAACAATCGTGGTGCTGTTTTCTTCTCACTGCCTCTATTACGTGACCCACGGTTTCCATACTGTGAAGGCACTCTCCACCCCAACCCTGACGCCCAGGATGCTTCACCTGCCCTGGCACCAGGCCAGCCCGGAGTGAATACCTTTCCATCAGCTGGGGCTCTGACACCAGCTCTGGGCTCCCACCTCTCCACCTGATGGCTTTAGGACTAAAGTTCAGGAAGAAGAAGGAGGGAATGGAAAGAGAAAGAGCTTTCCTTCGGTTTTCAAAGCTAACAATAGTGATGACTAGTAATAACCGCCAGCACTGATGAACACACGGTGCCAGGCACAGTCCAGCACTTCAAGCACTAACTCATCTACTTTTCATAGCTGCCTGTGAAATACGTATTCCGTTAGCCCCATTTCACAAGCAGAACTGAAACTCCGCCAGGGGTACACAGCCAGCAGCTGGCAGAACGAGGGGTTGAAGTCTGGCTCTAGAAGAACTGCTTTTAACCAACCCTGCCCAGTCCACTTCCGCCTCCCACACCCCTCCACAAAACTGCTCCTGCTTTGGCCACCTGTGATGTCCACGTTCCCAAATCCAATGGACAGGCACCAGTCCTCGTCCGTCAGCAGCTGGCCACTCCCTTCCTGAAGTGTCCTCTCTGGGCTTGCACGATTCCGTGCGGTTGATTTCCCCCTGCTGCTCTCACCACCCTTCCCCGTCTCTTTTGCCAGCTCCTACTTCTCTTTTTTCCTCTTGCGATTTGAGTCGCTCAGGGCTTCGGCTGCAGCTCGCTTCTCTTCTCATTCTACCTCCACTCGTACCCCACGTGTTTGTGTATCACTGGTGTGCTGACAACATCCATGATTGTCTTTCTGCCATGCCTCTCTTTGAGCTTCCAAACTCACAACTAGCTGGCTGCTTAGCGTATCTGCTTGGTTTTCTCTCTCCGCGGCATTGTGAACTCAACAGGTCCAAACCGGGCTCCTGGTCTTCCTTCCTTAAACTCACACCTCCCTTGGTTTCCCCCAAACGAATAAAAATGCCGCTGCCACCCAGCCCGAGAGCCGGCGCTGAGCCTCCTCACTGGCCCTGCCCGCTCCCCGTTCAATCTGCAGCTAAGTCTTACTGCTGCTTCTCCCCACATGCATCTTGAAGGGAGTCCATTTTGCTTCCCTCTTACCGCTTAATGCCAAGCCTCCATCCCCTCTTTCCTGACTCCCTCAGCTAACCCCAGGTAGTCTCCCGCTTCATTCCTGCCACCCTCTTATCCCTTCTCCACACAGCAGTCAGGGATCTTGGAAAACATTCAATCCAATAATGTTCGTGCACTGCATAGAATCCTTCATGGCTTCCCACTGGGCTTAGAATGAAACAGCGTCCTCCCATCCACACCTTGGCTTACAGGCCCTGCAGGTTGGGGCCCAGGCCTGCTGGTCCAACTTCATCTCCTGCCACTATCCCCCTTGCCTGCCGTACTCCAACCACATTATTGTTTCCCTGATGAACCTTTCTGCCTCAGGGCCTTTGAATATGTGGTTTCCTCCCACTTGTTATCTGCTTTACTGCATAATCATCCTTCAAATCTCAATGTAAATGTCAGTTCCTCAGGGAACACTGATCCACTCTCCCTTCCCTGACCTAATCTGGTTCCCTCATTTCTCTCTCTCATAGGACTTATCACATTTTGATTTAATAAAATGTTGGCTTGCTATTGGGCTCAGGCTCAGCCCTCTTCTCTCTCTATTTTTATTTCTTAGATCAGTGGTTCTCAACTTGGGGTGGGGGAGGGAGAGGAGGGGGCGATTTTGTTCTTCAGGGGACATTTGGTAATGTCTGGAGACATTTCTGGTTGTCATAACTAGGAGTGGTAGTATGCTACTGGCATCCAGTGAGTAGAGGCCAGGGATGCTGCTAAAAGCCTATAAAGCACAGGACAGCCTCCACAACAAAGAAGTACCCTGCTCCAAAATGTCAGTAGTGGGGAGGCTGAGAACTGTGCCCCAGGCATGTCACCAGCTCTCATGGTTCTAAATACCATCAAGATGCTGGTAAGTCTCAGATTTCTCTGTGTGTCCCAGACTCATAGACCTGACTTCACTTAAGGTCTCTCCTGGATGTCTACTGGCACATCAAACTCAACACGTCTAGCAGCCAACCCCTGCTTCCCCCTACTCAGACTTGTAATTGCTCAGGAGAAGTACTGCAGGCATTCCTGACTTCCGGCCACCACACCCCAATGCAGTGCATCAGCATTCCTTCCAGCAATTTCCTCAGGAAGAACCAGCATTGACCTCTTCCCACCAGGACAGCACTACCGCCCTGCTCTCCCACCCCGTCTCACCTCAGACAGCTCTCCTGCCCCGTCTCACCTCAGACTGTCTCCTGCCCCGTCTCACCTCAGACTGTCTCCTACACCATCTCACCTCAGACTGTCTCCTGCCCCGTCTCACCTCAGACAGCTCTCCCACCCCGTCTCACCTCACACAGCTCTCCCGCACCGTCTCACCTCAGACTGTCTCCTGCCCCGTCTCACCTCAGACTGTCTCCTGCCCCGTCTCACCTCAGACTGTCTCCTGCCCCGTCTCACCTCAGACTGTCTCCTGCGCCGTCTCACCTCAGACTGTCTCCTGCGCCGTCTCACCTCAGACTGTCTCCTGCCCCGTCTCACCTCAGACTGTCTCCTGCCCCGTCTCACCTCAGACTGTCTCCTGCCCCGTCTCACCTCAGACTGTCTCCTACACCATCTCACCTCAGACTGTCTCCCGCCCCGTCTCACCTCAGACAGCTCTCCCACCCCGTCTCACCTCAGACTGTCTCCTGCCCCGTCTCACCTCAGACTGTCTCCTGCCCCGTCTCACCTCAGACTGTCTCCTGCCCCGTCTCACCTCAGACTGTCTCCTGCCCCGTCTCACCTCAGACTGTCTCCTGCGCCGTCTCACCTCAGACTGTCTCCTGCGCTGTCTCACCTCAGACTGTCTCCTGCCCCGTCTCACCTCAGACTGTCTCCTGCCCCGTCTCACCTCAGACTGTCTCCTACACCATCTCACCTCAGACTGTCTCCCGCCCCGTCTCACCTCAGACAGCTCTCCCACCCCGTCTCACCTCAGACTGTCTCCTGCCCCGTCTCACCTCAGACTGTCTCCTGCCCCGTCTCACCTCAGACTGTCTCCTGCCCCGTCTCACCTCAGACTGTCTCCTGCCCCGTCTCACCTCAGACTGTCTCCTGCCCCGTCTCACCTCAGACTGTCTCCTGCCCCGTCTCACCTCAGACTGTCTCCTGCCCCGTCTCACCTCAGACTGTCTCCTGCCCCGTCTCACCTCAGACTGTCTCCTACACCGTCTCACCTCAGACTGTCTCCTGCCCCGTCTCACCTCAGACAGCTCTGCTGCCCCGTCTCACCTCAGACTGTCTCCTGCGCCGTCTCACCTCAGACAGCTCTGCTGCCCCGTCTCACCTCAGACAGCCCTCCTGCACCACCTCACCTCAGAACTTGTTTCCCCTTGCTTCCCTCATCCCTCCACAATCCATTCACAAGTCGGCATCCGGAGTAAATCTCTTGAAAACGTACACGGATCTTGTTCCGCCTCTCCCAAAAACCCTTCCTTGGTTTCCCAGCTTATGGAGATAGTACCAGCGTCCTCGAAGAGTCTACCTCCACCTTGGCTCTCTGAGTAAACTCCTACTACTCCTTCCTACTCACTTGGCTCCAGCCACACCAGCCTCTTAGTTCTTCAGACACGCCTTGTGTTCTAATGTCTCTGGGCCCTTTCCCTGGCTGTCCTCGCCTCCTCGAGCATTTTCCCCTCCAGACAGCACGGCTTTCTTGCTCCCTTCCTGGAGGTCTCTGTTTCAAGGCCCCTTCCCAGTGCAGGCTTCCTCCCCACTCTGTGAGCACTCCCTAGCCACCTTATCTTGTGTTTTTGTCCAGAGGACCCATCGCCATCTGACCTTCCACATTCTGGCTCTTTGCCTGTCGGTGACCTGGAACGTAAGCAGGGAATACTGCAGTCTACTCTGCCCAACACAGTGCTTGGCACAGAGAGGAGACGAATTTGCTCCGTGAATGGATGAATATTCTCTCCAGTTTACAGACGAGACACTGGGGCTGGGAGCTTTAAGGAACTCACACAAGTGAAGCTCACAGAGCCACGGTCCCCACCCTCCCAGACCCGTGGACGAGCTCTCTGTCGTTCCCCCAAAGGCAGGGGCAGGAAGTTCAGGAGTGGGGATATGGTGGTTCAGGGAGGGGAGTGGAGCTTAGTTTCTGATAAGAAGGGAGCCAGGGCCACCTGACACCCTGAGACTTGTGAGGAGGAAGGATGTCGGAGTGGGCAGAGGCCTTCTGAGTCTACCTTTGCAGCATCCCAGGTCCAAGACCCTGAATGGGAAAGGGACCAGCCTGAGTGGTGAACTTGCCAGCTCCCCAGGCACTGGCCTCTGGCCCCCCGGGGGGGCCCTGAGCAACTCCCCACCCACCGGAAGGCAGGTGAGCCACCCCCGGCCCTGGCCCCGCTGCCTCAAGGATGCCAACACAGCAGCTCCCACATATTGGCTCCAGAGGTCACCTCGTCGGTTCCCCAGAGAGAGATCTTGGCTGAGGGGGGCATCTCAGCCCCGCCCCACCCTGGATACCCCATTCCAGCCCCATCCCCTCGACAGCACCAGCTGCGCACTCACTCTGCCATTCAGTGATGGAGATCATGCCGTAGGCTGCCTGGGGGGCCTTCTGGGTGGGAGCTGGCACAAGGTGAGGAGCAGAGAGGACCGAGCTCACACGTGTCAAGGGAAGCTGACCCTTGGTAAGTTGTGAAATGAGCCTCTGGTGAATCATTAACCCCCAACATGAACGGCTGCTTAAAGTCGCAGGCGCCCCTGGCCCGGTCCTTCTCAGAGGACACTGCCCCTCCCACTCCACCCACCTGACCCTCCCATGCCCTGAGGCTGAGTTCAGCTGTTTCTGTCCTCTCTGCAAACTGGGCTGTGCGTGGAGGAACAGGCAGGCAGGGAATGTGGGCTCCTGACTCGGTTTGGTAGGGGGTGCGAGAAGAGTTGGCCTCTGTTTCTCTGGAAAAGTACTAAATTCACCCTGTAAGTGAAGTTGGCTTGCTTTGTGCTCGTATCCCTGCTGGACGCTAGGGGGTGACAAGCGACTGAGAAAACCTGTTGCTAACAGGCCCCTGGGAGAGCCAGATGCCTGAAATCCAGCGGGAGCCCCAGGGGACTGGACACAAGCGACGTCAGCTTCGCTGCGAAAAGAAAGGTTGAGCTGAAAGGTGGACTCAGACTTCGGGGAGGGCTGCACGACTCAGGAAGCCTGGCCCTGGTGCACGCAGTAGCCACGGAGGCGTGGGGCATCCTTTCTCCCTCTGGGGGCCTGAACAACGAGGCGTGGAGAGCTCCTCACACCCGTTCCCCCGCTGTGGACCTGCGGTTCTCAGCCCCATTAGAGCCAGTGTCCCTTTTGTAATGTCCCCTCTTCCCAGAAATGCAGTTCACAGACGCTATGGCCAATCTACACACATCATTCGGAAAAAGGCAAATAAAGCTCATTACAATAAAGAAGGAAAAAAAGAGTAATTTATAATAAAACACGATGTCTCTCAATACATAAATGCTCAGACAAGAGCATCCGAGAAGACACAGATGAAATAGGCAGGTTGCTAGCACTTACTTATAACAAATACATTTGAATTTAAGAGAAATAGAAAATCAGAGCCATTATATACAAAACAAAGAAAGAAACAATCACAAGATACCCACCCCCAACCCCCACCAAAACTGAAAGAGCAGTAGGGAGTAAACACTAGGATAAAAACTAATGTTAGGTAAGTAATAACAGATTAGAAGTACTTGCATATAGAAAGAGAAGGAGAGAAACGACCTCAGTTGAATTAGGGATGACAGGCAAGGCAAGTTAGCGGTGGCAGGGGAGCCGGCAGCACGCGCCTTTGGGTGCAGGGGTGCCATTGCAGAAGTAGCTCCCAGGGTTAATACTTGCTCCGTCGGGGGAGCATGTGTCGCAGACCCAGATGTCTCTGTCTTGACGCCACCGTGTGTTGAGGTAAAATTCAGTCTGTGGGATGGGTCTTCAGAGGCCTTGGGGATCGTACAACGGGCTAACAGGCACTGGGGAATAGAGGGTGGGCTGCAGAGAGCGATGGTGATCCAGCGGTTTAGGGCCATTGTGTGTGGACCCCGAGACAGTGCTGGAGGACGATAGAAAGGCAACAGGCAACACCCAGACATTCCCACACGGAACCGCTACAGCATCACGTTCATCCTTGGGCTGCAGCCCTGGAAAAGGGAGAGGCTGCGACAAGGTGGGGCCGTTTCTGGAGGCAGTTGAGGAGGCGCAGAGAGCCGGCTCTTCCAGTGCCTTCACTTCGCTGGCGCCTGGGGCTCCGGGGCCTCGTCAGGTGAACACCTGCAGTCCCTCTGCCCATCCCCGAGACCTACCGCAGTGGGGCCGCTTCCAACCAAACACGCGGTAGTTGAAATGGTATAATCCACCATGTAGACAACGCCTGGAGTAGATTATTCAACAACTCTGAGACATTGTCTTTATTCCATTTAAGTTTCTTCTCCGTAATAACCATCTCCTAACTTACTGAGTTACTCATGAAACATTAAAAAAAGCTTATAAAAACTTTTTAGTACTATTATGAATTGCAGTGTGACTGACATGCTGTTAGAGGGTTTAGTCCAGCTATACATTTTAAAGTCGTGCAGGATAGAGGACAATTCTTTGTTTTGGAAACCTGCCCTGTGCATTGTAGCCACTAAAGACCAGAAAGAGTGTTGCCCCCTCATCACTGAGCTAACCCAGCCTCCCTCGCAAATTTCCAAAGCCCCCCCGGGGTGGTCTCGCCCCTGGAAGCCACTGGGGGGTTAAGTGCTTGTCAGGGCCCTGGGCTTCATCCTAGCCGCTGAGACCTCACGCATTTATTTACTCTTTCTGTGCCTCAGTGCCTTGGGTAATAACACCATCTATCACATAGAGAGACATCGAGCAGTGGTGAGTAAGCACACGTGACGTGCATAGAACCGAGTACTCGGCACGGAGTAAACGCTTAACTAACGAGCCCTCGTTATTACTATTCTAGGACAGTTCCGATAACTACTATTGTTATTACTATTACTGTTATTAGGATACTATTAAATGCTGTGATATGAAAGACCTGCTCTCATCTTAAATGTGGTTCTAAACGGTTCCTGCAGGCCTTGTACACCTAGAGCAGCTAGGAATGCCTCCCCCAGCCGGGGAGCCCCCTGTGAACTCTGCTGGAACTGGGCCCTCCTGGCTCAGCTCTCTGATGGCAGCACCGGGCTCTGGAGTTGGGCCCAGGGAGACTCGTCCACAGCCCACCTCTCTGGAGAGGAGCCTCTTGGTGGGGGCCACCCCAGGGAGGAGGACGCAGGCCAGAGGACTGGGGCTGGGCCTCAGTCTGTGGCCGCCTATGACCTAGCCACCGTGGGGAAGCGCTGGGGCGGCGCATTAGTCCCCGGGGCTGGAGGAATAGACGCGGGCAGGGGAAGGACACCTCAGAGGGCTGAAGGGCTGGGGCTCTGGTGACATCTCCCAGCGAAGGCTGTGGAGCCAGCGAAGGGGGTGACCTTGGGACAGGGGTCCAGAACTCAGAATCACCATTAGAGCCGGACAGAGGCAGATCAGGAATTAGAAGCAGCATGCCATTCCATTGCCTCTTTCTCAGATTTCTTCTCTTCCTTGAACCGTTAATGCCTCCATCTGTCCCCAGACATCCTACAGAAGCCCAGCTGAGGCCTGCCACTATCCTGCCGCGCTTTCCCTCTCTACTCCCCACCCCGCAGAATTTACAGGGCTTCTTGACTATTCTTCTTCACAGAAAGACTTCAGATTGAGAAGCTCTGGTAAAGTCCTTCACACTGAGTGTCAATAACTGATAACCTCTGAGTACCTGCCAAGAGAAATAAACCCAAGGCATTGAGGCTGGCTGAGAAGAACTTGGGTGGCTTCACTGATGCAACCTCCTCTGCCCCCAGTCGTGCAGGTTCTTGTACCCTAAAGCAGAAATGCAGGACTTCGTGCGGCAACCGGGAAAGGCTGGGAATTACTGTTCTTCCCTACCTTCCGACCCTCAGCCGCAGGGACAAATCAAGGGGAAGGTTGCAGGGCCTGAAACATCCGTTGCTTCCATCACATGGGGCCTTGATGAGCCTTGGTCAGGGGTGACCTGGGCCAAAAAGGCAGCTGTGGTGTCGGCAGCACGCCATCATCCCCGGCCCACGGGGAGGAGCTCTTCTGAGAACGCTGGGACTCCTACCTGGGAGGGAGCGAGCGGAGTGGCCCGAGGCATGCAGGGAGGGTGGCACACAGGCCAGGAACCCGGCTCTGCTCTGAGTCAGGAAGGCCCTGCCCCAGGAATTCCATTTCTCTGCCAAGCCCGAGGCGAGCCACAGACAGTCGGACACAGAGCAAGGGAAACACCACTTGTACAAACCATTCATTTTATTTCCTGTATTGGGTTTATACAAACTTGCAAGATACAAACGCAGAGCTCACTGGGATTCTTCAGTTCCTAGACCTGGAAAGGATGCTGCCGAGAGGGGCTGTGCACTCTCACCTGTCAGGTACGACGCCCCCCGGGAGGCTCGTGGGCAAGAAGGATGCCAAGGGGCTGCTGCAGCTGCATGGTCCCCTGACACAGAGGCCCTCTGTTTACCTAACTTAACTCTTCTTCTAAGGTCACTTTTATACTAAATAAAGACACTGAAATCATACATTTCCTTGTATGGTTTATTGTCTAATACTAGCAAATCAAGTTGGCCCCAATATGTGCATAAATAGATATGTGGGTGTATATATATATATATATATATATATATGTATATTTCATATTTTCCCTTAGTTTTAAGAGCTGCCTGGTGGGGACCTAACGGGGAGCCGACCCCGCTGAGCCACAGGCAACCCTGCCCGGGAACACGCCTCTCCCCCAGGCAGGACAGCAAGCGTGCTCAGCTCCGACCTCAGAGAATCTTTAAAGTGACAGCAGCAATATTTGATTACAGCCTCTTGGTTATTGGTCAGGGGGGTAATGTGCTAATTGGGAAGGCCCTAGATTAGTACCCACAGCTGTCCCCAGGTGGATTACTTAGCCCTGGGCCTCCATCTGGGCCCCATTCATTCATAGTAAGATGCTCTAGGCTGGGAATAGGGTACCAGTAAACGCCAAAGTTGGGAGATCAGCCTTCAAATGCTGGCTAGGAGCTCTGGGCAAGATTCTGAAACCTCTGACTCCAGATCTGGACAAAAGACTTCCAATCTGCCCAAATCCTCACAAGGCAAAAGCCCCTTGCCCACGTCACAATTGACGAGCAGTCTGGAAGGCTGAGCTGGTTTACTTCAGCACCCCAGCGGCAGGCAGCCTGCCAGAGGAAAGTCCTGGGGGTTTCTTGGGCAAGGCTGAGATGCTACACTGTCCATGGGACCCTCCTTAGCCCAGAAGCTGACTTTGCAGTCTGGATGCCAGACCAAGGTCATCCCTATAACAACAGCCCCCAGAGGAAAGGTCACAGAGCAGGACGGATGCCATAGGTGTGACCCAGACAAGAGAGAATCAAGTGGAAAGGAGCGTGAGAAGTCCTGGAATTCGAACACATTTGCACTTAAGGATCCACGATCCCAAACCATTTCTATTGGCCTTTGCACCACATCCTGGGTCCATGAAGGAGTAGAACTCTTGGTGCTGTTTAGCATAGGCTGCCATTAAACTGTCTGCCCTGTCCATCAGGGTGATGAGGGGAGGGGGTGCAGGAGCACATCTTGGGGGGGTGACAGCATGGGTGTACTTTTGTGCACACAACTGTAAACATTTCCTTCAAAAGGATTAACATCTCATGACTCTAGAGGGTCATCAAGGGTTGACAGTGTTATAAAATCCTTAGACCGGGACTTCCAAGAGAATGTCCTGCCCTGGCAAGATGCTCTCCAGGTAAGCTCTGGGAACCAGCCCTTTGCAGACACAGAACGGGAGGAAGGAAGCTGCCGGTGCAGAGGGAAGGGCATAGAGCTGGACCTAGAGGCAGCCACTCCAGTCTCCTCATGTCATTTGCCAATTCCATTCAGACATTGTACATTTTGAAAATAGACTTGCTTTTATAACAAAAGCGTAAAATACATCTGTCTTAAAATAAGTCTTTCCTCTCCCCTTCTTTGGATCAAAAGGCATGGAGTATGGCTGCAACATGCTAGGAATGGTTGGAAAGTAAAGGAGAGAAAGCAGGCCTGGGCAGGAGTTCTAGGAACAAATCAGACATCCAAACACATTTATGTATTACACACATCTACAATCTGTGTAATCTCCATACAACATATATTAAGGCATGTGAAGCAACATAAAGAGCCAGCTTTATGAAAGAGGAGATGGGAGGTGGCAGGAGCAGACATTTTACATATATTTCTAAAAGTATCATGTAAAAAAGGAGAGACAGACAAAGAAAGGGGAAGGCTTGGAAGGCCCTGAAACATTCATTTCCTGTGGATGGAGACAGGTGTGGGGAAAGAGAGGAGAGGGTTACTTGGGAGCCAATCCTACCTGCAAGTCTATGGGGGAGAAAGGACAGGTTTGAGGGACTTGCTGTGCTAAAGATGGGAAATGTAGCCAAGGGTCCTGTTCAAAAGACCTGCTAGAAGTGATGATAAGTGGAAGCCCCAGACCGTAACCCCTTGGAAGCATGAGACTATCCTAAGCACCCAGAACAGTGCCTGGTACATAAAAGGTGCTTCAGAAATATTTGTTGAATGAACTGTCATCTTTACTTGCATATGAACCCGTAACCGTCCCAGCCATGACGGAGTGGAGAAGAACTGGTGGAAGATACAGCAGTTGTTCTAGGGGCTGCAGGAGGTAAGGCTGAAATCTCCAGGCAGTTGCTCTGGCAAAGAGAAGGCCTGGGAGCCAAGGTTTTTTTCAGCTTGTCTCTCTCTCCGCCATCCTCTCTGGCTACATTCATCTCAAGGTGGGTGGAGCAGAGGAAGAATGAGTTTTGCTTCTGTGTCTCCTCCATCGGCCTCCCTGGGTAGGTGGATTGTGAGAGCGCCAAGCTAGAAGGGAGTCCTCCAGCAGCCTCACTGGTCCTCAGCTGGGAGGCCTGGCATGCAGGGTCAGGTCCTGGAATCTGGCCTCGCAGATTAAGGCCACATTCCCTCTCCCTGGGGCACACTCTCAGCTGGCCCACAGCACACTGAGGAGGATGGGGGCCAAGGAAATATCACAAAAATGGTTAGGAAAGGCCCAAGGCTGACCACACCCTACATAAAACAGGTCCTTCTCTCTGCCCTTGACCGCAGGAGGCGGGGGCAGACACCAGGCCCAGACCTACAAAGACCCACCTTTCTCCCAGGCTGTCCTACCCAACTTCTTCACCCCTGACCCCATCCCCACACCAAGCGCCTCAGGTGAAGGCTACTGTGCGCTTGCTGGCAGGGCCTCCTGGGGCCCCGCTGATGCAGGGGGCGAGGGAAGAGGCACAGAGCTGACAGCCTGGCACTGGACTTGGCACTAAGCTAAGGCTCCACCCAGGAGAAACCAATCCCATAGTCCCTTCCCGTCTCTCTCTTCCTCTTGCTTGCAAATAAGTCCCGCTACTTCCTTTGCTTCCTGCTTTCCTTGGATCTCTCCCTTTCTCTCTGCTACCCTTCGCAACCTCCCCTCGGACACTGCACAGACCTGCTGCTCTCTATGCACAGCCAGCACTGCCCCCTGGGAGCCGAGGAGCCTCTCCCCTCTCTCGTCCTCTTGTCTTTGGCTCAATCAGGGTGGTCAGTCTCCACTGGACCCCAAAGGAGCACCCATAGCAGAGATGTGTCAAAGCCCAGGGTAGAGCTAGGGTAGTGGGGTGGGGTTGATAAGGGAAGGGGATGAAGGCAGGTGCTGTCCTCGGTGTCAAGAAGGGCCAGAAGAGGCCGAGTGTTCATCTTCTCTTCACCTCTAGTTCCAACCTAAGATAGCCCAGGGCGTGTTCCTCACCACGGCATCTTCTCCATCAGGGAATGTTCCAGTGGGGCCACCACAGGCCCAGCCAGAGCCAAACCCAGGCTCCTTGTGACTTGGGTACTAGAGAGGACGTTGCTCCCTACCCGCCATCTCAGGCCCTAGCCCAGGACCACCGTCTGAGTAGTGAGGGCTCCAGGCCGGGTGTGGTGGGTGTGTGGACACTGAGGGATCCGTGCTCCTCTACGCAGCAACCGCTGGCCCCCAGCCCGGCTCCCTGCGGCATTCCCAAGGGAGCACAGGGGGAGGGGGCCAGAGTGGGAACCAGAACCTCAGGTGGGCAGAAGAGGGCTTCAGAACGTGGCTCTGTGGAGCTTCACAGCGTTGGCCTCGGCCAGGGCTTGCACTAAAGAACAGAGAAATGGGGTGAGAACAGTGCTGCTCACAGGAGCAATGGCTCCAGCCAACCTTCCCTGGAGAGAGGGGTCTCTTCCTATACAAACCCTGTGGAAAGCCGCCCCTCCCTCACCCCTGAGAGAGGGAACAAAGGGATGGAAGGCCATGTTCTTTCCCATGAGCCTGACACTGAGCCACTGTGTGCTGGGGGAGGAAGGGACCCGGCCTTTGACTACAGTTCTCCAGCGTTATTTTAATTTACAACGAGATCTGGGAGAACCAGCTTCTGGGGGCTTCTGAGGCAGGACTGCTGTGAATCTCAACAGATGGAAGTCTTGTTGGCCAACGGGAGGTACAGGGTGGGGTTTTAGGAAGTCCCTCCCCTGACAGCGGGCAGGGGCGGCCTCAGCTCTGTTCCCTGTCTGCTTCTGGAGAAGCAAAGCCCGCTGGGACTGCAGCACCCCTGACGTGGCCCGCAAGCCGGCTCTAGCCCAGCACTGCATGGGGACGCCGGTGGGCTCAAGCAGATGGACAGCAGGCTAAGAGCAGCAAGGGCATGGGGGTGGGAGAGAAGCAATGCGGGAATGAGAAGGCGAGGATGGCTCCGTGGGGGAGGGAAAGGGCCCCACTCCCGGGGTGGATGCAATACAGTAGAAAAGTGCTTACGTCAGAGCTCAGACCCGCATGGTATGGCTGCTGTCGGCGCCCCGTGGGGATTCAGACGATGGGGGGTTGGCTGGTGGAGTCGGGGAAGCAGGGGAGGTGGGAGGGCTGGGGGTGGCACATTGCACTGGAAATAGAAATGAAGAGGGAAGTGAATAGGGGTGGTGGGGGTGGGAGGAGTGAGGAGGTCGGGCACCCAGAGCCAGCGAGGCCCTCCTCCGGGCAGGCAGGCAGGAGCAAGGCGGGAGGCAGGCAGAGAGGAGAGCTGAGCTTGGGAACCTGCTCAAGCTGAGGCAGAGCCAGCCTCGTCCGGGCGCCATGGAGTGCATGGGGCCCAGAGGAGCCCTGGCTGAATCCAGGCCCTGCTGGGGACCGGTGTGACTGTGGGCAAGGCCCAAGGCCCCCTCCCCTCTGTGCAATGGGAGAGCCGCACACCTCTCCACTATTGTGCGGAGAGAAGATAAGTGCAGATGGCACCTTAAGTGCAGTGACATTGCTAATGATTAATAATGCAGGAAAATCACACTAATCCAAATCTTCAGGCCCCCATTTAATGACCAGATCCAGGTGAGGTAATCCCCATGTTAATAATTCCATGAAAATGGAGGTTTCTGACAGGCTTAAAAGCGAGCTGTTCGCTTAGACTGGCTCAGGCCTCCCCACCATCACAGGAGACCCCTTTTCGTCAATCCAGGAAAGGCAAACTTCAATCCACCCCTGAACAAATCATTATGAGCCTTAAAGTGGTGACATCTGAATTATTGAGATTTTACTCTATTATCATTCTTATTCCATGTTGAGAACAGCCAAGTGGAAGGACAATAGGAAGGGAGTTAGTGTCAGGGACAATCTCCACGCAGGCTCCGGACCCTCGTGCACACTCAGTGTAGCTGCGAGGCAGGAGCGGGCAGAGAGCATGTTCTCACTAGGGCTCAGAGAAGAACCAGATCTCAGCCAAGATCACTCTGCGTGTTTCCTCCAAGAGAGGAATCCTGGCAGTGAACCTTCAGGCCCTCGCTCCTCCCTGCCTTGGACCTCATCATGTTCCCTGCCCTCTGGACAAGAGAAGGGCCAATGCAGGTCCCACCGTACACACACGTACACCCACATATGTTCCGAAGACCCAGGCTTCTCTCACAAACAGGAAGTTGGGTCTGCCCACACACAATATACAGTTTGTACATGTGATCTGGCAACGTCGTCTCTTTACACATTTACACATTGCGCACAAATCTGATATGTGTGTGCTTGCGCGCTTCCACACCTCGGCTGGCCGCATGACCCAACACTTGTAACGTCACATACAAACACGTTCACAGACGCCTTTGAAACATACATTCATGTGCATATCCATAACACAGACCCAACGGCTTGGAAACACACATTCGAGTGTATATCACAGACCCAATGGCTAGCGATCTGGCAACTTCAACTTCTAAAACAGTCAAAAAACCAAAAACTAAGCAAGAAATATCTCAAGGAAGCCAAATAGATGTTCCCATGTACACACAGCAAAGTTCTTACAATTTACTCAGAGCTGCTGCTTGGAGACCATCACTCTCATTCACACACATTCCAACAGGGATTGACTTGCTGGGTTTCTAACCCATGGGAGACAAGAAACAGGAAAATGAGAAGAGAGAGAGGAATTGAGAGGCCCACTGACATCTATCAGAGGCACAAGTGAAGAGAGAAAATCTTTTGTAAAAAGTAGACATAATAAGGTGGAAAGTGTCACAGTTTGGGAGCGTTTAGCACAGCTGCAAATAGATCTGTGCGCCCACAGCCCCTAAGGCACCCGTTCAACAGAGGTCAGCAAAGTAAGGAGATGGATAATGACAGCAAATGAGCAAGAGCAGGAAAGATGAATTACGCTAATCATAACCTCTTTAAGAAGGCAGAGAGGCAATAAATATATATTAGGAATATATCCATCACGATAAATTCGCACGTGCAGCAGGTACATACTGGACAGGTGTGACGTGACAATTGAGTGTTCACAAGTCCTACCTCATCTGCACACATAAATAATCAGTCACATGTGCCACGTTCATGAGGCCCCTCTCTCCCCCATCCTGCACACACAGGTATATGTTCACAAACACTGGAGTATATACACTGTGTGCCACATACACACAAATATGTTGTATCACTCCCTACACTGCAAGAAAAGTCAATCACACATAAATATGTGCATTCATAGACACACGCTCTATCCACATCCTGTACACTCACACACAGACCCACACTCCAACAGCTTACCAAACGGCGCCTCCCTCATCAATAATGGGCCTCCACACAACTCCCACAGACACTTTAACACATACAAACTCCTCTGTGTGCACTCAAACAGTCCTTCTAACCGCATACCACACACTTGAACACACACTAATCCACGTGTATCTACAAACATTCCTCAATACAGACACAGCACATGACATCATGCCACACATACAAACTTAAAATGGCCACGTCTTCCCATAGACTACACACTCGAGTCTGCACATATCGGTGCACGGACGATGCTCCTCCCTGACAGGCCATCCACGCCACACCCCCACTCAGCACCGACTCTGCCTCCTGTGCCCGCTGTGCTGCCTCGCACCCCCTGCCCACGCTTGCACACACAGGACCGCCCCACCCTGCCTGTGTCTGGGAGCAGCCCTTGCAGCCCCAGGAATCTGGGCGCCAGGCCAGGGGCGGTGTGGACAGTGGGCTGAGTCTGAAGCCTGGCCCTGCGATAGCCATTTTTTAAATAGTTGGGGTTTTGGCAAAGGCAAGGTGACTGTTTGCTTTCAGGGCACAGACCCTGAAATGTAAGCTGGTGTGTATCGAGGGGGAAATCTGAGAGGCCCGGGTGGGTATGTTTTCACAGAACCTGGGGAGTGGCAGAGGGAAGTACTTAAAAAGTGTTGTGCCTTCTAACCCTCGAAACAGGAAGTTGCCTTTTGCCCAGAGCATGTGGAATTTGATCTTTGGAAGGATCGAGTTCGTTTTGCAGTTAAACTACAGGGAGGTCCGACAGAGGCCTCCTCGCAGCTAAACTGGTCCTGCGCCTTGTGGCTGCAGGATGGGGCCCTCGGAAGCCCATCCCCTCTCTGGCCCTCAGCTCCAGCCCAACTGACAGCCTCTCTCTGAAACACCTTCAGGGTCTCTCCCTACCACCCAGCTAACAGCCTTTAAACCCTAACTGCCAGTAGGTTCTTCCTCATGGTTACTTAAACCCCCTTTGTTGTAGCCTAAAACCCTCTGGCTTCTGAACATATCCATCTTTACAATAACTAGAAAAACCACAAACGGTTCCTACCTCTCCTTCAGCTATGGCTACTTCAGCTAGTACTGCCACCACTCCCACCATCGGCAGCGGACCACAGCTGGCCAGCATTTATTGGCACTGACTCAGTGCCAGGGACCGTGCTGGGTGCTCAGCACACATTGCTTCTGATCCTCACATCAGCAGACAAGAATTCTGACTGGAATTCTACGGGTGAGGAAATGGAACCTCAGAGAGCAGACTTCGAGCCCTGACTCACCAATGCGAGCTGCCATCCCTTCCACTGTGCTCCCAGCCACAATCCTTCCTGCTCGCCGCCTGACCCTCACCCCGACTCTGCAACCTCTCTACCCCCTCTACCGAAGCCATCGCAAACCCGGCTTCCTTCCGCGCATCCCTCTCGACCGGCCTTCAGAGGCCTCACCCTCCGCTCCCTCTCCATCCTCACCTCCTTCTGTGTTGAGGAGGAGGAAACAGTCTCTCTGGCTTCATGACTTACCCACTGCCCTTCCCCTCCCTTCCCCTTCCCATTCAGATGGAAGATCCTGCATTCTTCCCAGTTACATCCTCATCTATTCGGGATGACGTCTCACGGCATCTGCTTGGGACCTGCTAGCCTTTGTGTCAGGCTGAGGTCAGTTCCTCATACTCATCTCTTCTTAGCCGAAAAGTGCGCTTGGGTCAGCGGCCAAGGCAGTGACTGTATCACTCTCAGCCCCTCGGCTGCCTGCACCATCTTCTTTTTTTGTCTTCCTCTTTGCATGCAGCGAGAATGGGAAGAATACTCTGGAATACCTGGCCCTCACTCCACAACTGCTCAATATGTTTATTTTTCCCAATCAAGCTCAGTTATCACCTTGTCTCTGGGCCTTTCCCGACCTGCCGGGAAGAATGGCTCCTTTTCCTCCCCGTGCGGCCTCTGGACACTCGTCCACACAGCGTCTAGGAGGGTCATCATGGCTCTGACCTCCTCGAGGTCAGTACCCCTGCCCTCTGCACCCCCTGAGCCTAGCACAGTACCTGGTGCTCAGGAAATGCTCACCCTGACCTTGAGCAACATCTCCCAGCCCTGGACCTCTCTGTCCCGGGCCCCTTGCAGCCCTGTGCCTTCTCCCTGACACCTGGTCAGCCGGTCTCCCTGGCGGAGCGAGGCCCAGCCCCTCTCACCAGACAGCATGCGGCCCCTGCGGGAGGCCTCGGTCGCCAGGGCACAGGAGATTTCAATCCGCTTTTCCTGCTCCTGGAGCTGGCTCTCTGAGTCCTGGGGCACGTCCACAAGGTCCCCCTCGCCGATGGGCACCACGTTCTGCATACTGAAGAGGCACAGACACACAGACATGGTGGGGGGCAGGATGGCCAACTGGCTGGGGGGGGGCAGCCTGTAGCCTGAGGTTGGCAGGGAGGCCAGAGGCCTGTGAATGTGCAGGCACTGGTTCCCAGCAAGGCTGTCCCCAGGGGTGAGTGGGACTCTGGCAAAACATGTGTTGGGACCCCTACCCACAGCATTCCAAAATGAATTAGAAGGTTCAAGTGAACATTTAGGGCAGCCTTGAAAGGGAAAAGAAGTCACCAGAGGGCCACCCATCAGTTTGTCTTGACTACAGCACGTGCCCGAGCCCAGCAGGTCTCTTTGGCCCCCAGCGCAGCATCCTTGCCCCTGCTGTGTGCCTTGGCCCAGTCCGCTGCCTTGAGCCACTGTCTCCATATGGTCTCCGCTGGGGAGGCTCAGGACCCCCAACAACACGGGTTGGGGCACTGGGTCCATTGGCACTGGTACCCCAGGTGTCCAAGGTGCCAGGGTGGGCAGAGAAAGTGGAGGTTCACCCAGGCCTGTTACCTGGACTTGGCAATGAGTGTCTTGATCCTTTCCACCTTCTTCTGCTTCTCCTTCAGCTCTTCAGGGCTCAGGGGGGTGTCAGGCTCCAGGTCAATGTACCGTTCGGGGATGAGGACTTTGTCTGGGGTGGAGAGCTATGGAGGGACTGAGGTCACCGCCTCCATCCCCTGCCAGGTTGCCCCCTTCCACCCTTCCTGGGCTCCGCTCACCTCCTTATTGATGTCCACTTCATAGTGCTGCGGCTCCAGCTCCATTTTGCGAAGCCGGGCGATTTCCTCCCGCGGTGTCTCGTAGGCCTGCCCACCAGGCTCCTCTGCCCGCAGGGCTGCCTCCAGGTTGGAGATGTCCACCTCATGGATGCTGCGGTGACGGCGCACCTGGGGGACAGCACAGTCCTGAACACGCAGGGCCTTTGCCCCAATGCCAGCAGCACCTCCAGTGCTACCCTGCCTCTAGGCAGCCCTAACCATGCCCATGTCCCCATTGTCCCTGACTAGGCCACACCACCTGGCCACCACCCCACACCCCACTGTAGAGGTATTCCCCTTCCACATGGCTCGTCCAAAGCCCGCCCCCGTGCCGGCCCGGAGGTAAAATCTCATCAATCTCTCTCGTCAGTGCTCATCGCTCCCCAGCCTGCCGCACGCTGTGTTCACACTGAGAGCATGTTACCACTTTGTAGGCGGGCCGAGCAGTGGGGTCGGGGGCCGGGCTGGCCGGGAGCTGCAGGCTCCTCCGCTTCTCCTTCACCGAGCCGCTCTGGTGCCGCCGCATGCGGTCAATCTGCTCCTCCACGCTCATCTTGACCTTGCCCTCGCCAGGGAACACAGCACTCTTGGGGCGCTCCTGCTGCAGTGGGAGAACAGGGCTCTGACCGGTGCCTCACCCCAACACAGCTTTTTCATCTGCCCATATCCCTTAAAATCTCCTTTCTCTGTGAAGCCTGCCTCTAGTGGGTTGAAGAATGGTCCCCAAAAGCTAAGTCTGAGTCCTAACCCCCAGTTGTGAAGGTGACTTTATTTGGAAATTGGGTGTTTGCAGATGTAATTAAGTTAAGGATCTCAAGATGAGATCACCCTGAATTAGGGTAAGCCCTAAATCTGATAATGGGTATCCTTATAAGAAACAGTAAAAAAGAAGACACATAGAGTAGAAGGTGGAGGCAGAGATTGAAGTGACGTGTCTACAAGCCAAAGACTGCCAGCAGTGGCCAGGCGCTGGGAGAGAGGCATGGAACGGATGCTCCCTAGAGCCTCCAGGGGGAACCAACCCTGTGACACCTTGATTTCAGACTTCTGACCTCCACAACTGTGAGAGAATAAACTGCTGTTGTTTTCACCCACCAAAGTTGGTGGTACTTTGTCACTTTCCTTGTGGCCCGAGGAAACTAACACACTGCCTTTGGTCGGCACCTTCAGCTCTGACCACCGACTCTGCTGTACGTTCATTCCATCACAGGCACATTATAATAATCTTGTTAAATGTTCTTACATCTTTATTATGCATATCTTCTGTGTGCCTTGACGTGTCTCCCTGAAGGAGACTCCTCCTCCAGTGGGCTGTGCCTTCCCCAAGCATGTTCTGCCTTCCTCTCCAGCCCTGGGTTGCCTGAACAGTGGTGACAGATGGGTGGACACACACGGCCCCTGGGCTCCCAGCCCAGCCCGGGCCTGCACGAGCTGTCAGAGCCTGCGGGTGTGTACTTACTCGGGGGGTGAGTCCATTAGTGAGCCCACTGGCACTCCTCTTCACCACCCTTGAAGGGGTCACCTCTTCATCAGTGGGTGACTTTGTCCGTGGAGGCACAATGCCAACTGCAGGGAGACAGAGCAGTCAGTGGGCCTCATGGAGGGCAGGAAGCCAGTGAGACAAGGGAGCCTGCTTCTCAGAGAGCTCAGTCCCGCGCAGTGGGGGCAGGGAAGCACTCTCTTTGGGCGTGAGTGAGCCCCTCGCTGACTCTTAGCCTCACTTCTAGGGGAGCCTGGGACAGGAAGTACCTTTGTTGAGAGCTGCCTGCTTCTCTGCCTCCACCTCTTGCCTGGTGGGCACAAGGCTGATGTCTCCAGAAGGGTCCAGGGTTGATGTCTGGTGGGGGTCTTTCTTGTTTTGATCATAGCTTGCTTTGGGCTGGGAGAAAGGATGAGAAGATGACTGACGCTGGAGCGAGGGCCGGGAATTGGGCCCCCAGTGGTGTTTCTTTATTTTGCAATGGCTGGAGTGAAAACCCTTGAAAATACAGGGCAGGGAAACTTTATATGTGCCAGCTGGGAAGTGGGCAGGGATGCATCGGGGCCTCCCACCCATGCCCCCTTAAGGTGGCCAGTGCAGGGCCATATTGGGGAGAGAGGGCTCAGGGCCTCCAGAAGGCCCCCAGTTGAGGCCCATCAGAGGGCTTTCAACCAGATCAGTCCTCTTGGCAAGGACCAAGAAGCACAGACTTGCTGTGAGCCAGAGAGGAGGGTGCTGCAAGGCCAGAGATCGCTGCAGATTCCGCGGGGACCCCACCCAAGGCTCGCGCAGAAGAGCCAGGTGCGTTTTGGTAGCAGGATTCCGGGGGAAGGAGAAGGGCACTTAGTTTGTGGGCTCGCAGAATCGTGAGACCAGAAGGGACCTCAGACGCCATCTGTCCCATCCCCTCCCCGTGTGCAGCTGAAGAACCTAAGTCTCAGTGAGGGGAAGACAGAAAGACGACTAGGCCAGAGGCCAGAGCCAGCGCCAGTCCGCCTAGAGAGCGGGAGTGAGCCCGGCCACCTTGCTTCATCTGTAGAACAGAGAATGCTCCCGCTCTGCCCGCCTCGGTGTGGACCCTCCAGGGTTATGCAAATACCAGTAGCTGAGCCTCGGTGAGAATACCGTTTCCCAGTTTCAGAGACAGGACTCTTTCTACTCACCACGCAACCTCTTCCAAGCCTAACTGCACGTCTCTCCTGGCTCTTGGCCAGGGGTCCAGGTGAGAGAAGGAACCAGAACAGGGGAGAAAAGGGCCTGTGTCCCTACACTGCATGGGCTGATGAGACCCAGAGAGGACACAGGCAAGGCAGAGACAGACAGAGGGCATGGGGGATTGGAGTCTGCGGTGGACAAGAGCAGGAAGGGATTGGAATGGCACCAGTGTGTATGGGGGGGGTGTCACTTGATTTCCATCATCTCGTGGTGCTGGTAGAGAGTGGGGCATAACCCACTACCCACAGCCATGGGCTGCCCAGGAGCCTGGGCATGTGGTAGGGCAGCAACTCATTTTCTCATCATCCACAGAAAGCAAAAAGGGGAAAGAGAGCCTCTATGAGCATCTCAACATCCTTTCCTTATCCCAGAGTTCCACTGTGCAGAGGGCCCAGTAGAAATTGAGCTGTGGGAAAATTAAGATTGGGATGGGGAAAATGACTCAGTGCCTGGCCTTGCCCCTCTCCTGGCCCTGTGCCCCATTCCCTCCACCCCTGCCCTCCAGGACCCAAGGGTGCTGGGTACCTGACCCCTGGCTGTCTCGCCACTGTGGTGCCAGGAAGGGGAGTTGGGGTATGGCCAGAAGCGGCTCTCACTAGGGAGTGGAGGCACGGTAGGAGGAGACTCCAGGGGGACGTAGGCTTTGGGGAGGGGAGGCCGTGGCGGGCCAGGTTCCTGAGGCAGAGAGAAGCCAGAGCGTTAGGAGGAAGAAGAGCAGCTGCTGTGAGAGCAGGAGAAAAGAGCATTAGCAGGAGGCAGATGACAATATCGCTGGAGCCCTGGGGTGGCCCCTGGACCACCAAACTCCCACCCGTGGCCTGGATGGAGCTCCAGCTCCAGAGTGAACTCTGCCTGGCCTGTAAAGCCCTCCTTGACTGAAACCGCCCGTGCTCCACTCCCCAGTGCTCTCCTCACTGCCTCACATCACACTGGGCACGTTCCCACCTGCGCCCTCTGCTCCTTCCATCTCTCCTGCCTGTAATGCCTTTCCCCGTTCCCCTACCTATCCCAATGCTTAATGGCCCAGTTTAACTTCCACCCTCTCTTTGCAACCTCAGAGCATTTATGGTCTGGACCACATGAGTCAATATTGAGACACACATGGCTATGTTCCAGAGGCTGGTCGTTCACTATGCATCGGTCTTGTCCCACTGGACACTGGGCTCCCTGAGTGGAATGCCTTGGGCATGCATGTGGATCTTTCTGAGAGGGCCTCACACCACCCCTGCCCACGGCAGAGCCTCAGGAAACACTTGCTCACTGACTGATGAGGAACCTGCTCCCCATACCAGCCCTCAACCCTCGCCCCCCATGGAACAATCCTGCATTTAAATTCCTATTAAGTGTTTGACATCTTTGCTAACCATCCTGGTGCTCAGGAAGAGACCTCTCTAAAAGCAGCTAAGATGACAGGTGGCGACAAGAACAGCTGAAGGAGAAATCTGGAGGAAGGTTGCCAAGCTGGCTGTGGGAGCCAGAGCACCAGGGCTGAGGCCTCTGGGGAAGAGATGGGCCCAGAAGTTGTGTAGTTTCAGGCAAATGAGGACCTGGCCCTCCCTCCCCCACCTACCTGCTGCTCCATTTTCTCCGCTTACCTCACTGGACCCAGGCTTGGTGGGGGACCCCTGAGAGCCAGACACCAGTGAGAAGGGGCTCAGGGGGCTGGTGAGGCTGGCGGAGCTGAGGGGGCTGGCGGGGCTGTTGGAGCTGCAGGTTGCAGAGGGGCCAAGGCCTCCTTGGGGGAAACAGAAGGGGACAGAGATGAGGGAGGGGCAGGGTGAGCCTGGGGTGCGGATGGGGTCCGCAGGTGGAGGAGGCCGGGGAGGACCAGGGATGTGGGAGGAGGACTCAGTGTCTCAGGGCCACCTGGGCCTGCAGAAGCGACTTATCACAGGGCTGGGTCACAGGCCAGCTGTTGAGACACATGCTGGGCAGGGGGAGGTCATGGATAGAAATGACACTGTTACTTCTGAGGTATCAAGGAAAGCCAGCCCAAGGTCCCAGGGCTTAAGGAAGACGTTAAGGTATTGGTCTCAGATTACCCATGGCCCATGGGGTAAGGGGCTGGGGAGGCCCAGGTGCTCTTTGACCTCTTCTGGGGAGGAATACAGAGTGTCAGGGTCAACAGTGTCTCTGGGTGTTATGTCTGTTCTATTCTAGGGGGGCAGTGGGGGATAAGGGAGCCCCACCTGCCATCCCAGGGGAGGGGGAGGACTCTGGAGCCCGAGAAGGCCCTGACTGGCTCTGAGCGCAGAGTGAGGGCAGAGAGCTATGAGCCAGCAGGTGTGGGACAGGGCATTTTGGAGAGGCCAGAAGCCCCGGAAGCTGGCGGAGGAGGCACCGACCTCTGTGCTTGGCCGTGTCTGTGCCCCGGGATGGGTTATTCTTCCGCAGCCCCTCCAGCACATCCTGTATCCTCCAGATCTCCTTCTGGATTTGCCGGTTGAGCACCTCATTCTGAAACAGCCCCGGAGCAGGTCAAAGGAAGTGGCTGCTGAGGGCGTCCCCGCCCTCTCCCCCATGCCCTTTGGAAGAGCAGCAAGCAGGAGCCTCCTGTGTGCACACACATGCGCACACACATTGCTCCAGCACGCTCGTCTTTCTCACGGGCGGCCTCTGCCTCTTCAGCTTCTGTGAAACAGTTCTGGAACTGCCAGGCAAGAGGCCCTGTCACAGTAAAGAGCCCCTTTAGGTAAACACGTGGCCTCAGAACCAGGAGAAGAGGACCCTGCTCGAGCTCCCCGGGACCTGGTAGTCTGGGAGCCCATGCCCCTCAGCTGGACACTCTCTGTAGCTTGTTTCCCAGGGGCAACAACTTCCAGTTTACTGTTTTTCTTTATATCCAGACAGCCCCTTGGTAATATCCACACCCAACATATGCCTGAATACTCACAAATTATAATCAGTCAGAGTTTACACTCTTTGAAAAGTAATGACTACCCTTTGTCTGGCGTCCCCTGTTGCAGGCCTGGGCTGTGTGCTTTGCGTACACCAGCTCATTGTGGCTGCACAGGAGCCCTGGGGGCCAGGGCAACAGCTGTCCCGACTTCAGGGATGAAGGGATTCACGCCCAAGACTGTCTGTTAGCAAGGAGAGCGAGCACCATCTGAGTCTGGTCTGTTTGTCACAGAGGCTGGTGCTCTTGACCACAGCGCTATCCCACCTGTTGAGAGTGGGGCTTGCCAAAGGACACGGTGGCGTTTGGGTCCTCAGACCAGGAGGGCCTTTACCTCACCCTGCCTCACCAGCTGCAAGGTTGGGGTGGAGTTTGTTACCAGGAGGGAAACAGGAGGAAAAATGGGGTGTTAACCAGGTACAGCAGAGGGACAGGGCTTGCAAAGCCAGCTAGAGAAGAGCAGGACCCAGTGGAGAGACGACAGGAGACGGAGAGAGCAGGAGCTGCCGTCCTGCCTCCAAGAAGGTGCTCTGAGCCCGAGGACCGAGAGCCCCTCTCCCACCTCAGTGTGCCCGAGGGGACCGCTCTGCACTCTTGACACTGATGCCACGAGAGAGCGCCAGGTTGATATTTATACTATACTTACAGGTACACATCTGTGTAATCTTTTCAGTCATAAAACACCTTATGTCTGCCTGAAGGCTCCCATGCTTCAGTTTTCCTCCTTCCACACAACTTGATGGAACAAAGAAGAGCCCACACTACCTTCATCCTGACACTTAGAGCGGTTTCAAGTGGCCCCAAACCTTGTCCTCTGTCTCAGGACCAACTCCTTGCTTCCAGTGTCTGAGATCTCTCAAGCAAGAAAGGAGGCCATTTTGGTCTCTTTCAGTCAAAAGGACAAGGGAAGCCCAAAGCACGCACCGAGCCCCGCCTGCCCGGGGCCCTCTTCACCTGGATGTCCAGATTGAGCTGCTCCCAGAGGTCGTCGTGCAGGGCAGAGACCTCCGACTCGAGGTTTTCATACTCCACAGTGCTGTTCGTCAGGGCCTGCAAGCAGGGAGGGCTTACTAAGACAGCGCTCCTCCTTGTCCTGCCGCGGGGCCCGGGGCCAGAGAACCTGAGGCCTGCAGGGCTGGGGAGGAGGGCACAGAAGGACGGGAGGCCAGGGCACAGGCTGAGACACTCTTATGACCGTCAAACACTGGCCTAACAAGAGGTGCAACAGCCCATCACACTGCAAACTGAAATCAGGGGAAACAGGATCTTCTCTGGACTGTGGCTAGGCCAAAGCAGGTGCCATCACCCCACACCCCGCCCTCCTCCCCGGACCAGGTGAGAGAGTGGAAGGCAGAGGAAAGAGCCAGGGGAGGTGTTCGCTCTCTGGAGTGGGAGACCCTTCTCCTTCCCGGGCCACCTCTTCCTGGGCTCTGGTTGCTGCTCCTAGACCTACTGCCGAGGCTGTCAGGCTTGGAGGGTCTGCCCTGCTTTACTGGGAAACGACCAGGGCAGCACCATTTCTGCCGGCGCCCCGGTTCTCCAGGGAAAGGGCAGAGGTGGGCAGCACAGGTGTGAGAGCAGCCAAGGAGATCAGCGGCCCTGCACTGCATGCTGTCCTGAGAACCCCAGCGCAGGCACAGCTTGTGGGAAATAAGCCAGCTCCCTGGGTGAAGACTCAATGGAACGAAGGGCTGGCACACTTGCTCTCTGTCTGCCAGGCAGCGTGGGGTCTTTGTTCATGCCCCTCCCAGACGAGAGCCCCCTGCTCTCACCCTCAGAGGAGAGCCTGGGGCTAGGGAGCACCAGGTGGGAGAGGTGGCTCTCCTGGCAGTGGGGGCTGGGCACAGAGCCCGCTCCCGGGTTACCGTGGTCGCCTGAGACAGTTCCACCCGGATGTTGATGAGCTGATTCTGCAGCGCTTCCTTCTTGTGCAGCAGCTTCTCCGGGTATGCAGGCTGGCTCCCAAACATCTCCAGTTCCTGGTGGGTCCCCATCAAGGCACTTTCCAGGCTTTCCTGAAGAAAGGCAGGAACGGCTGTGAGCAGCCCTGATAGTTTGTCTCTGGGACTTTGAGCAGAAGGCTGAGCCCCAGAGGTTCAACTTGGCAGCTTAGTGGAGGTCATCCTCACACTGGCTGAGGTCCCCAGCAAAGCTTCAGCAGTTCTGATTAAAGGCAGGACAGAAGTTTAAGGAAGGACAAAGCTCTGTCAGCTTAGTCAGGATGGAGATAGCAACCCACATCTTCTCCTGGCCAGCCACCCAAGTGCCTCTTCTCAAGACCACCCTTGGCTCTCACCTTCTCAGCTCGGAGTTGCTGCACCAGCCGGTCCTGCTCCCTCACCACCTTGTTCTGCTCACATAATTTGCCCAGCAGCTTCTGGAGTCCCGAGGGAGTGGGAAGAAGGGAAGGAGAGAGAAGGGGATGAAGGACATGGCTTGAGGGGACCTGGGAATTGGGTTGGCAGGGCCTGGCCTCTGGATATCACCTCCTCTCCCCTGCTGAGGAACCTAGGGCCTTCAACTTAACCTTGGAGGGGCCCGGGAACACAAAGATGGTCTTCACCTTGGGATACTCCCCAAGGACCAACTGGGAAGGGAGATGTGTTCATTCTCAAGGAAGTGAGTCAGGCTGAGAAGGAAGACAGCTGAGAGCCAGATGCTAAGCTCCTGCACTCCCATCCTCCTGGTGACTCTACCTCTCAAGGGGCTGAGGAGATGATAGTGTGGCCCCACCTCCCAGGAGGGAATGGATGGGAGGGGTAGGCACGGTATCCGAATGCGTCTCAGAAGAACCAGCAAACATTATAAACTGGTTCCCCAGACGGAGAGAGCCTTGTTCTCCCCTCCTCCCTCCAGGGGTCCCTCCAAGGTCTGGCCCTTGCCTGGATGGAACCTCTCCCAGGCCTGCTGGGCAGACCCGCTGGCCAGGCAAGGCCAGCAGTGACAGGGAGGAGGCAGGGTCAGGCCAACTGCTCTTCAGGAAAGACTCGCACTTCCCGGCAGCCACACATCTACCCACGCCATCCCTCAGATACTCCCTTGGCTCTTTTCTACCGAGCCAAATCTTGCCCTCTTGGCCTTTTACTTCAAGGCCCAGCTCACATGCTACCTGTTTTGTCCCTGACCCACCAGGCCACATGGTCTCACCACCCCACCTTCCGGTAGAATATATCATGGGTCCCATTCAGCATATGAATCCTAAGTTGCCACCTGCTGCCACCTGGCTCTCCCATTACCCTGAAGCTCTTTGAGGGCAGGGTGGAGTGGGGCCATGATCTTTCCAGACACCCAGGAACTCCTGTCATGCTGGGCACAGAACAGATTGATTTACCTCCTAACAAATTCTGTTCCTGTAATAAGCAGATCCCACTGCTGCAGACAAGAGGCCTAGAGCTCAGTGGAGAAACACGCACAGCCAGCATGGGAGGTGGGGTAAGTGGTGGGAACAAGGAATGAGGGAGATGAGGAGGGACAGGCAGAATGCCGTCTTTGTGGAGAGAGAGGACGTGAATCAGATGTATGAAGAGCCACCAGAAGGAGAGAGATGGATGGAGGAAACGCCCCAAGGAGGAGCTCAGGGCTGAGGACGGCAGCGGGAGGGCTAGAGCGGACAGAGGGAGCAGGAGAGCCGCTCTTACGTCTGTGTCTTGCTCATTTAACTTGTAGGTGTGGAGGCTGTCCCGGAACACTTCTGGGTACGGAGGGACCTGCAGGAACATGAGGCCGGTTACTGCAGTAGGGGACAGACAGGGTGTGTGGGTGGGAAAGCTGACAACCCTTGCTCCATTCTTGCCAGAGACGGCGGTTCATCACCTCTGGTAGCTTCCATTAGGGGAACCTGAGCTAAGCTAAGCTGTCCCCTGGTTGGCCTGGGATGGCCCAGTCTCGGTTCCATCCCAATTGTCTTAGGCTGACTGGAGACAGAGATGCTGCTCAGCTCCTGCTCTATATCTCCTCTCCCTCACACTCTAGCATCGACTGCCAAGAGGGACTCCAGCGATGTGTAAGCTCCCAGACGGCTTATTGGTAGCAACCACGAGAACAACAGTTAACCATTGGCTGTTGAGGCTAAGACATGGGAGAATGGAATGAGCATCAGAAACATCTGAGAACTATTGCCCTAGTTGACTGAACAAGCCACAGGGCTTGTGCCTAAACCAGAAGTGTCTCTGGGTCCAGCAAGTGCTGCCCACCATTGGTGACATCTGGTAACCACAACACATTCTACACAACGTTGGCATTTTGGATAGCTCCACATTACACCCCTCAGGCCCTTAAACCCCATGACATCTGTTAAGAAGATACCAGATATGCAATAGAAGTCCTGGACATTAAAAAGCAGATGTGTGATCCCTGGCATGGCATGAAATGTTGGTGCTGGCTCTTTTGATGGTTTGGGAAATGGGCCTTGGATTCACCCATGAACATGAAGAATGGAGGAGACACAGTGGAATTAAAGGAGGGGGTCCAGGCTGAGCCTGGGAGATGAGGCCTGGCAGATGAGCGGGTTGGGCGGAGCAAGCCCTATCCCAGATGGGTTGACTCAACCATGCACAAGCAGCTGAAACTGTTGATAGGGACCATGCTGCCAGGCAGAGGTCTTACTTGCATGAAGAGCTGGGCCCTGGGGGAGGAGTTTTCCACCATGCGGTTCACCATACTGATGAGAGTCTCGCTCTCACTCATCTGCAGCAGAGGAAGGAAGGGATGGTTCACACTCAGACTCCACAGAGGCGTCTCCCCCATACCTGCCTGCACTTATTTTCCAGGAACAGGAAAGGGCAGCTCCTACTGGGGCCTCCAGCACCCTCTATTTGGTCTCACTCATTGCTCACCCCTTGTGAACCCTGTCCCCAGGCCAGCACTGAAGCTGATCTTGAGGAGAGGTCACAGAAGGGAGCTGGGAGGCACTGTGCCCTGCTCGTAGCTCTGAAGAGGCCCCAGCCCAATGACACTCCCAAGTGTCTGAGTGTTGTGGCCTCATCCACTTTGGCCGAAGTCGCCATCTCCTTGCTCCAGCTCTCATTTCTCAAACTACTTTGGTCAAAGACCACACATGCAGTTGGAAAGGCCAGTCTCCCAAAGTTTGAACTAAATGAAACAACTGGAAAAGAAACCCTGGGACCTGCTGTTTGGATGGGCTTCCCAAGTGGACAGGCCCAGTCTCCCTCCGAGCCCTGCCCGCCCTGGCTCTAGAGTAGAAAGGATTGTAAACGCGGTTTCCAGAGCTGGGCTGGTAGCATCCATGCCAATCTTGGATGACACTAGGGAGCAAGTCAGGAGGCCAAACAAGCGAGCCATGTTAAAGGGACACCAGGTAATGGAGCACAGCTCCCCAGCATGCTATTTTGTGTTTCAAGAATCATTAGGAACATGGAAGGGGAAAGACTATTTGCCAAATGAAAGAGAGAAGGAAGGGTGAGAGAGAGAGGGAGAAGACAAGCCAAGCAAATCAACCAGAAGTGCCGTCATTTCCCCCACTGGTTCCAGTGTGACAGTATCAAAAAGTGAACATATTAGGGAGTGTCCTTAGCTATGTCCCTTTAACTCAACTGATCCACAGGAGAAGGCAGCAGAAGGCAGGAGGGAGCTGTGCAGGAAAAGGGTTTGGGGGAGGGGAAGTGAGTGAGGGAAGGGACAGAGCCACCTTAGGGCAGGTCTTCTGGGGTCACAGTTCAGGGCCCCACATTTTTGCCCCTGTCTGCCCGATCTCTGTGGGACCCACATGTAATTCCTCCCGCCCTGTTGAGCCTGCTGCCCAACGCAGCCCCGCTCCGTGTGCTGTGGATGGGGCAAGGGCACCCAGCTACTCCCGTTCGCAGGTCTAAGCATTTTAAAAGGCTTTCCTAGGATCTGATTTTTCTGCCTCTTTAGCCTGGGTGGAAATTTTTTTTTCTACAGCATAAAGTGTCATTTAAAAGGCTTTCAAAGAGCAGTTATAACATGAGGTTGACTCTTTGTAAGTAGTTGAAAGTCAACAGACGTCAACCACGGTTTCTGTAAGGATCTGAATTCAAGTCGAACCCTGTCTTCTTGGAGCCTGCGTGTATATATGAGACTGTGTTGATTGTGTATGGGGTGTGCGTGTGTGGCGTATGTGCCACCGTCTGTGGTGCGCATGTGTGTGTGTACGTCTGCTGCCTGTGTGCCCCGCCTGCGTCCCGTGTGGTGTGTGGTGTACGTACATGAAGGACAAGGCGGACCTGCTGACACATCAGGCTAGGAGAGGGGCCAGGAGGCCAGGCTCCTCCTGGACCCCAAGGATCTCATTCCTTCCCAAACCCGTGGGTCTAAAGCAAAAGAGGAAGGAAGTAGGAACGCTCTCGTGCTCGCCTACTCCCACCCCTGCCGTGGCTTTGGGATCTCTCAGCCCACATGGGCCTCACCTCCAGGAGGGTTCCCGTGTGCCACCTTCTGTCACTCCAAACCGTCAGAGGAACGTGGTGAGAAAGCACTTAGCCCAGGGTCCGCCCGAAGTAAGTGCTGCTCAATTAGCATTTTTAATTGAGTTTTAGAACAATAAAATGATCACAGCAGCCACCACCCCTCACCATCCTGACAAAGTTCTCCTGTATTCATTCTCTAACTCTGTGAGGTAGAAAGGGCAGGTTCCACAATGTCCACTTTATGACTGAGAAAACAAAGACCCAGAGAGACTGAGTGCTGTATCCAAGGTTAAAACAAAAATCCTTGTAAACGGCAGAGCCGGAACCAGAGTGCAGGGTCTGACTGTGTTCTGAACTCTTCTCATCATACAAAAGTGGCTTTGAGGAATATTGTCCTTCACCTAGGAGGAGGTCCTCTGAAAGATTATCTCTGAAGCCCCCAGCCTGGCCCCTCTGTGAGGCCAGAAGCCCCCAGGAAGGGGCCTAACTGTATGTGTGCAATGCCTGGCGTTGTGGATGGGCGACAGGGAGGCCAGCCTGCCCGGCAGCCCAGAGGACACGGAGCCCGACCCCTCACTGCTCCCAGCCCTGGAGACCCTGCTCCCAGCCTGGTCTGGGTAGCATCCCAGGACTCATGCCATCTGGACTGGAATGCTCATGGGGTGGACATCACACGCTGCTTCTGGAACTGAAACGCAATGTCCTTGAGGGCTGGGAGCCGCCCTACTGATTAAAATGTGGACACCAGCACTCCCCAGTGCTCAGGGTCTTCCAGAGGATGCTCCCACTGAGACATCGAGGCCCCGTGAGACCATGGGTGACATGGCACACGGCTATGACTAGAACCACCAGTCAATCACAGGTATATGCTCTGATTGCAAGTTTATGGTTCTTTCTGCAACTTTAACAGCATGAAATCATCCTGACGAGGTTTGACTGCAGCTTCTTCACATGTTAGATGTTTCCTCAGCTATAAATGGGGTCGAAAGCTCAGAGTCACATTCCGAGCTCTGCCGTTCACTGGCTATGTGTACTTGGCACATTATTTAACCTCTCTGGGCTTTCATTGCATCAGTTGTAAAATGGGGATTATAACAGTAGTCAGCTTGCAGGTCTGAACACAAGAGTCTGTATTCACATCAATGCCCAGCATACTGACCCCCAGCCTGTCTACACCCACTGACCATCAGAGCCTCCTTAGCCTCAAAAGGCAAGGCAGCCAATGGTCAGAGCCTGGAGTCAGGAGCCCAGGCGTCGACTGCTTTCCTCTCACAGGAACACTCCCCGTCTCGAGAGGATGCTCATCTGTAAAACCGAGGTGATAACACTCCCTGTTTACCGCACTGAATTCTCATGAAAACATGAGCCACATATGCAAAGGAACGTTGTGGAGGAACGAACAAATACACTGAATTAACATAATCTTTTAAAGCATCCTAGAGCAGGTCTGTAGTCCTCAGCTTAAAAACTATGGAGTCTAACAATGGCCTGTGGAATATGACAGGATAATTTCCCAGATGCAGGCTGAACTGAGTCCCTAGCATCTCAGGCCAAGCAGAGAGCTCCTCCCACAGTCTCTGCTATTTTCTCCAGCGAAAGCGCAAATTCCCTGCCTGCACCCTGCCTGGGGCAGTTCTTGCTGAGCTGAACAAACAGGAGGTGCATTAATTATTCATGCAGTCATTTATTATTCCCCTTTCCCTAGGAAACCCCCAGCTGTCCTAAAGGGCTTTGAAGAGAAAGGGTGTGAAGGCTCGAACCAAAATATAAGCCCCTTTGTTGTGTCCTGGTTGTGCCAACAAAGGTTGTCAAATGGATGAAGATGAGGAGGTGGGAGGAGCGGGGAGGCGCAGGGAGGGAGGGGTGGTGAGGGGCACCAGCTCTGCCTACCTGCTGATCCAAATACTCTAGGTTTCTTTGCAACTGAAGGTCTAAAAGTTCGTCCTACCCGGAGCCCGAGCCCGAGGTCACACAAACAAACAGGGACAGGACAAAAGAAGACAACACAGAGGAAGCAAAGCGGTTAAGAGTTAGCTGGGCAGGACCGAGAGAGGCCTCTCTCTGCCCTGGAGGATTTCTGGGGAGGAAGGGGCAAGGACGGGGAGGCACAGAGGTCGCCCAGTGAGAGGAGGGACGCAGTGGGCCCAGCTCACGGCTGCCTGGCCCTCCCCTGGGAGAAGGAAGCACCATGGAAGCGATCTAGTCAGTGCTTCCTGGCAGCTCTTGCTTAGTTTTCTGGAAAAATCGGTGGTTTCTGGATGGGCGTATCTGCTGTGTGTCGAGGGTACCAAGTTTGGATACTGGCAGAGGAGAACGAAGAGGGAAGAGGGGAGGAGGAGCAGTCCCCCTCATCTGTCAAGGCCTGCCTCACCCTAGCCTCCTGGGGCTACGGAGACAGAGGGGTCAGCAACAGGCCTGGGGGACAAGGATTCTGCCTATTGGTTCCAGTGGGCCCCCACCCTACTCCCGCCCCTGTAGAGGATCTGCATCTAGTTCTCCAGGTGGAGGTGAAAATTCTCAGGAGAACAAATTCCAGGAGACACAAGTAGAAAAGGGAGAGAAAAGAAGGAGAGACACAATATGGAAAATCTTTTCTTCTCAATCCCACCATTTGTCTCTTTCCCCAAAGGTAGCATTCCAGGCGAGGACAAACTTGGAGCAAAATGCCCTCGGGGGGAGAAGGCCAGAAGATCATGCCTATTTGGGAGCCCCAGCCTGACTTTTCTCCCCAGTGCATGATCTAAGCCCCATCCAGGCCCCTCTGCAGGCTGCAGGGGACGGCTGTTCTGAGGTCAAGAGGACCAGGAGGCTACGTGCTTCCAGATCTCGTCCCACTCCTCTGCTCTGTGTCACAGAGGAGCAGGGGTGGCTGGCACCAAGTTATGTATTAGGGTTAGAGTCCTGATCAGGAGGGAGGAGGTATCCAGAGGCTGCTAGAAACCAGACAGGTTAGGCATTGGGCACAGAGCGTCCCTGGTCTGCCCTAGTTGGCCGCGCCCTGGGAGGAGAGGTCGGGGGAGTGGAATGGAGAGGACATACCATCTTATCGTGGACCGTGGGGGATGGCGGGTAGTTGTAGGGGAACAGTCCTGCAGGGACTGGCCGCCTGTCTCCCAGGTAATCATACTGAAAGAGAAAGAGGATTGGAGGTGAGGGGGTCCGGCTGGGACACGGACTTCCCCACCAACTGATGCTCAAGGTCAGGGATGTTTGTATCCCGTCCCAGAGCAGAGTCCAAACTACAATGGACAGCATTTGTTCACTGCAATATCCTGGCAATGATCTGTCCAGGTCCTCAAGATCTGAAAAGACAGAACCCTGTCTGCCCCCATTATATGGTATTAGGGTTCCTGGCATAACCTGGGGACGGGCACAGAGAGCCATGTTCCTACTCAGAGGGCAAAGCAAAGGCCCCAAGGCAGCTCTCCTGTGGATGGAATCACAGGGCCACTGGCTCTCTGGGCAGCATCGCTGGCCCTGCCCACACACAGCGCAGTGACCCTGTATCCACGATGCCGCACATAGCCACCTCTTCTCAGCAGGTGTCTCAGGCTTCTGAGGGACCTCAGGGGATGACGGAGGAGGGGCAGGCTGGTGGCTCACCTTGGGGGAGCTGATGGATCGCCTCATCACATAGGCAGCGGGGTCAGCATAGATGTCCTCACTGCGAGGTGGCAGTCGCTCAAAACGGGCACTGGGTGAGCGGACGGGGGAGTAAATGCGGGCACGGTTGCAGGAGCCCTGGCCGGGAGAGCGGGGCACAGAGTGGGAACGGGGCTGCAAGGACAGGTGGCGCAGGGAGCCAGAGGTGGCATCCAGCTCATCATAATAGACTGGCTGCCGGGAGGGGCTGGGGATCCAAACAGTGCTGTCCTGCCGCCCATAGCCGGCGGGCTCCTTCCACTCGCGCAGCTGGAAGGCGGGGCCACCTCCATTGCGGAAGGAGTGGCGCTTGTCCTCCAGGGCCCAGGGCGGGCTGATCCGATCGTAGGCTGGCATTGAGCAGATGCTGTCCGGCCGGACCCCCGGTGGGTAGTACTGGTAATCGTCAGGGTATTGGGAGGAATAGGGGCCATAATACTCGGGGACCCTGCGGGTCACAGGGTAGAACCTAGAGGGGCTGAGAGAGACAGGATATTGTAAGGAAACCAGACGAAGTGGGTGCGTCCCCCCATCGCCCAGGTCCCAGCCCCACCTCCACATCCTCCAGCCTATAGCATGTTTGACCAGGTGAAGGCGCCCCAGGCTGGCCTTGGGAGCACAGAGAGCAGCCACTGCCCAGACGCTGGAGGCTTGTTTCCAGAGGTGCAGGGGAAGGCCCGTCCTCAAAGTTCCCTCCCTCACCCAGCTCCGAGGCCAGAAATTTCACCATTCAGAGCTTCCATCTTTGTCTCTTTAAAATGAAATGCCTCTGGGGAAAAATTTTAAGCCTTATTAGCCATCTCTATCTCAGCATGAACCAATTTATCAGGTCTTTTCTAGAGAGAAGAACAGCAGAATGAGCAGAGTGTACCAGGCACCTGGACAAGGGACAAAGGGCAGCTTCCCTGAACTTAGGATCTTGTCAAGGGCGGAAGCGGTAGGTTCCCGGGACTTCTCCAGGCACAGCCCAGCCAGAGCAGCCCTCCGGACACTGCTGCTGTAACCTGGAGCTGCCCAGACCCGGGTGAACGCATCAGGCCCAACGCCTTCAGATACTGAGAGCCAGTCACTAAGGAAAGGGGTCAATCGGTCCAGAGGGCAGAACTAGGATCAGTAAGTGGCAACATTTTGTCTGTTTCTTTTCTTTTTTTAAAACTGCATATAAATCATGGCTTTCAAACAATTAGAGTCATTCAAAAAGGGAGTGAGTGGGCTTAGTGAGTCTCGTGTTGGCAGAAGCACTGGAACAGACGAGGCTGTAAGAGGGAAGCTCGTGGATGTCTGCCTGGAACAACATTAAGGCCACTCCCTGTGACCACCTGCCCCTTTCCTCCTCGTCCCAGTGGAGAGGCGCTAGGTACTCTGTCCCTTCCTCTGAAGGAAGTCAACAGAGAGAGCAAGAATCAGGGCCAGGGGTCAGACTCCACAGACGGAGCCCTGGGGCAGGAAAGGATTTGGGCAAGCTGGAATCCTGGGCTTTTCTTGGCTTCCCAAGTCAGCCTGGCTTCCAGAATGTTTCCAATAGAGGATGCCTCACATGTCACTACCCCAGCCTGAGCCCCTAGCTGGACCAGCATCCCAGCTCCACCTCTGCCCCCTACCACCTCACCTCCGAAGGTCTTCAGGTGGGGGCACCCCTCGGCGCAGGTTCACCCACTGCTGAAGCTGGTTCATGGAGCTCTTGCGCTGGGCGATTTTGTCGGGGTTGGCACGTGGGGGGAAGCTCCGCCGCTGTCCCCCACTCTCTGAGTCCTGAGGCGGGAAAGCTGTGCTCCCTGGCCGGCTTGGGGAGCTGTACTGCCAGCCATTGGGCTGGGTGGGCCGCTCCCCACCCCCTTGGACCCTTGGGCCCTCAGGGTAAGGGCTGCCTGGCTCTGAGGCTGGTTCAGGTCCAGGCTGGAGGCCGTTGGCTTTCACCAGAGGCTCACTCTTGACGTCGGGCCTCTCGGACCTCCTCTCTGCCTTTTCACAGCCTCGGCCATCACCCTCCCCTCGAGTCTTGGGCTCCGGTTCAGGCTTGGGGAGGCAGTTGAGGGGTGGCTGGTGGTGGTGTTTGCTGGGTGGGATGTTCTCTGAGTCTGGCTTCTCATGGCTGCAGGATGCCAAGGGAGACGTTGTAAGGGACTCCAGCCCAGCATGGAGTTGGGTGGGGGTGGCAGACTGAGAAGGAGGAATGGAGCGGAGAAGGGTGGGCAGGAAGGTAGCGATGGAAACAGGACTCAATGCATTACAGTTCCATTTCCCAAATCCCACTGCTTTATCTCCCAGCCTGGGCAATGATTAGAAAACATAATCCCATCCCGCCTACACTCCTGTGCTCACTCCGCCCTCCAGGTCTTCTCCAAGGGCCACTTTCCGCTCCCTTCTGTTGACCTGCCTTGAGCCCAGCCTTCATGCTGTGGCCAAGATTAACCTCACCCAGCCCTGGTCTGTAGTCTGTCCCTGATGCCGCCCCTAAACTTGGGGTGCACTCTACCCAACTTTCCCAATAGCAACTGTCCTGATGCCCCAGCTACAGGTCAGTCCTCTCTACTACGGAAAGTTAGTCAATTCCATGAGTCTTGGCTCCTTGAACCAGGAGGGTATGACAATAGTGCCCCTCACAGGACAGGTTTGCTATGAGACCAAACATGGCAGAGGCTGTGGTCTCAGACTTCAGAGGCAGAGAAACATGCTATTCGCTTCTCCAAAGCAAGGTCCCTCCAGGACCGACTTCTGCTAGAGTAGAAGCCCCCTGAGCAGGAGGCTGTGGGACTTTGCTCCCCCGCAGCATCCCAGCTCCTGACCCAGGGCCGGACACGTCTATATCTACAGTAAATATTCACGGAATGGGGGCTTGAACTGCTGGAAGGGCCCGCCTTGGTTGAAGCAGAGATGGAACCTCGGGACAGTGTTCTCCCTTTAGTTTCCCAAATTCAACACAGTCAAGCATCTTTGTTGAAACATTGTTGGTAAACATATCTAAGACCCGTGACTAGATTTTGAGTCTGTATACAGATCCTTGTGAACAGCTAACTCAGAATCAACACCCAGCTCAAAGAGAGCCAGGTGCTAAGACTGGATGCCCAGCCACATGCTGAGGGTTACCACACGCCGGCATCCTACGTACACTATTTAGTCCTCACAACAACCCTGGGAATGGAGCATAATTGCTGTCTTTGAGGAAAGGAAAGTTGGATTCAGAGAGGTTAAGAAACTCACATTGAGGTCACACTTATGGGCAAGTCGCCAAGTTGAGATTTGAACCTAAGCCCATCTGCCTCCAAAGGCTGCATGCTTAACATGCACAGCCGAGAAAAATGAGCCAATGACCGCAGGTTTGGGCTCCTGGCCAGGCCCCGATGGGACCTGGCTTCTCTCTTGGCCTCCACCAACTCAGACTGAAGAGGAGGAGCCGTCAGGGGAGGAGAAAAGAGAGGCTGTGAAATCACTAGCCAGGCCCCTGCTGGGGGGCGGGGCCTTCACACTCCTCAGAGGCTCAGAGGCCCAGGGAGTGGGCGCTTCCTCTGGCCTCCTCTTCCTTTAGTGCTTCCCAGTCCATGCCCAGTACCCGTCACTCACTTGTGACGTGCAGCTTGGGGCACCGACTTCTGGGCCGGGGGGATCTGTACTCGGGCAGCCTCCCCCATGGCCTGGATCCAGGCCTCCTGCTCCTCAGGGCTCTCGGCACTGAAGAAATATGTGCGGACCCCGGCGTGCTCGGCCTGTGGGGAGACGCATTGCGTGGAACTGGCCCCAGCCTCCTGCACCCAGCACACAGTCACCTGTTGGGATAAGACACCCACACCCATAGAACAGGTGGTCAGGCAGGCTACTCCTTGACCTACAGCTCTTGGCCCCGCATGGAGCTCAGGAGCAAGGTAAAGAGGGTGTCCCACAGCCACCCCAAGTGCTCCAGCCGGCACCCAGGTGTCTGCCTTAGCTAGCTCTCCAGACACCACGAGGCACCCCAGTAGCCAGGAAGCTTACCTGCCCCACTGGAGGTGATTATAAGCAGGAGGGACAATCACCACACCCGCTCTCCCATCAAATCCCGTCTTTGAATTGAAGGGCAATTACCCAATGTCTGGGAGAGACGCCCCCACAGCACATGCCAATCTCAGCCCCAGCTTGGCCTCTGAGAAGCTGACACTGTCTCTTCCATGCAGAGACACAGCTGGGCCTCCATCTCCGTGGGCATGCAAGGGGCATGCAGACAGTCAGAGCACACTACCTAGTTGGCGGCCGCAAACAGGCACGGCAGGCGGGAACCCAGAAGAGAGCTCCTGTCCAGAGGAGGGGTCCTCACGCGGTCAGAAGGAAGAAAAGCAGAGAACAGGTCAACCGAACACCAAAGAGAGAGACAGAAGATGACACAGCAGGAATGTTGAGGAACAGGGGGAAGTGGGGAGCCATTGAGACTGTCCTCCTCTACTCAGTGTCACCAATAGGACAGCACTCAGCAACGCCCAGTTCGCCCACCAAGAAGGGGAGCGGAGAGCTTGCGCCACAAGAATTTGGGCTGGTGGTGGAGAGGAGTCAGGGCCTCCAGCGCCCCCCAGCTCTGTCCTGACCAGCTCTGCAACTGCCAACAGCTGTGCTTTTCCTCTGGTCTTCATTGACACGTCTGTATCATAGGGACGGGTCTCCTGGGAGAAACAAGGCTCCTAGGCCACAAGGAAAGATGCTCCAGAGCTAGACTCTTTCTGGGACCTTAGCATATGCTCCAGGTGAGACCTTCAACCTCCCAGAAAGAGCAGGCAGCCTCGTTCATCCCACCCAACGTGAGAGATCCACAGTGATTAAGAGGCTCCCATGTGAACTTCACCTTGGACTCTCCCCCTTTGGGTGCTAAATCCTGGGTCTCTAGGGGCTGGAAGGAGAGAAGACAGGGCTCCTCTGGTCACACCCCAGGGCTCTCCTAAGCAGCAATGTCAAATCCTCACCCTCCAAAACCTTTCCGAGGGGACCTTCACACACCACAGCACCTCTCCCCAGCATGGGACTTCTCTCAGACAGAATCCATTACCCAGTGAGCATGCGTCCTACTTCTCTAGGGGTGGGGATGGGCCTCCTTCCTCTGGATCCTACCAGTCCCTGCTCCAGCAGGGGCCCAGCATGTGGACAGAGGCAGGGAGGTACTGACGAAAAGCCAGAGAAGCTGTAAGAAGGCATCCGGGGGTTGACACTGTGCAGCGACATGGAGACCAGGGGCCCAGGCAAGCCCTTGGATGGAGAACACAGGGTTAGTGTAGAGCAGGGGCACAGGCGGGACTGGTGGGGGTGTCGCAGGGCCAGTAGGCGCCCTGTGTGTGCAGAGCTCCTCTGTGGGTACCAGTCACAAGGAAAGCAAAGCCATGTTCTCTGCACTTGAGGAGCTCACAGGACACAGGAGAGAGCAAAGGCACAGGGACGACTGCCTGTGATAGGGAAGGCAGAGGGCCTGGGGAGACAGGGCGTGGGCGGGGAGGGAGGGGCCACAGCCTGCACACAGAAATGGGCCAGAGACCGAAGGGAGGAGCTCAGAGGGCTAGGGAGGAAGAGCGAAGGGCCCAGCAGGAGGTGGGGCAGGGACAGTGCCTGCTCATTATTAGCCATCCAAGAGTTTCGCTTGGTGGCCACAGCAGGACAAGCATCCCACTTGTCTCAGCTCCCCTCCCTCCCCTGGGGAAAGGCCAGTGAATGGCACAGTCAGAACTTTTGTGGGCCACTGAGTGCAGCCCTCAGAGTTGGGTCTTCAAGAGGCAGTGCGCTCCCTGGCGGAGGGGACGGAGGAGCACAGGGTGAGAGCTGGGGCGTCCAGTGGTGGTGTCACCCCGCCGTCGGCACCGCTCCAAGCCGGGGCGTGCGTGCGTCTCTGCACGAGGCTGGAGGGAGGGCGAGCTAGGCTGTTGGACCATGTGAGTGTGCCAGGGCAACTGTGTACAGCAGGGCTGTTTGTTGCTGGTTGAACAGCCTGTTCCTATTTCCCCAGCTAGAACCGGGCTCCCTGGAGCGAGTTTTATTATTGCTCACTCTGTTCACACTTCTCACACATAAGACCCTGTGGGGCTAGAAACTAATTATATGCCAGAGAAGTCCCTCCTCGTTCCCTGGAGCAGCGCCTGCTCTGCTGCCCACCTCTTTTGTGTGGCCAGGTGACCAGAGGCTGAAGGACAGTCTCTGAGGCCCCGTGAGCTCAGGCCCTGGCCTGGCGGGAGCTGCAGTTCCCATGGGTTAACACCATAGCTTTAGGTTTTCGGGGTCTTGGACAGCAATTCTTAATGGGGGAGGGGGGGCTTAGTTCTAAGAAGAGGCACGCTCAACATTATAGTTTATATTTGGAAAACAGAAAGGAACCTATGGTCTTTGCATCACAAAATACAAAAAGGACAGAGATTATCATTTTTAATGGGTCATGAATTTCTTTTTCTTTAAGGATTGGCACCTGAGCTAACATCTGTTGCCAATCTTCTTTCTTCTTCTCCCTAAGCCCTCCAGCACATAGTTGTATATTCTAGTTGTGAGTGCCTCTGGTTGTGGCATGTGGGACGCCACCTCAGCATGGCCTGATGAGCTGTGCCATGTCTGCGCCCAGGATCCAAACTGGCGAAACCCTGGGCCCCCGAAACGGAGCATGTGAACTCAACCACTCTGCCATGGGGCCAGTGCCAGGTCATGAGTTGTTTTATTCTTTTTGAGGAAGATTAGCCCTGAGCTAACTGCTGCCAATCCTCCTCTTTTTGCTGAGGAAGACTGCCCTGAGCTAACATCCGTGCCCATCTTCCTCTACTATTTATACGTGGGACGCCTACCACAGCATGGTGTGCCAAGCAGTGCCATGTCCACACCCAGATCCGAACTGGCGAACCCCGGGCCGTCGAAGCGGAACGTGCGAACTTAACCGCTGCGCCACTGGGCCGGCCCCAGGATCAGGAGTTTTTAAATGTGGAAAAATACTGGCCTAGGATGAGCCAGCTGCAGGCCCGTCTTTTTTTTGGGCCACTGAGTGCAGCCCTCAGAGTTGGGTCTTCAAGAGGCAGTGCGCTCCCTGGCGGAGGGGACGGAGGAGCACAGGGTGAGAGCTGGGGCGTCCAGCGGTGGTGTCACCCCGCCGTCGGCACCGCTCCAAGCTGGGGCGTGCGTGCGTCTCTGCACAAGGCTGGAGGGAGTTCCACAGGAGCCCGCCGAGCAGGCAGGAGAGGCCCGTCTTCCTGTGACCTGTTCTCTCAAATTGTCATCTGCCTGAGGTTTGCCTCTCTTGATTGTAATCAAACTCAACTCCTAATTTTCTCTTGAGATTGAAATTTGTGTCAGTTTCAATTTCAAACTGAGGGTCCAGTTTCCCAGCCTGAGCGGGGAGGAGGCCTTTCCAGAAGGGCTGTCAGAACCCCACCCCCCATAGCTCTGCCTCTGCAGCAAGTGATTTCCCAAGGGCCAGGTGGCAGGCCACAGGGCAGTGTCCACTGGCTCAGGACATAATTATTTTTCCCTCAGGAAAAACTGCAACCCCTGAAGCACATCCCTACTGGCCCACCCTGGAGAGAGAATTACCCACCCGACCCCCAAGAAAAGAGGAGGGGTCCCGGCACAGCCTCGCCTTAGCCTCACGACAGCCTGCATGGAGGCCAGGGGCCACTGCCTGCTCCCTCCACCACCACACCTGGGGCTCCTTAGGGAAGTGGCCCTGGACCCTTCTCTAGTCCCTATGCTCTAGACGAGGAGGCCTCCCACCCCACCTGACCTGGGACAGGAAGGCCCACTGACCTTAAAGGTGTGTTTCCGGCTGATGTTGTCTGAGGGCTGCACAGCGGCCACTCGGAAGCTCAGGAGGGGGATGCTGCCCAGGATGCTCTCTTCCTTCTCATCTGTCAGGGACATAGAGGCCCGGGTGAGATGTGTGTGCGTGTGTGTGCGTGTGCGGTGCGGGTGGGGGGAGAGAAGAATGTCAGCTTTATTATGGTAAAGATTTGTTGCTCATCTACTACTTGTCAGGCACTCAGGTCCACTGCACACAGCCGCACAGGTGTGCTCTGCACGACTCGGAGAGGCACACTCCGTGGTGTGGGGCATTTGGAGTGTGGCCCTACAGATGCTGTTCTAGACACGAGGTCTGCAATACCACCTCAAGGGGCCGGTGTTCAGCACACAGCCAACAAACACGTGTGGTCTGGACCCGAGAAGCTTGCACTCGCATCCACTCTCCTGTCTGCAGAGCCTCTCCAAGCAAGACAGCTCTGGCAGGGGCACAGGCACAGGGATAACAGTGGGACAGTGGGGCAGAGCGGGTGGCCCCACCTTTGGCTCTGGCTCCTCTGGCTGACTGTTTCTAAGGTTCTCCCAGGCACCTGGCAGCTTGCCTTGTCCTCTCCTGACGTGGAGCCCTCCCCTTCATGGTCCACATCTCCACAGGAAGACACGCCCCTGCACGCCCCCACCCTCTGGTCAGTCGGGCTAACAATCAGGCTGTTACATAATTCATGCTGCATCTCCCAAGGAGCCTGATGGATTAGCGAATAGAGCCCCCAGCTGTCAGCAAGAGGCCAGAAGGGGTGGGGGTGGCTCTGTGGGACAGGTGGGGCCACAGGCTATGGCAAGACCCCCCCCACTTCCCTGGGATAGCTCTCTTCCCCGGGCTGGGGACTGTGAAAACCCTCACCTGGCGTTCAGGAGAAATCCCTCAGGGGTCACCAACTCCCCCAGCTCCCCTTCTACTCCCACTCATCACCTGCAGAACATACTTGGCCCAAGGTCCCGCTTCCTGCACAGACCTCAGCACGGTGCCCAGAGGAAGGGCTAAGCCGGAGGAGCAGGAGGGAGCCATGGTTGGGACCAGGGCTTCCTCAGGAAAGCAGAGGCTGTCATCCCCTGGAGGAGATGGGCCCCTGCCTGGGAAAGTCGAGGCCAGTGTTTAGGGGTCTCCTGAGACCATCTCTTGGTGGATAGTGACCCCCACTGCAGTGCCCCTTGATTTTGCGGCTTTTTAAGGTTCTACCCTCATGCCAGGCCCAGAGTCTCTCCCCTGCAGAGAGCCTGGCTTCCCTCCAGCTTCTCACCCTCTGCAGCCCTGGATCCCAGGCTGGCCTGGGCAGACTCTTCTCCCCCAATCTTGGGGTCTCTGCTGTGACCGGACCCTGTATACGCAGACCCTTCTGGACTTCTCTCCTCAGGGCACAGGGACAGCACGGTTCTGGAGGGCCACTGGGTACAACCCTTGTTTGCCAAAGTCAGTGATCCACCGAGCTGCTCCCAGGAGACCACAGAAACCAGGAGTCTGCCCCTCCCAGGAATGGAGCAAAAGGAAACGGCCTCTGCTGCAAAGTCATTTCACCTCTCTCTTCGCAGCCCCATGCCTGCTTCCTCGAGCTGCCTCAGTGTGACAGCTGTGTCACCGTCACCAGCCCTCACTGGTTTTCTCCGTGCCCCCCTTGACACATGTTGCTGTATCTGCAGTCAGCCTGGGGTCCAAGGGCTCTGCACTCCAGGATTCAACCAACGGCGCATCAAAAGGCCTACACGGCGACGTCTGGACTGAGCACGTACAGGCCATTTGCTCTTATCATTATTCCCTAAACAATACACATCACAGCTATTTACATAGTGTTTATACTGTATTAGATAGTATAAGTACTCTAAAGATGAGTTAAAGCACACAGGAGAACGTGCCTGGGTTAGACGCAGACACTGCGTGCCTGTGGGTTTTGGTGTCTGCAGGAGCACTGGAACGAACCCCTCCATGGATGCCGAGCAACGGCTGCATTTTAAAAACAACCTCCTAGGGTCGCTGTATCAAAGTTATCAGATCTTTGCCCTCCTCCATTTTGTTTGAGAGGGTAGGGAGGGAGCGTGGGGGGCACAGAGAGGGTAGAAGCTGGGGATGTGTGCTGTTCCACGTTGATGGAGCACATACTGTGTGCCATGCACTGCTTTAGGGGCTGCGGACACTGCAGCGCACACAACTGACAAAACTCCTGCACCACAGATAAGATCGCACATCCCAGTGGGACGGCAGGAAGACCAACACGTGCTCCAATCAGCAGGTGACCTGCTGGCAGTGACTGGGGACCTTCCTCTCCCTCTTCCTCCTCCCTGCTCCACCCAGAATTCAGCATCTGTCACCAGGTCTCACCAGCCACGGCCTAGCACTCTGCCTGAAAGCTGGCAGGCCCTTGCTGACACCGCTGAATACAAAGTGAGAGAGTGAGTGTGTGAGAGAGTGAGTGACTGTGTGAATGAATGAGAGATGGTGTGACTGAGTGTGTGTGTATGAGTGTGTGACTGTGTGTGTGAGTGACTATGTGTGCAGGTGACTGTGTGTGAGTGACTGTGTGAGTGACTGTGTATGTGAGTGATTTGTGTGTGTGACTGTGCGGGTGAGTGACTGCGTGTGTGAGTGACTGCGTGTGAGTGACTATGTGTGCAGGTGACTGTGTGTGAGTGACTGTGTGAGTGACTGTGTATGTGAGTGATTTGTGTGTGTGACTGTGCGTGTGAGTGACTGCGTGTGTGAGTGACTGTGTATGTGAGTGATTTGTGTGTGTGACTGTGTGTGTGAGTGACTGTGTGTGTGAGTGACTGTGTATGTGAGTGATTTGTGTGTGTGACTGTGTGTGTGAGTGACTGTGTGTGTGAGTGACTGTGTGTGTGAGTGACTGCGTGTGTGAGTGACTGTGTGTGTGAGTGACTGTGTGTGTGTGACTGCGTGTGTGAGTGACTGTGTGTGTGAGTGACTGCGTGTGTGAGTGAGTGACTGTGTGAGTGATTTGTGTGTGTGACTGTGTGTGTGAGTGACTGCGTGTGTGAGTGAGTGACTGTGTGAGTGATTTGTGTGTGTGACTGTGTGTGTGAGTGACTGTGTGAGTGAGTGACTGTGTATGTGAGTGATTTGTGTGTGTGACTGTGTGTGAGTGACTGTGTGTGTGAGTGACTGTGTGTGTGAGTGACTGCGTGTGTGAGTGAGTGACTGTGTGAGTGATTTGTGTGTGTGACTGTGTGTGTGAGTGACTGTGTGAGTGAGTGACTGTGTGTGTGAGTGACTGCGTGTGTGAGTGAGTGACTGTGTGAGTGATTTGTGTGTGTGACTGTGTGTGTGTGTGACTGCGTGTGTGAGTGACTGTGTGTGTGAGTGACTGCGTGTGTGAGTGAGTGACTGTGTGAGTGATTTGTGTGTGTGACTGTGTGTGTGAGTGACTGCGTGTGTGAGTGAGTGACTGTGTGAGTGATTTGTGTGTGTGACTGTGTGTGTGAGTGACTGTGTGAGTGAGTGACTGTGTATGTGAGTGATTTGTGTGTGTGACTGTGTGTGAGTGACTGTGTGTGTGAGTGACTGCGTGTGTGAGTGACTGCGTGTGTGAGTGACTGTGTGTGTGTGTGACTGCGTGTGTGAGTGACTATGTGTGTGAGTGACTGCGTGTGTGAGTGAGTGACTGTGTGAGTGATTTGTGTGTGTGACTGTGTGTGTGAGTGACTGTGTGTGTGAGTGACTGTGTATGTGAGTGATTTGTGTGTGTGACTGTGTGTGTGAGTGACTGTGTGTGTGAGTGACTGCGTGTGTGAGTGACTGTGTGTGTGAGTGACTGTGTGTGTGTGACTGCGTGTGTGAGTGACTGTGTGTGTGAGTGACTGCGTGTGTGAGTGAGTGACTGTGTGAGTGATTTGTGTGTGTGACTGTGTGTGTGAGTGACTGTGTGAGTGAGTGACTGTGTGTGTGAGTGACTGCGTGTGTGAGTGAGTGACTGTGTGAGTGATTTGTGTGTGTGACTGTGTGTGTGTGACTGCGTGTGTGAGTGACTGTGTGTGTGAGTGACTGCGTGTGTGAGTGAGTGACTGTGTGAGTGATTTGTGTGTGTGACTGTGTGTGTGAGTGACTGCGTGTGTGAGTGAGTGACTGTGTGAGTGATTTGTGTGTGTGACTGTGTGTGTGAGTGACTGTGTGAGTGAGTGACTGTGTATGTGAGTGATTTGTGTGTGTGACTGTGTGTGAGTGACTGTGTGTGTGAGTGACTGTGTGTGTGAGTGACTGCGTGTGTGAGTGACTGTGTGTGTGTGTGACTGCGTGTGTGAGTGACTATGTGTGTGAGTGACTGCGTGTGTGAGTGAGTGACTGAGTGATTTGTGTGTGTGACTGTGTGTGTGAGTGACTGTGTGTGTGAGTGACTGTGTATGTGAGTGATTTGTGTGTGTGACTGTGTGTGTGAGTGACTGTGTGTGTGAGTGACTGCGTGTGTGAGTGACTGTGTGTGTGACTGTGTGTGTGTGTGACTGCGTGTGTGAGTGACTGTGTGTGTGAGTGACTGCGTGTGTGAGTGAGTGACTGTGTGAGTGATTTGTGTGTGTGACTGTGTGTGTGAGTGACTGCGTGTGTGAGTGACTGTGTGTGTGAGTGACTGCGTGTGTGAGTGAGTGACTGTGTGAGTGATTTGTGTGTGTGACTGTGTGTGTGAGTGACTGCGTGTGTGAGTGAGTGACTGTGTGAGTGATTTGTGTGTGTGACTGTGTGTGTGAGTGACTGTGTGAGTGAGTGACTGTGTATGTGAGTGATTTGTGTGTGTGACTGTGTGTGAGTGACTGTGTGTGTGAGTGACTGTGTGTGTGAGTGACTGCGTGTGTGAGTGACTGTGTGAGTGATTTGTGTGTGTGACTGTGTGTGTGTGTGACTGCGTGTGTGAGTGACTGTGTGTGTGAGTGACTGCGTGTGTGAGTGAGTGACTGTGTGAGTGATTTGTGTGTGTGACTGTGTGTGTGAGTGACTGTGTGAGTGAGTGACTGTGTATGTGAGTGATTTGTGTGTGTGACTGTGTGTGAGTGACTGTGTGTGTGAGTGACTGTGTGTGTGAGTGACTGCGTGTGTGAGTGAGTGACTGTGTGAGTGATTTGTGTGTGTGACTGTGTGTGTGAGTGACTGTGTGAGTGAGTGACTGTGTATGTGAGTGATTTGTGTGTGTGACTGTGTGTGTGAGTGACTGCGTGTGTGAGTACACAGGCTTCATCTCCATCTCACTGTCACACCCACTGGTGCCCGAGACCACCGTGGGGACACCTGCACCTCCACAATGTCCATCCAAAGCAGAGCCTGGTGATCCGGCAGAACGAGAAAGAATGGGGACCCAGCTTCCGCGGCCCTCGCCAGCCCCAGGGGCGAGCTCACCTTTATAGTAGAAGAGGCAGCGATCGACCAGGACGAACCAGCGCTTGTTCCACTGCTTGACTCCGGAGCTGGCCTACAGGGCACGTGGAGAGACAGACAGGAGGGGTGTGAGCTGGGGGGCCATCAGTGGAGGCAGCAGAAAGGGGCCGCACTAATTATAAGGACCTCCTAACGAGTGGCGGCAGCCCCCTTAAGACCTCAGACACAGGGACCTGACATTAGATTATTGCCTGTGACCTTCCCGTTCTGTCATTCTTGGGCATCGGTGCCTCCCTGGGGGAAGATAAAAGGGACAAAAGATGAGCCAGAATGAGTGAGCAGAGGGCAGGCAGGGACAGTGGCAAGGTCAACCTGGGGAGAACTGGTGGACTCCTGGAACCCGCCTCCCCCCATGTTAGCAAGAGGCTGGATCCCATTGGGTTGGTGATCTTGCATATTTCAAAGTCATTGCATCTGTCCATTAAGAGACCTGGCTGGGTTCCTAAATTTGACACTAAATTTCTGTGCAATTTTGGGAAGATACTCAATTTCTCTGAGCCTTTATAAAATTAGGAGATTCATTCACAGAGATATACCAAAAAAGGAGATACCAAAACACACAAGGGCTTTTATACCTCCAGAGGAATTAGAGTGCTATGAGGAGAAAGCAGTGGTGATGGTGGGCAGAATGGCGGAGGAGGTCGCACCTGTTTGAAGAGCCAGCCTGCCTTGGTGACAGGGGCACCGGGGTTCCGCTTCATGGAGTGCGAGCGCTTGCCGAAGGCGACGGCCTTGCGCGATGCTCGGGTAGCCTAGGGAGGCAGAGAGAGAAGCTGGCCCAACTCCCCCTCTCCTCCTTTCCACCCAATCCGCAGGGGGGCTGCACTGGGTGGGCGCTCTCTCCAGGGTTGCCCTCCGGTGCCCGCTTGCCGAGAGGCCCAGGGGTGAGTCTTGGGTCTGCTGCTAACTCCAGGACACGACCTTTCAATTCTTTGGCTCTTTTTCTTACCTCTAAAATGGGGCTCAAAATAATAGTCCTCCTCGTCTCACAGTGGTGTGGGTTTTTTTGTGTTTTTTGAGGAGAAAATAAGATTTTTCATTTCATTCCTAGCCTATCCTTTTTCTACTGTCCTTGCTCCCTACCTCTCTCATAATGCTTTCTGGAACCCTTCAACTGCAAGTAAATTATTACCAACATCATCATCCTCTCAGTCCTGGTCATTCCTGACTGTCCAGCACAGCACAGAGCAGGAAGGATGTATGGATGCTCTCCCAGCTCCCACTGCCACGTGGACACTGTCATCCTCCCACATTCTGGCAACAATCTCTCTTTCTTGAAGCACCACCGATCTTCCACTGCTTAGCCCTTCTCATCACTATCAGCTTCTACATCATTCTTTCAGAGTCTAAGGATTTTAATATCAGTCATCCTCTTCAATCTAAGTCTTGCCATCACTGTGGCATTGTTCTCGAGGATGATGCATCCAATGTCCTAACTTGATACTACTTGATGTCCTCAACTCCAAATCCTCCCCTTCAACCCAGCAACCCACTCCCATGGCTATACCTCAGACCTGGTCAGCACCTCAGTCGCTTTGCTGCCAACATCTTCGATTCTAACATTTCCGTTTTCTGACCACAACATTCCATCCTTTGGTCTTTGTCCCTCCGTTACTCAACTACACCAGCTTTTTATTCCACTGGGATCCCCAGCTTCTCAATCCTTCCCTTTTTTTCTGGATCCATCAGCCACCTCCTGGTTTTAGTTGTTTCCCTACAGAGCTTAGGTCCTTGGTGGAGTAGATCAACTGACTCTCAAACACCTCATCCTCTTTCTGCTTGATCTTCTCTAAAACTCGAAATCCCAGATTCATCAAACTATCCACCCTCCCGGCACTCACAGCCAGACTATGGTGCTGCTGGAGAAAAGCCACACTGTGGGACAGACAAGGCCAGCGCAGACCCACCGTCCCCACCCCTGATGGGCTCAGCCCCAGATGCCAACTCAGCTGCACACTCTGCCTGTTCTCCCAAGCCCTGAGAGCTTCCCCTCCGCCCTCCCCACAGGGGACCTGGTCCCTCCTCCCTCCTCCACAGAGAGGACTGAGCTTATCGGACATGCCCTTCCCCAATTTCACATTCTTTCACTAAGAAAATTACTGCCTGTACCACTATCTCTGTCTCTTTCCCTCCAATTTCAAAAGAAGAGGCCTTGTCCTCCTCCCCAAGGCTGACCCGCCTGACCCGCCGTCTCTGAGCCTCACTCCACCAACAGAGAATCCCCTCTTCACTCTCTTCAACTTTGCCTTCTCCACTCGTTTCTTCTCCTCAGCAAAATGCTCAGGTCACTCCATCTTAAAGCATCTGTCTGTCTGTCTCTGTCTCTGTCTCTCCTTCTCTCTCACGCACCCCCACACATACCTGAATGCCCCTTAACCCTACATCCACTGCCTGCTGTCGGGTAGCACCTTCCGCCCCATCCCTCTCTTTCTCTTCAGGGACAGGCTGCTGGGGACGGCCCCACTTCCTCTCCTCCTGTTCACTCCTGAGCCTCTTCCACCTCTTTTCTGAAATGGCTCTTGCAATGTCATTGAACTAAGGCTGTTTGGTCCTTGACCGTTCTAAAGCATTGGACAATATTAACCTTTCTGTCCTTCCTGAAACTTTTCTTGCGGTTTCTGTGACAGCATTCTTCCTTTTCAGGACCTCCATCTGTGGCCCCGCCTTCTCAGTCTCCACCTCTACTCTAAGTGTTGGCGGACCTCAACCCAACTTTTTAAAATTCGTTTTTCTCGTTATCCATTGTGTCTGTGTACCTCATCTATACCCATTGCCTCAGTTACCAGCAATATGCCAAACATTCCCTAATCTCCGTGAAGACCTCCCTCCTAGCCCCCGTCCATTTTGTAACTGGTCTTCTGACCAGGGTTAAATAAGTGCAAAGCCAAACTCATCCTCTTTCTAACCAAACCTGTTCTTCAGTATTTCTCATCTTGGTGAATCGTTCTACAATCCACCCAGGCGCCCAAGTCAGCACTCTGCCCGCCTCACGCTGCTCCCTCCTTCCTCCATTCCTTACACAATCATTTAGGCAGGGCTCACCACTCTGTCTTCCTAATAGTTCTTAAATCTGTTCTTCCCTCTCATGCTCCGCTGCTGTTGCCTCACAGGTCATCATCTCTTCTTGCTGTTCACCCTCTGCAATGAACTAATGTTATCTTTCTAAAACACAATATAATCATGTCACTCTCCTGCTTAAAATCTCTTACCACCTCTCATCAGTTAGAAGAGAATTCAAATTCCTCAGTACACACACAAGGACAGGTCCGTAAGATCTGGCCCTCTACCAGACGGGCTCCGCCCTGGTCATGCCAGACCCCTGGCGGTCCTCTCCCACCCCTAGGCCTCTGCCCAGCTTGCTCTCCCAGGGCCCTGGGGAAGCCCATCTCCCTTGTCCACAGACAAATCCCAACTCATCCTTTGAAGCCTAGCGCAGGGCTACCCGCCTCCACAAACCTCCCCATCCCCAGAGCTGTGAGCCTCTCCCTCCTCTCCGGGCATTTTTATACTCTAAAACTCATCACCACAATGGAATGTTGGCCTTCCGTCTCCTTCACTAGACTTAGAGCTCCTGACAGAGAGGGGCTTTTGTTTTCTTCATCTCTTCATCACCAATAAGCACTCAGTAAATACTGGGTAGAAGGAACGAGGAAATTGGGGTCTATTATAAAGTACCCCCAAAATTGGGAAATAAATCTTCTGAACTCTGCTGGTGAAAAGCCACATATAAGGGCTGAGATGAGTCATCTGAGGAAGTCATCCACTACCCTAAGAATATGCAAATCCCTGAATCTTCCCCTTTCCTTGCAGTCTATTATCTGTCAGAGTTCCATTTCGTCCCCGTACTTCACCCCTTCAGCCTTTCTCCTGCCAAACCCTCAATATCCCAGCCTCGTTTTCTTTCTGCCACAGCTTCCCAGCAACCTCACCCTCAGGTCACTCCCCCACCTGCCTTTCCTGCTGTCACAGCCGGGCTAGGAGTACACCTGGGGACTGGAGCCCGCACAGAGTCAGTCTATGGCCTCAGGTGGCCCTGCGACGTTGTCGGGAAGCATTTCCTACGTCCCTTGTTGACTGCTGTTGCTGTTCCCCCAGCCCCCCAATGCCTCTCCACTCACCCCACTCCTCTCAGCAGAAAACTCTACCTCCTGCTTCCCTGCAAAAGCTGAGGATGTCAGGTAGGGATGTCTTCAACTTCCTGACCCCACCCCAGCTTCCCACCCCTCCCCATGTGGTCTCAGGAAGAGCGCCCCTTCTCCACCTGGCCTCTGACTGCTCCTGTCGGCACAGAGCGTGGCCCCTTGGCTACCCCTCTCTCCTGAACCTCTCTATCTCCTGGGTCATTCCCCTTCTGCCTCTAACACCTTGAAACAAAACAAAACAAAGAAAACCTCCCTCTATCTTGCATATCTTCTAGCTTCACGGCCCCCCATCCCCCTAACAGTCAAGTTTCTTTAAAAATATTTTTTTTGAAACATTTCAGAAAAGCAGGGAATAAATCACCATTACATGTTGGTATGTTTCACTAATAAAACAAGATAAATAGAGCTGAAACACCCTGTGAGGCCCTCCCCAATCTCATTACCTTTTCTTCCTCCCCAGAGGCAACTGCTGACCCCAAATTAGTCAGCCTGCCCACGGTTATATGCTTGCACTGCAAATTTATCTGAACAAGTGTGCTGTTGCTTTTCATGTTTGTACATTTTACACCAATGATATATTCTTCATATTCTGCAACTTGCTTTTTACTCAACATTATGTTTTTAAGGTTTATCCTTGTTAATACATATAGCTCTGGTCCATTTTAATTTTTGAAGAGTCCTCCATTGTATGGCTATACCACCATTTATTGTCTACTTTCTTAGAAGAGCAGTTTCCCCTCTTCATTGTTTCTACATCTCCTGTCTCCTCTTTTGCCCCTAAGGGTTACCCTCTGCCCTCACCACACAGCTGGCACTGCCCCTGTCAGAGTCTCCAGTCACCACACGCTGCCAGGCCCCATGGACACATTCAGCCCTTATCTTATTGACCTCTTCGCAGCCTTCTTCTCTGGATTCCTTCTTCCTCCTGAGGCTCTCTTCCTCCCCCCTCCCTTTCTGAGCTCTCAATTGCCATGTCCTTCATAAGTTATTTTTCTTTTGCTGTCTCCCTAAATCAGTGGTTCTCAATGAGGGCGGGGCAATTTTGTCCCACGGGGGACATTTGACAATGTCTGGAGACATTTCTGGTGGTCAGAGGGTGGGTGCTACTGGCATCTAGCGGACTGTTAAACATTCTACAATGAAAGGATAGTCCCATCCCACAAAGAATTATCCAGCCCCAAATGTTAATAATGCCAAGGTTGAGAACCCCTGGTCTCAGTGTGGGTCTTCTACAAGGTTCTCATCTGAGCCCTCTTCCTTTCCCACTCTCCACTCCTCCTGCGTCACCTCACCTGCTCATTGGAGCCTGCAGAGACCGCTGGGCAGGCTAACATACATTTCCTAGGATTCCTGTCCAACAGCTGGCCTGGGGGCTGGACTCACCCGGACGCTGGGCCGCTCTGGAGGGACCTCGGACACCATGTTGTGGTTGGATCCGTCACTGCTGGTGGTAGCCGGGCGTCTCCCACCTGCTTTATTGGACATGTCCAAAGACGGTCTGATTTCAAGTTGACCAGAAGGGAAGAAAGGGACTAGTCAGAACAAGAAACAACGGAAGCTACCTCCCCCTTTTCTCCACCCTGCCCCACCATCCCAGTAGGGGCACACAATCGGATCCTCGAAACGCATCGAGACGCCATCTCAGTGGCTCCCTCAGCTCTTCTGAGGTTATATACTCGTACTCTTGGACATTTCCCTCTTTCTTTCCTGCAAATTTATTTTTAAAACTTAGACCCTAGGACTCTGGAACTCCTTTTCCTTCTAATTTAAAAGACACAATGGCCCAGTGGACTATGAGATTCATTTAATTATCTTTTTTTCTTAATTCACCGAGCCAAGATGGAGAGAGGAACCAGCAGCTGGCTCTCATGGTTATATCAGACTCCCTCGGCATTCCCACGAAGGCTGCGGGGGGTATGCCAATATCAGACATGTCTACTCCTTTAGCTCAACCTGCGGGACGCACAAACCCGAGATCTGCTGGGTTCTGGGAAAAGTGGATGAGGTGGATGAGCTAATGGGTCTCAGAAGCTTCCAGTCCTCAGAACTGAGGTGAGGGACCCTAAATCCCTTCTGCTCTGCCCCCCGCCATTCTCCCCCTTCTTCCCAGCTGCAAAGTGGCAGTGGGATAGTGGTGGTGAAGGTTGGAAAGGTCAAGCAGCAAGTGGTGGCAAACATACATTTTCAAGTCAAATTTTTTGTTTTCCTCTGGGACCTGGCCAGTCACTGGGTGTAGAAATGTGTTCCGTCTTTCATTGTGGCTGTAGAGGCAAAAAAGAGAGAGAAGTTGTGGTAAAAATGAAGAAGGCAGAGACATAAACCAAAGGATTGACAGGCCTGCGGCAGTGACGGGTGACCATGGGGAGCTTGCCCATCTGTCCTCCAGTGGGACCCATGAAAGGCAGGGTGGAGGCCTGGGCTGTAGAAGCAGCAGCTGCAGGTGGCTGGGGGTGGGGAAGACACCTTTCACCAGCCAGTGTTACTACTTCCCAGAGATCGCCGAGGCTGGAAATAGCCAGACTCTACCCTCTTGGTGGTCACCCTGGGCGTGTGTGTGGGTGGGTAGGGAGCGGGCTCTATAGTCAAGATTTCATGTGTGGCAGGTTCTCTCCCAGGGACCACTGCCAGTGCTCCACATAAAAATTGCTCACTCATTATTTGCTGAAAGAATTCTCTTGTGACCTTGGAATTCTTCTCCTGCTGTATGTTCCGTCTCTTTCTTTAAAGGAAATGAAAGATCCAGAAACCCCACTCTTGAGCTTGGGCTGGGCCCCGCTCACACTCTAAATCCAGGGTCTCCTGTCTAAGGGCCACGTGATGTAGCCAGACCTCAGGAGCTGTCAGGCATCGAGGTTAGTGCTGGCTCAACAGTCAGATCTATTAAGGGATGCTGTGGGCCGGGAGTGGGGTGGGGTGTCGCGAGGAGAGCCTGCTAGGAAGCAGTGGGGAGCGTGGACCAGGGCAGAGTCTGTGCAGACGCAGGTGGGCTCAGTACTGTGGAGGCTCCTTTGGGAGTCCTGCTGTGGTTCTTTGGGCTGACTGGATGTCAGGCTAGTGCCCTGGTGGCTCTCTGGGGAGATGGGGGAGGAAGAGCAGCAGATGGAGCTTGGAGAGGGGCTGGTGCAGTGGGTCTCAGCCACAAACAGCAGCCATTTGAGATGGATTCTGCAAGCAGGGGACCACCTGGCGAGGATGTTGTAGGAGATTCAAGCATCTAGCCAATGAGAGGCCGGAATAGTTTTACGGTCCTCTTCACCCATCCCTCTTGGGAGATATTTCGAGAGCCCAGAGCAGGTTCAGTTGACCCCAATAAGCAGGTGCTTGGACAGAGCCTACTGAGGCTGCACCAAGCTTGGGGGTCCCATCACTGGGCCACACGTGCACTCCCACAGCAAAGGGCCAGCGCTCTGCTTGGCCAGCAGCAGACCAGGTAGCATCGGAGGAAAGAGGTCTCAGCTTCCTCCCTTCGGCTGCACCAGAGAAGGAAAATAGCTTTTTGGAGACCCCCTTTCAATAGTCCAGGACACAGCCAAGCCCTTGGTCTGTCTGCTGAAGCTGAAGATAATATTAAAGGGTATTTTTTCAGTTTCCAAACCAGTCAGGTTTAGACCGAATCCAAGGACAGGTAGGATAGAAGCACCGCGAGAGGAGCCACAGCCTATGTGGAAAGCTGGGTTTTGGAGCCCAGGCTTGCTGGCCGTGACCCTAAATCTGGCCGTGTCCAACACGCCTGGGTTCTGACTCTTAGCCTACTGACAACCCACTCCCCACTTCTCAAACGTTATTCCCTCCTCCCTCCTAGGTCCAACGAGGATGCTCTCTTCAACTTAACTGCAGGAGGTCTTTACAAGGAAGAATAGCTGCTTCTATGCACCCTCATCCCCGACCCTGCCCTGCCTAGGGGTCAGGCAGGCCATGAGAACCAAGGTTCTTGAGGCACTAAGTTCTCTGCTTTTTCCCAGTGGCACAGGGCACCTGCCCCCCACCCCCGAGTCCCCTTCTGTTCTGCATGCTCCCTGAGCTGACTCTGCAGGCACTGCTACAGACACACCCAGAAGCACACCTCTCCTGTCAGCTGGTGCAGGCCTTTCAGGGCACGGTGACTTTCTCTCTGCCCCAGGCTCTCCTACCCAGCGACCCCTACAAGGGACGTCCTCTCTCTATCCTGGCGCCACCAATTTCAAAATAGCCTCCCTTCATAAGCACTGCAATGCAGCAACCACTGACCTAAGTACTTTCCTTCTCGAGGTCACGTCGGGCAGGCCCTCACTCCGAAACCCCGGATCCAATGAGCTGCCAACTCAGCCCGCTCTCACTTAACCCGGTTCGCTGTCCACCGAGGAGATTCCTACCTGACCCGTCGATCAGCCCGAAACTTCAACATCTTTTGGGCAGCTCTGAACCCCGTTCGGCAGCCTCAGAGGACCTGCCAGCCACCCTGCTCCTACCATGCCTCTGAGAACTGAGTCCTCAGGTTCTGGTCCTGCTTGTGGCGCTGGGGCCGAGCTCCAGGGTGAGCAGGGCTGGCACCGCTGGCTCCCTCCCCCGCTGGCTCTGGCACCAGGGATGAGGGAGGGGCTCTCCCTGGGTGGTGGCAGGGGGTCTCCAGGTGCCCAGGGGGCCTGCAGCTTCCTAGCATTCAGCAGAATGCTGCCATCAGAGTGTCGGAAGAATAATATGCGAGCGGAGACTGGATCCTCCCAGGTCAGGTCCCTGAGGAGACAAGGCTGAACCGGAGAGACGGGCATGCAGGGAGCAGGTGTACAACTTCCAGGTAGTCCGACCTCACTGAGCCAAGGACACAGAGCAGCTGGGCGGGCCAGGAGTCTGGGGCTGCGCTCCCGTCTGCACGGCAGAAACCCACGCCAGCCCCACCTGCAGGAAGACAGTCGTCCCTGCCCCCTGGGCTCCCGCCGGAACACAGGCCCTGGGCTGAAGTCAGCCTACTTCTCGGAGCCCCTTCTGCTCCCGTGGGCGCAAGGGTTAACGAGGCTCCAGACTCACATGCTGTCGTTGCCGCCTGCCGGGAAGCTGCGGTGGATTCAGTCTCCTCTCCTCTCGGCCGTCTGCACAGGAGCAGAGTGAACGAGCGTCCTCTGCAGCGTCCCCTGCGCGCTCCCTGTAGACACAGCCCCAGCTTGCTTGCCCTCCACTGGGGCGGTCCAGCCAAGGAGAGGCAGGTGGACACGCGGCACGGTGCTGTGGAGCCAGAGCTGATGGCGGGGACCCGCTTCTTCACCGAGGTAAAATCGAAGGAAAGCTTCCTCCCAAAGCTCGTGAGGGAGAGGGCAGCAAAGGGGACTCAGAGGGGGTCACCGTGTGTGTATCTCTGAAAATCTTCCCAGACGCGACATGGTAAACTCCATCCGCCACTGTCGGGTCTGCTCAGGGGCAAGGAGGTTGCATCGCCGCTAATTCCCCGGGACTCTCCAGAGGCCAAAGCCGGTCAAACCTCCCCGTTTCCTAGAGTCTTCCACGTCTGAGGGTCCTTGGACTGCAAGGGCCTTCTGCAGGCATCTCCTCCATCCCCCTGCCTCCAGGCAAGCCCACTCTGCAATCAATCTCATCAGGTGCCTGGGTGGTTTGTAAAGGGTTCTAGCAAAGGAAGCTCCAGACCCATTGTTACCTTATACTGCCCAGATGTTCTTTTCTCACATCAAATTTCAGTTCCTCTGGCTTTCAATAATATTCCATTTTTGTCTTCAGATGACACAATCCTTTCTGACCAATGTGGTTCTTTTTAGCATGCTGTTGACATCATAGTCTGTTGTCATGGCGATTCTGTGACATCACAACAGACACTGACAGGAGGGCTAATCCAATTTGTGGATTGAGGACAGAACTCGGTCAGAGAACAATGCAATCAGTGGACGGAAAAGCAAATGGACGACGTTATTATTGAACCACAGTGAGACAAACTGGTCGGCTACAGCAGGGGTCCACAGCTGCTGATATTTAGGCAACTCATCCCAAATCCAAAAGGCCAACAGACTCAGCCATTTAGTGGCGCTTTTGCAAACGCTTTATTCTGGTGACAAGAAGCTCCAGCTTCCAGACCCCATGGTTCCCTGTCCTCATCCAGTCACTTGAGCCCTGTGACGGTCATGGGGAGCTGGGCCCTCCCTGAGGCCAGGCTGAGGTCTCTGCCTGTGCACAGTAAGTGCCCAACAGACATTTGCTGAATGAATGAGTGAACAAATGAACAAAAGAAACTCCACACTCTGATTCCATCTTTAGCCGCCTGCCTTTGGCGTCTGACATCCTATTACCAAGGGCTCCCCCATCTTTGCTCTCTTAAAATTAATTACTTCCTTTCCATGAGAGCAGCTCTGTTTCTGCCCCCTCGGCCCCTCACTCAGTTCCCCTGCCTGGCTCCCCCTTGAATAGATAGCTTGGCTTTGATCCATCTTCATTAGGAGGGGAAGAAAATTAAGCTCATCTGCACAGGAGGAGGAGGTGGAGGTGCACTGGGAAAATGAGTTTTCTTACTCTAGAAGTAAAAATATCCCCCTCCCCTTCAAGCTGAGCACAGGGGCCTCCCACAGGCTTTGCTTAAGCTGCAAGTTAAATCACTTCTCCCATGCCCAGTGAAGAGAGCCCCAGGGAGCAGGAACGAAGGCTCAAGGTTTCCCCCCGCTTGTTGAGAGCTCTGACATCCTCAGGGTTAAGTCAGCACACAGAATGCCTAGCTAGGGTTCTTTTCCTTTGCCACTAAACTGCACAGAATGACAGGTTTTCATTTTAGGTTAGACACCGAGAAGAACTTACTAGCTGCAGAACATTAAGGAAGAGAAATAAAGATAGGTAATCAGTTTTCTCTCTATTCTTCTCTTTCCTTGGGGATGTCAAAAGGCCTCCATTTTTCAAGGACAAATGGTTATGAATATATCTCCAAATGGACCTCTTAAATTCCACCCAAGGAAAGGGAGAATCTCATGCATAAAGGAGATTCGGGGATGGAGGCAGGAGCATTCCTAAACTCCCCAGCCGCCCACTAGGAGGTCACCTCAACCAGTGTGCCTCTGAAGGTGGCCGCAACGGCAGCGCCATCAGCAGAAGGAGAATCTTGCAGGACGAGGCCTTGGTCCAAGACCCAGCATGAATTAAGGAGACTTAACTACTTTGGCCCTTAATTTTCTTATGTGCAAAGGAAATACCTTCTAATTCTATGAAATCATAGCTATAAACTTACAAAATGTGAAATGTTTTATGCATAAGAGATAATGGCTATGATCATTTTGCTTAAAAACAAATCAAGAAATATGCCAGGTGCCAGAGGTAGAAAATGGAAAACACACGGTTTCAGGCTTAAGAAGGCTGTTCGTGGGGCAGGGGCTATGCGAGGGGGGCCACCATGCCAGAAGTGTTCAAACCAAGAAATTACAAAGAAAACAGCAGCTCCTCTCCACTTTCTAGGCATTTGTCTCTCCATCTAGTTGGGGCCTTTTTACAGTTCAAGAGACACTGTCAGCCTCAAGTCCTGGTGACCTCCTCACTACAGAGATAACTGTGTACTGACTCATCTCCAGACATCTGTCCCAAGAATCAGCATCTATCTGGAATGATACCTGGCACTACGCAGTCAGAAGCAGCAAATTCAACCCGGGTCTTCACACCCCTTTGCAGGCACGCGCGTCTGCACATGTGCACACGCACACACACCCCCACACACCCAGGCTGGATGCCCAGAACTCCCACCATGATAAATATTGAACAACTAGAGAAATGCACTCACCCCCTTCCACCCCTGGGCCCCTCTTGGTTATCTGCCCTACGCCAAGCTGCCTCATTTCCATAGCTCCTTAGAATCTGCTGACAGAGGATTAGCCCTGGCCAGGCTTCCCCATCGCAGGAACGCTTTGGTTTCTGGCATTACAGCTCATTAGATGGAGAGAAGAGGTGAACGGGAAGGAGGGCTGCCTGCAGCCCACCCCTCCCACTTCCTTCTCTCCCAGCCAGCAAATTCCAAGCAGGGCTGTCCTCCACAAGGCTGTCCACACTGTAGCGAGGACGAGGACGTCTGCTGCGCGACAGAGGGGGATGGTGCGGGGAGGAGGGGAAGGTGAGACAGAGGGGGGGAAGGTGGGGGAGGAGGGGAAGGTGGGGGAGGAGGGGAAGGTGAGACAGAGGGGGGGAAGGTGGGGGAGGAGGGGAAGGTGAGACAGAGGGGGGAAGGTGGGGGAGGAGGGGAAGGTGAGACAGAGGGGGGGAAGGTGGGGGAGGAGGGGAAGGTGGGGCAGAGGGGGAAGGTGGGGGAGGAAGGGAAGGTGAGATAGAGGGGGGGAAGGTGGGGGAGGAGGGGAAGGTGGGGCAGAGGGGGAAGGTGGGGGAGGAAGGGAAGGTGAGATAGAGGGGGGAAGGTGGGGGAGGAGGGGAAGGTGGGGGAGGAGGGGAAGGTGGGGCAGAGGGGGAAGGTGGGGGAGGAGGGGAAGGTGAGATAGAGGGGGGGAAGGTGGGGGAGGAAGGGAAGGTGAGACAGAGGGGGGGAAGGTGGGGGAGGAGGGGAAGGTGAGGCAGAGGGGGAAGGTGGGGGAGGAGGGGAAGGTGGGGCAGAGGGGGAAGATGGGGGAGGAAGGGAAGGTGAGATAGAGGGGGGGAAGGTGGGGGAGGAGGGGAAGGTGGGGGAGGAGGAGAAGGTGGGGCAGAGGGGGGAAGGTGGGGGAGGAGGGGAAGGTGGGGCAGAGGGGAAAGGTGGGGGAGGAGGGGAAGGTGAGATAGAGGGGGGGAAGGTGGGGGAGGAAGGGAAGGTGAGACGGCGGGGAGAAGGTGGGGGAGGAGGGGAGGTGGGGGAGGAGGGGGGAAGGTGGGGGAGGAGGGGAGGTGGGGGAGGAGGGGGAAGGTGGGGGAGGAGGGGAGGTGGGGGAGGAGGGGAAGGTGGGGCAGAGGGGGGAAGGTGGGGAGGTCTGCTCCTGCTCTCCAGCTCCCCTCTGGGTCTCCTCATCATTTTCAAGGAACTTTATCTACTCCAGTGTTCCGTCTCAGTTAAAAACAGCTCGGTTTACACTGCCAACAATCCTGATGTGCCTGATTCCCGAAACTCCCCTAGTCATTCCTAGGACAAAATACACTTCCAGGCTGCCTTCTCCTCTCTGAGTCCCTCTGTTCTTCTGCCTGTCCCTGCCACACACACAGACCCAGGGGGTCAGGCCCTAGTGGCACCTCTAGGAAGGAGCCCTCTAAAGACATTGTCTCTTCCACGTGCTGCCTACAGAGCAAAACACCAGCTCTGCAGGCTCGGGGGACCCAGCTGCCAGCCTTATACTTGTCCTTGCTCTCTCCTCTCCTCTCTGCTCTGGTCTCACTCCTGCCTCCTAGGCCACGGTAATTTCCAAAATGGCAAGAATAGGGTGTCCTCCCCGAAGCAAGCCTAGAACATCTGAAAATGCTAGGTTACTGGGCTGAGTGGCTAGGAGATAAGATGGTGCTGCCCTCCTTCCTGCTCAACTCTGCCCATCCTGACAACCCCCCATCCCTACCCGAAAGGGTCAAAACACATTGCCAGTCAGGGAATGCTGGGAGAACTTCAGCCTGAGCTCGGCCCTACCTCACACAGAAGCAGAAGAGCTGGCTCAGCAGCCAAGGGATGGAAATCACAAATCAGGGGCCAGATCCAGTTCCCTCCCTTCCATCCTCTGCCAGGGTCCTCCCCCACTCTCGCACCGTGCTAGCTCCTAGCCCAGCCCTGGGGTAGACATCCTTTTATTCCTATGACAGCCCCCGAAGGCCGGGTATGGGCGGGAGGGCCTTGTGCACTCGTCACTCAGGGTGACAGCTCATTGTGTGTGCAGTGTGCATGTGCGTATGTATATGTGTGTATGCGTGTCGTGCATGTGTGCGCATGTGTGGGAGCGGGGAGAACACGAACTCCGCTCAGGGGAACGTCATGGGGAACCTTCATGCTGATCTTCCACCCTAACTTGGGTTATCTTCAAACTGATTATTTTCCTTCATGGAATTCCATTTGTCCTCTGAAAAATTTAGATAACCAGGGCGGATATTCACCATAACCAAGCCTGTTACTAAAATGTTGAAATTCCTTATTGGTTGGTAAAGTGCTGCTCCACTGGCCTCCCCAGTGCCCCCCTCCTGCCTCCCTGGTCAGCGCCTGGGCCCTCCCACCCCTGGGAGATCCAGAGACACCACATGGCCCTCCAGGACTCGAGGCCAGTGTCCTTTCTGGCTGATGAATTATTGAGCGTCATTCCTGAGACAGCCATTCCTTAACTGTCTCAATACCAACGACTCTTTCAAGTGCTCACAGTGTGACTCTGGGGCCTGGGGCTCCTTGCTGGCAGGATGGGAAGCGTCTTCCCTCTCACATCCTGACCCAACTTGGAGAACTAGGGCATCCCAGCCCCTGGGGCTCCTCACCCTCTTGCGCTGTGCTTCCGTTCTGTTCTCTGCGAAGAGGGAAATGAAATGCAGAGAGGAGGAAAAGGAGCTGCCCACAGCTCCGCTCCACGTTTTCCTTCTCCCAGCCTTCCCCTGAGTGGCCCCAGCTGAGCCAGATAGAAGCAGAGGGAAGAGGGCTCCATCCCCTTCCCTCGGCCTCTAAGTTGCCTCTCCTGCAGTCAGCAAAGGGAGAGAGTCCCAAGAGGTACCAGGGCAGGGAAGTAATTAATTACCCCTCTCCCCGCTCTGAGCCGAGTCCCAAGCCCTGCCCTTTGGAGGCTAAGACAGCCCAGCGTCCACTTCCAGGCCTACGAAGGCCACTGGCACCGTTCTTTCGGTTCCCAGCTCAGTAGATGTGGTTCTGGCGTCCCACGGAGAGCAGTGACCCAGCCCTCCCCGGGAGGAGTCTTAGAAAGTGCATGCTGGGAGAGTAATGCAGCTGGACTGATGGCCCTCCGTCCACACCCTCAAAAGCTACACATGCTTTCTCGGTTCCCAGTCCAGCAATTTGCCAGGGTCAAGCTATTCCATGCCTAAGTTTCCTCGTTTTAAGAATGAAGCAATATGTTGGGGCCGGCCCTGTGGCCGAGTGGTTAAGTTCACGTGCTCCGCTTAGGCGGCCCGGGATTTCGCTGATTTGGATCCTGGGTGCGGACGTGGCACCACTGCTCATCAGGCCACGCTGAGGCGGCATCCCACATGCCACAACTAGAAGGACCCACAAGTAAAATATACAACTTGTACCGGGGGGCTTTGGGGAGAAAAAGGAAAAATAAAATCTTAAAAAAAAAAAAATGAAGCAATGGTAATAAGTGATGCCCTGTTCCGTAGACAACACACATTTCCCACCAGACCAGAGAGCAGAGGAGGGAGGTGATGTTGCTCTGAAGGGGCATGGAACAAAGGGGAAAGCTGAGCTCACATGGTCTCTGGTCCTCACATTGGGAGGAAGGCAAGGCCCTTTTCAGAGTCAGGTAAGCTGAGGTCCACACTCCTAGCTATAGTGACAGGAGAAGACAAAGCCTCCATCTCCTTGCTTGTCCCCAGTCCCTGCTATCCGTCCACCCTGAGCTCCTTGTCTCTAGGGCAGAAGAGGGAGAGCTTCATGACTCAGAGGGGACACTCAAGCTCCACAAGGCCTGCTGTAAGGACATAAGGATGAAAGCCACAGACCCTCTCACTGGGAACCCCTGTGGGTACTGTGGGTCTGGGGACTGTGTGTGATGTGGGGTGGGGGAACCCACAAGTGAGAGCCCTACCACACCTGCCCAGATGCAGAGCTGTGGCAGGGCAGCTGCATACAAAATGCTCACAGCCTGGCCTTCGGTCTCGCCGTGCCCTGACCAGAACCTCACACACAGCCAGGAACTGAGTGGCTGTCTGACGGAGGGGCTGGAGAGGCAGGCCAGTGGTCTCACTGTGGTGGGAGGAGGGGACACGTGCTGCCCTGCTCTGGGATGTTGAACTGTGAGCGAGAGAGGCAGGAGAACTCAGTCTCAAATCCTCTCATTGGGGATCCAATGGGCAGGTCCCATCTGATCTGAGGCTCCTCCTCTCCCTCCCTCTCCCTATGGCCAGGAGGACTCTGATAAGAGTCTGCAAAGCAGAGGCTTTGTCTCGGGAAGAGGAGAGCAGGAGCCTGGGCGACTGCTTCTGGAGAGAGGAGCTCCCCAACTTGGGGGTTGCACGGGCAGGTGGGATGGCAGCAAAGCTCTAGTGTTAGCATTCTCCTCCCCCGCCTAGGGGGCCGAGTCTGCCCCTGACCCCCAGCAAGGGCTCGGCTGCTCGTCTCTCCTAGACAGGGAATACCGGGCAAGCGGGGACACACATGGATTGCTGGAAATTTTGAGCACCTCCTTTTGTCAGGAATGAGGAATGCAGAACTTCTCCTGTCCTTGGGGAGCTTGCCAAGGGCTCTGAGGGCAGAGGGATCTCCCGGATTGCTGTCTGCTCTAGGAGATGCAAAAGGAGCTCAGGGACAAGGGCCAACAGTGGAACCGGCCAGAAGACGGCTGTGTCTGGGGAGACTCGTTGCTGTCTTCCCCCTCTGTGGACTGAGGACAATCTTCCTGAGCTCCCGGACATCCCAGAGTGGGAAAGTGAGGCCTGGAAGGGAAAGGACGTGGAGGACTTTTGAAGAAAGCTGTCACATGAAGACAAAGAATGGACATGTATGCACGATCCTTAAGGAAGAGGGTGAGAGCAGTGGTCTCTGTGGCTGGGCAGTACTGCTCTCTGCCTTTCCAGGTCTCAGTTCCCTGTCCATAACGTGGAGTGATGTGGAGTTGCTGGATTAAACGAGGTCACGTAATGAAAGCGTCACGGCATGTAACGGTTGCTCAGTAAGTGGCCGATGTTATAATCGTTAATAAAACAGAGGATAGACTAGAACAAGTAGCACTATCCCAGAGCTGTGCCATCCAATTTAGTAGCCACTAGTTATATGTGGCTATTTACATTTTAATTAGTTAAAATCAAATACAATTGAAGTTTCAGTTCCTCACACATGCTGGCCCCTGTGGCTAGTGGCTACCATGTTGGACGGAACAGTCAGCACATCCCGCCATTGTGGAACATTCTATTGGAGAGAGCTGGGCTAGATATTCTTTAAGCCGTCTTCCAGCTCTAGTATTTTTGGATTCTATAAAACACTTAACTCCAAACCAGTCTGTCCCTCCACCAGCTGATATGTGCTTAGTGTCCTCAGGGAGTGCATGTTCTCTTAGAGCCCTCGGCTAAAGTAAAAGAAACGGAAATCTGCTGCCCACGACAATAACAAAAAAGTTAAAAATCTAAATTAAATGATACTTTCCAAAGTCCAATCAAAATTAATTTGGATAATCTACGGTTTTTAACTATATGCATTGACTCCCCTCCAAGGTTTGAAAATATTGTTACTAACAGCCCTACTGGGGCAGGCCCGCAGGAGGCACCTGGGAGAGGGTATGGTGCAGCTCGAGGAGGTGGGGGAGGGGAGCAGGGAAAGGGACAAGGATTCAGGAGGTGGCTAGAGACACGGGACCTGCTCCCCTCCACCTGTCTCTTCCTCTGTGGACGGGCCAACCGCTGGCCAAGGCTACAGGGAGGAAAAGGAAAGAGGCCTTCTGCAGGGTCACTTGGTCGCGAGTGGGACGAGCTGGAGCAGGGGAGAGACAGAGGAGCTGCCCACGGCCAGCAGGCTTAGGAGTCTCCCTTCCCTCCCACACACCGCCCCTGTCCACCAGCCCCACCCCGACCTGGAGCCCGTGGTAATCACAGGACACGGTCTGTTCCTAAACAAACAGCACATGAAGCAGGTGCCAGAGGGTATCCATGGATAACCGTGGCTTAGAGAGGGGAGAGGCAAAGAACTCATACAACACAACAACAAAAAACCAAACAACCCAATCAAAAAATGGGCAGAGGATATGAACGCACATCTTTCCAAAGAAGACATACAGATGACCAACAGGCACATGAGAAGATGTTCAACATCACTAATTATTAGGGAAATGCAAATCAAAACCACATTGAGATATCACCTTACACCCTTTAGAATGGCTATAATTAACAAGACAAGAAATAACAAATGTTGGAAAGGATTTGGAGAAAGGGAACCCTCACACACTGCTCGTGGGAGTACAAACTGGTGCAGCCACTATGGAAAACAGTATGGAGATTCCTCAGAAAATGAAAAATAAAAATACCATATGACCCAGCCATCCCACTGCTGGTTATTTATCCAAAGAACATGAAATTAACAATTCAAAGAGACTTATACACCCCTATGTTCATCACAGCATTATTCACAATAGCCAAGACATGGAAGCAACCCCAGTGCCCATCTATTGATGAATGGATAAAGAAGATGTGGGATACATATACACACACACAATGGAATACTAGTCAGCCATAAAAAAAGACAAAATCGTCTCATTTGCAACAACATGGATGGACCTTGAGGGTATTTTGTTAAGCGAAATAAGCCAGACAGAGAAAGATGAACATCAGATGATTTCACTCACATATGGAAGATAAACAAAAAAATGGAAAGGGAAAATAGATTAGTGATTACCAGAGGGGAAGGGGGCTGGGAGGATGGCAAAAGGGGTCAAAGGGCACACATGTATGGTGATGGATAAAAACTGGACTGGGGGTGGTGAGCAAGATTCAGTCTATAAAGAAACTGACAAACAGTAGTGTACACCTGAAATTACCCAACGTTATAAACAATTAGGACTTCAATAAAATAATTTAAAAAAAAAAGAAGAAGATCTCAGAGGAATGGAAGAGGCATGCCCAGGCCCAGCCCCCCACCTCGAGCCCAGGTAAGGAAGGGGAGGGAATCAGGAAAGGGACATAGCTGCCCCCTCCACTATCCCACTGCCAAGGAGTGGCCTTTAAGGAAGACTGGGCAGGGAAGCTGCCACAAGGAGGGACAGACGCTTCGGGAGGGGAGTAGGAGGATGAAAGGGAAAGAGATGCTGTGCTGGTCCTAGCCAGGACAGAAGCCAGTCTTGGTGAGTGACACCTGAGTAACAGGTGAGTCTGCCTACACCTGTTGGAGCCTCTGAACTACTATCCTGCTGCAGCTTCTGTCTGGGCCTGGGAATAGCACGTGACATAATTTGCAGGGCCCAGGGCAAAATAAAAAGGCAGGGGGCTCTTTGTTCAAAAATTAAGAGTTTCAGGATGGCAACACAGAACATTAAACCCAGCCCTCCCAAGCCTGCAGGACGATGGCACAGGTTGCATGCCCACGAAGCCCGCCCGGCCAGGGAGCACCAATTCCTGTGTGCTGCCTCACCTGGAAGTGTGAGGACACAGGGTGGCTCATCACATTTGTGGCTGACTCAGTGCATGGCAGGGCACAGCAAGTGGCCCTGCTCTTCTCCGTCTCGGCTCCCCGCTTTCTTGGCTCACATGCCCAGAAACTTGGCTGCTTTTGCTCTTGCCCTGCTGGGTCCAGGGCTGGCACCTCCCCCTTATTGTGCCTGGTTTCTGTTTGTCTGTGGCAGCCCAGCCAGAGGGAGCACCAGAGCCAAAGCCACGGAGGGGTGGGTTTGTCTGATCTCTCAGTCCGCCTCCAAGAGCAGCACAGGGGCACTGGTCTGTCCCAGCCCAACAGACCCCTCCAGGGCCACCTCCCAGCACTACTATGTCATTGAACCTTTTCCCTCCCAAGAAAGAGGCAGGGGACAAAGGGCTCCTGGCCGAGAGTGGGTAAGGGCAGCCTTTCTGCTCTGGAGACAAATCAGGCTCTCATTTTGTGTCACCTGTGCATGCGTGTGCACATGTGCACACGCACACACACACAGATAGTCACCAGCTGGGAAAAGCCAGCCTCCTCCAGCTCCTCCAACAAAGCCAAGGAGGTCTTGTCCACATTCCAGGCACAAGTCTGACTCGTCATGAGAGGGTGCCTGGGTCAAAGGGCACAAATGTTTTGGAGGCTGAGGGAATGAGGGACCTGAATGGGAAGCTGAGGGAAAGGGGACAACAGACATCTGAGCCCAAAAGGTTGGTTCTCTTGCTTCCGTCATTTCAGTTTTGCTCCCAAATGACAACTTCGTCTTCTTAACCAGCTAAGAGCTCTGCCCCGGCTCTGCCCGGCCCCGCCGTTCTGTCCCGGCCCCCGCCTCTCCACACCTGACTGAGGTAAAAGGGAAGAGGGAGCCCCAGCGGCGGCCCCCGTGGCCGTGCCCTCCCCCACTTCCCGCTGTGGCCAGTCCCAGGAATCGCCCAGAGGGGCTGATGCGCTCCTCTCTGGAGACAATGGCTCAGCTTTGTGTGCAGGGTGGCCACACGAAGCCATTGTCTCCACACCAAGGCAGACGATGGTCTGTGTCTCCACTTCTGTGCAAGTACTTCACTCTCTCGAACTAAAACAACCCCACAGATTTCCTCCTAATAAATAGGATTGATAGGAAAATCTGGCCCTCCCAAGCTAAGAATTTGTATTGGTTGTAACAGAAGCCACTCTAGCTGATGGAGGGCTGTATCTACTTTTCCCTCACCTGTTCCAGAACTACCCAGAGGAACACACCCCCAACAGAGAACCCCCACTCACCCGTTCTGCTCTGTAGTCGCCCCTGCCCACTGGCCAGACTCCTCTCACACTCAGGAATAGGAAAGGCTTCCCTGTCACACCCACCAGGTCCCTGGTGGGGAGCAATCATTAACAGCCACACAGGCAGGCTGGCCTTTAACCCCTTCAGTGCTGGCTGGCCTCAAGCTGGCCGATGGACTGCCCTGTCCCCTCTTCCCAGCCCTGAGAAGTGGCAACTCCCACCTTGATGCCATCCACCTGAGTAATGCTGGCCTCCCATGTGGAGAGCGGAGGCCTCCAGTCCCACCCAGGCCGCCCGCCTGATTGGAGCACACTCGCAGCCCGAGGTGCTGGGCTCTGGCACGATGCCCAATTGGATGAGCCCACATTATGAAATATTTGCCTAGCGGGCCAATAGCGGAGCTGGGATCTGGGGGAGGGCCGATACTTTTATTTATTCCTGGAGGAGGGAGAACAGACTAAAGGCAGTCATAGCACCCCCAGCCCTGGGACGGGCGCGGCGGAAAGCCGTCTGCAGGTCGGTGCCAGTGCCTCCAGCCTCTCTGCCCAGGTACAGTGCACTCATCCTTGAAGGCTTCCAGGTAATTTCAGCTCCTGGCTGTTTAGCTGAGGATTTCTTTGCCTTAATAACTTCTTGCTTCACTCAGGAGTTCGGAGAGTGGAACTAGGATTTGTAATAGAAGGAAAGAAGGGAAACACCTTGACAGGAGGGCTTTATCTGCACACACTACACAGTCACAGGTGATCTGCTTTGTATTTCAAAGTTGCAGAAACCACCTATGCATCTTTGGAGGATGCAGATGAAAGGTGGGTAGGTGTAAGTAGAGACAAATCCCCTCTTTATTCCTTTAAAAATAGGCAAGTGATTTGGGGAAACCTAAATCCAGCATAAAAGTACCTACATGTAGGACACATGCAAATCTATGCAAATGAGCAGCTCCTGGCTTTTCAGAGTAAGTCCTTGCCAGGATTTTTCTAGTTTGAGCAAGAAGTCAGGTAGTCTCCAAACCCTGTATCCGAGCATCTCTCTGGAGCATGAAGATATCAGTAGAGACAGCATGAGGAGCTCAGTAAACATATTTATTGAATGTTTACCACAAATAAAGCCTGGAGGTAATCTAGGAGGGTTTGCAGGCCATGACCACAAACAGGAGAGGACACACAGGGGCATGCCAGTGTCCTCTCTGTACATGGCCACAACTAACACCCCTTCTCCTTCAGGCCCAGTGGGTAAGCTGGTTGCCCCACCTCTGGGCAGCCTGGGTCTGCCACTGGCACCTCCTCCTTATCACCCTGCTTCCTGCTTATCTATCAGTAGTCCAGCCACTTTGGCTCAGGACCCTGGCTTAAACCAGCCAAGGGGCCTTATCTTATCTCCCAGCTGCCTTCCCAGTGGCCTGATGGCTGGTCAGCCGTGTCTCTTAAAGGGTCTGCTCTTCATTCCCACCTGCTCCATTGAGGACACCCCAGAAATAGAGGGGAGCGCTGCCTGTGGAGGGTCAGGGTTACCATACCACCCCTCCTCTCACAGCCGCTACAGCCCTTTACAGCCGGCTGCAGGGTTGCTCCTGGAATGACTTATTGACTTAAAACAGACAAAGATGCTGATGTTTTTACCGCCATTTTACATGCTTAGCATATCATGCAAAACCTCAGTATTTCCAGGTTCCTGCTCTGTTAAATTCAGTTTTAAAGAGTGGGGGAGGGGCTCAAGATACAAAGTCAATATAGAAAAATCAACTGTATCTCCACACACTAGCAGCAAACCAAAAACTGCAATTTAAAACACCACTTCCAATAACAGAAAATACATGAACTATTTAGGGATAAATTTGACAAAAGATGTGCCAGACTTATACCCTGAAAACTAGAAAACACTGCTGAGAGAAATGAAATAAAATCTAAACAAAAGGAGAGATACACTGTTTGCATGGATCGGAAGACTCAGTACTGTTAAGATCTCAGTTCTCCCAGATTTTTCTATAGACCCAACACAATCCCAATCAAATCCAAGCAGATTCTTTGTAAAAATTGACAAGCTGATTCTGAAATTCCTACAGAAATTCAAAGAACCCAGAATAACCAGAAAACTTTGAAAAAGAAGAATAACATAGGCAGATAGACCACCTGACTTTGAGCCTTGGTATAAAGCTACAGCAATCAAGACAACATGGTGTTGGCATATAGATACAAGGAACAGAGGATGGTCCAGCGAGAAACCCTGCATGTGTGGTCAACCGGTTTTCAACAAAGGTTTTATAAAGGCAGGCCAATGGGAGAATGACAGCCTTTCGATACACGGTGCTGGAAAAACTGGAGATCCACAAACTAAAACAAAACAAAAAAATCCTTGACCCTACCATTAAAAAATTAACTCAAAATTAGTGACTGGGTTTGCCAAAGATTTCTTAAATATGACACAAAACGCATCAACTATAAAGAAAAATCAATAAATTGAACTTCATCAAAATAAAAAACTTTGCTCTTCAAAAGACGCTGCTACAAAAATGAAAAGCTAAGCCATAAACTGAGAGAAAATATTTGCAAAACAGGTAACTGACATAGACTTTTATTTAGACTATATAAAGAATTCTGATAACTAAATATTGACAGCAAACAACACAAGAAAAAAACATAGGCAAAAGCTTTAAACAGACACTCTGCCCAAGATCAACGATGTCTAAGTGCATGACAGGACGCACGGCATCGTTCATCATGAGGAAACACAGACTGAGTCCACAATGAGATAACACCATACACGCCCACCAGAATAGCTAAAATTAAGACTAATCATACCAAGTGCTGACCGGACGTCGATGAATTGTAACTCTCACGCTGCTGAGGAGAATGTAAACAGTACAGCTGCTTTGGAAAATTTTGGCAGTTTTTTAAAAAGTGAAACATACAGTTACCATACAACCCGTTGATTCCTAGGTATTTACCCGAAAGAAATGAAAGCATTTGTCCACACAAAGACTTGTACATAAATGTTCACAGCAGCTTGTCTGTAAGGGACCCAAACTGCAAAAACCCAAATGTCCAGGAACAGGTGAGTACAATATATGTGTGACATCCATACAACAGAATATGACTCAGCAATAAAAAGAAATGAATTATTGATACACACAACAACATGGATGCATCTCAAAACAATAAGGCTGGTTGGAAAAAGCCGATCCCCCTAGATAAAAGATGTATACTGCATGACTCCATTACGTAAAATTCTAAAAAGTGCAAACTCATCCACAGCGGCAGAAAGCAGACTGGAGGTTACATGGGGATTGGGGTAGGTGGAAGGATCTCAAAAAGGCAGGAAGAAACTCTGGAGAGTCATAGATATATGTGCCTTATCTTAATTATGGTTATGGTTATAGTGTCACAAAACTCATCAAATTTTACCTTTTAAATATATGCAGTTTATCATAAATTAATTATACCTCACTAAAGCTATAAAAAAGAAGAGAAAAACCTTTAGCTGGAGGACTTCTTCACCTTGAAAAACAAACATGAAAGTTAAGACATTAAAAAACAAACAAATCCAACAAGTACCCATTACGTTTTACACTGGGCTAGAACGTGGGCAAGTGGGTGGGGGACAGACAGACATCCTAGCTTTTCCTGGAGGCCTGCTTCAGTCTGACAGAAATGCTGGGTAAAGACAGGGATGGACATGGGCCCTCAGTCAGACTGCTCTCCTCTCAAGGATTAAGGTCAAATAATGTGGCAGACCTGAATATGGTCTTTACACAAATAAAGGATTATTTATCTTATGACAGAAGGGAAAATGCTGAGTAAAACCCTTTACAATTCACATTATCTCATTTGATTCTTTTATGGCCCTATGAGGTATGCAGAAAAATATTAACATTCTCATTTTACCAAAAACCCTGAAGCTCAAAGAGCTTTGGAAAAAGACTCGGCTAAGACAGCCCACCTCCCACATGGAGGCAAGGTCACCAGGAGCCGCTTCACCTCAGTCAGGGCTCCTTCCTGTGACCACACAACGTGCCCGCGGCCTGGCTGAGGCCCGCCTGTGCGCTCTCGCGGCCCTGGCTCCACTCCCAGAGCCATGGGGCTGTGGACCAGCATCGTGGTACTCACCCTGCCCGAGGCAGATGCTCGCGGCCATCGGCCAGTGACAGGCCAGGAAGGGGTTCCCAGGACGGATGAAAGCAGGGGCAGATCTAGGGTCAGAATAGGATCAACTAAGGGGAAACATGCAGTGTTAAGACAGGGAGACTGGTAGAGAGAAGGGGACCCAAAGATCTGATTAGATCACATATTTGATGAGAAAAGAGAGGGAAATCCTACTGAATGCCACTCCCAAGGCAGGAAGTCTAGTGGGTGTGGAAGCAGCTGGAAGCTGTTAGAGGCCTCTGTACCGCCTCCCCACCCTCTTCTCTGTCCCCCACCCGCCCTCCTCCTCCACTCTGGCCAGGGCGCAGGGACAGTGTCTGGCTGGGAGCCCCACCTCCCGGTCTCCCTTGTTCTGAGGACAGGATGACCCGGGAGACGGAGACGCCCACCCTGCCAGGCGGGGGGAGCAAATGGAAGGGGCACCCCCAACACCCAGCAATCAAGAGGAATAACATTTCAAAGCAATATTTTTTGAAATAAAAATGGGTGTAAAAAATCCATGATGAATGAAATATCACTTGAAATGAAGACTGAGTCAGTACCACTGAGTTTCCCTTCCGCCTGAGGCTTGGAGCAGCAGTTACTGATCCTGCCTTTATTGAAAACGATCATATTTTGATTTTCATTAAATTTTTACACCAATTTTGATTTTTAAAAATATTGCATTAAAATGTTATTTATCTTGATTACTGAGTGTTTTGGCACCCTTTTAAATTTTGTGCCTAAGGAGAATGCCTCAATTGCCTCACCCTTGTCAGCCCAACTCAGGGATGAGGCTGGGGAAGTGGGAGGGAGATGGGAAGGCTGGACAAGGTCCAGAAGGGGCCAGGGAGGGTCCTGCACTCTTCTAAAAGCCTCAATGCACGCATAACAAAGAAAGGCAAGGAATTCTTCCAGATTAAAGGAGAGTAGAGACATGGTCCTGGATTAGATTCTAATGACATTAGGAAAACTGATGAAATTTAAATATGGACTGTATATTGGATAATAGTATTGTACCAACGTTAAGTTTCCGGAATTTGCTGTTTGTACTGTGGCTACCTAAGAGAATATCCTTGTTTTTTGAAAAAGAAAAAAAAGATGATGAAGAAAGAAGGCCAAAGAGTGACAGCTGCCTGAGAGCTCTGTGACGGTAACATGCCTCTCTCCAGCCCGTCTCTCCTCCAATTCCAGGCCATCTCAAGAGAGGACAGGAAGAAATGGTGATGGAGGAAGTCTGGTCCAGGAGACCGGGTAATGGAGGGCTGGCTGGACATTTTCCTCCTGAAACAAGAATTAACCTTGAATTTCCAAATCACTCTTCACTGTCCCCAGGAAGACTTGACAACTGGCACAGAAAAGAAAAGGAAATGAACATCCAACCAAGACAGAACACTAGCAAAGGCTCTGCTTAACCTCCCGAGACAGGTATTGCTGTCCTGCGCTTGGGGAGGAGGATCCTGAGAGGTCAGGTAAGTAGCCCAGGGCCAAACAGTTAGGAAGTGGGAGAGCTGGGTCAGAGCCCAGGACACAGTCCACAGCCAGCTCTCTTCCCGCTTCATGTTAGTTGTGCAACTTGGAATTCCCTTCTCATGCATCATCCTACGAGCTAACCCTTTAGTTTATTTTCACTGAGTTGAATCTGCAGTGGCCTTGAGGTTTTGGCTCTAGAGTCAGGCTGCCCCAGTTCTAATCCTGGCTCCACCAGCCAGTACTTCAGGACTTTGACGACTGACTTAACCTCTCTGTGCTTTCATTCTACCATCTGTAAAAAGGACAATATAAGCACCTACCTCATGGGTTTGTCATAGGATTAAATGAGATTATACAAGTAGACAATTTGAGAGAGGTCCTGGTCCTGAGCAAATGTTCAATAAACGCCAGTGATCATTACCATCTGTTTGCCTCGGCTGGGACTGTTCACTCATGGGAAGCATTGTCCCGTTTTGACGACAAAATCCCATAGCACTTGGATATATAAGGATAGATGCTTAATAATTGCTCCTAAAAATGTTATCCATCAAGACGGCACCCAGAGATTCCTAAACCCAGTTAGTAAGGCCTTAAAGCTACCACCCGTCTCTGGTCAAGCGACTGTCTGAGGCCGTCCCCTGTCCCCCTACCCTTAGGAGCCAGAATAATCAACACCAGAGAATCTCAAATGGGAGGGAGGTCTGCCCCAGCATACTTTGAACTGGGAGGTGGATTTTTTTTCCGTGTCCTTTCACACTTGGAAATGAAAAAGCAAGTCAATTCCCGGGTCTACCTCGCTGGGCAGAAGGAGCTGACCAAGAAGACCCAAGTCCTGGCCCTCGCACTACACCCTTGCCCCTGAAGATGTGGGCGAGTGCCTGCCCCTCAGCCCAGCGCAGAGACAGGGCCTCACCGCGCCCCTAGGGCGAACGAGAAGACAAGTGAGGCCACTGAGTCCTTAGCCCTTCAGGTTCTTCTGGAAAGCCCCTCTCTAAGGCTAAGTTCCCATCTAGAGCCCTCTCCCCATTTCAGAGGTTTGGGTTCAGCTGGGAGGACCCACAGCATGAGAAGGAAACAAACCCCCAGATCATGTGTCCAGGGTGCTGAAGGGACCACCCAGGGCAGGTGCCGGAGGGTCAAGCAGCAGTCAGAGGTAGCCAAAACAGGCGGGTCCATGACAAAGGCAGAGCTGGAGCAGGGCAATTTTCTAACTATAAATGGAAACTCAAGAAGCCCCAAACCACACGCAGGCACGTGTGAGGAGGAGAAGGCACAGAAGGCTCGGGGCAGCTTGTGGACAGGCTGCACAGAGCCCAAGCCAGGAGGGAGGCGCGAGCGCATGCTGTGCGCAGAGACAGGGCGAAGTCAGGTTTTGTGGGGCCTCAGCCTTCCGCAGTCTGGCATCCTCATGAAGAGAAAGCCTACAAACAAATTCAGCAGGGCCTTGGGAGGGCCAGCGCATGGCAGGGAGCCTGAAGGTGATCTGCGCTGCTTCACAGTAAACTCGTCCCCAAGCCCGCCGCATCCCTAAACCCTAGGTGCCCTCGAACACCTGTGTGCTGGGCCCCCTGCCCCACCCCCGCACTGTTCCTCTGTCCCTTCACGCTGGGCTTTGCCCGACCTGCATGTTTTCCCTGGCAGAGAGCGCGAATTAGAGCCCCCACACTTAGAATGGCTCTCTCCCCACCCCAGTGCAGTGGGTGCTTGGATTCTGTGCTGCACCCACCCCTCCCAGGCACCACAACAGCAAGACCAGGGCCCAGCTCCCCACGCACTCTGCTGCAGGTGGCCCCACCTTCCCCAAAGGGCACTGCAGGAGCCCCCAAGCTGCCAGAAGCGGTGAGACCACAGCTCCCCCGCCGCCTGGCCTCTTGCATTCCAGCCTGTGTCCAGAGTCTGACCTTCTCTGCGGCTGCCCATGTGTCCTGTGTTACAGAAATAGCCTGGCTCTTGGGTCCTGCAGGCCCCCCCTCCCCTCCACTCAGAGACATCCACCTCCCAGGCTCCAGGGGAGCCAGGCAAAAATCATAGGAAGGGCTGGGCTCTCCATCCCCTCCCAGCCCCTCCCAGAGCACAGCCCACTGAGGCCTGCCTCCCTCCTCCCCATCCCCGCCCAGCACTCTGCTCCACAGCTGCCATCACAGCGCATGAAGCCAGGAGAGCTGGAGGAGTAAGGCATGAAAAAGGGGTGCAGCATGGAGAGATTATATAATTTGACCCCTCAGTTTGTCTCTTCTCTTCTCTGGGGTCATTTGGATGAAGCGCAGCGGCCAGCCAAAAATGGTTCCAATTCCCTGGCAAACCCCTGTCTCCTCATGCAGGGGACAATTCATAGTCACTGATCAATCCCAACCTAAACAAGATGGTGGGCACCAGTCCTCCTCACGAACCCAGGATGGAACGACGGCCACTGCAAAGGACCGAATGTAGAAACGGTGATGAGCTTTTAGAGGTGAAGATTTGGATGTTGACTCCCTGGCATCTGATGGAATAATAAAATCTCTTATGATAACGTTTTACCTGTGGGTTGGGCGGGGCCTGACTGGCCATCAGGGTTCAGATTCCACACCTTTTCCACCCATGGGGGAGGCAATGATACCACACCCATCCCGGCTCCTTTGGTCACACTGCCATGCTACATCTAGGCCCTGCCAGTCCCCATGGTCAGGTGGGAAAAGAGCAGCGAGAGAGGTCAGGGGTGCAGAAACTCTCCAAGCCAAACTCCTCTAGGCTTGGAGGTCCGAGAAGGGCCATTGTGACGGAGAGCACCCTTCCTTCCTAGGGCTGCCCCACCGACCCCGATACCCAGTGCAGTGCAGTGGTACTAGCCATGCTCTTAAAACCTGGTGCCACTCCCTTGGTTACGGGGCAGCTACCTGATCCCAGCTCAGCCAAAACCCCTCCCCAGGGATGGGAACTGGGATTGAGAGGGAAAGAAATCAGTCCTTCTCCAGGGGACGTGGACACGAGGAGCTGCCGGAGGCCATCTTTCTATCCTGAGACTGACCACCAAGCTAAAAGGCTTCTCTGCAGTGAGAGGAAAGACTGAAGCCAGCACATGGAGAGGAGCAAAAGAAGATCATACTTAAGGTGTTCAGCTTCTTGGTTCTAGCTTGTTCCTGTGGTCCAGCACTTCTCTGACCCTTACAATAAGACGTCCTTTAGGACTTAAGCTGCCTTGAGCAGCGTCAGTTACACATACTCAGAAGTCCTAACTAATACCAGGAAGAGGGACAAAATGACTTCTGGAGGATGTAACATCTCATCGACTCTGCATCCATGGTTGGCATGAGGAAGAAAAGGAAGGTAGGAGGAGGCAGAAGAAGGACTGGAGGTGTGCCCAAGGAAAGGGTGGAGGCAACCTCGGCTGGCCTGGAGATCAGGCCACCTGAGGACAGGACGGAGTAAGGGTCAGAGAAAGCAGACCCATTTACTACTCCTCAGGTTAGAAAAGCTCCTAGGATGTGTAGGAAGGAGCCAGCCACGGAAGAAGTGGGGGCCATACAGGCGAGCTAGGATCCCTAAGGGAGGTGGCGGCACGGCTGACAAAGGGGCTCAGGAGCTCTGGCGCAGCTCAGAGACATCTTCCCGGAGGACAGCCATTATCCAGGGGACAGAAAACCTTGTCTTCCTTCTCCTGCACTTTCCAAAACAATTGTGGGTCCTTTGCCACCTTAGAGGCTCACAGTTCTCTCAGGCCAAGTGTCTGCTCTGCCCAGCAGGGCTTCTTTAGAAAAACCTACTGCCCTGTACCAGTTCCGTGAGCTAATGGTTCCTTTAAGAATATTTTTTCCCATCTGTTCCCTAGTTGGCTGGAGCAGCTGTTCCTTGTTCCCATGGCAACCAACCTACTGCCTTTCCTAAAGGGTATCTTCCCAGCAAAGGACGCAGCACAGGCCACTCCCCCTCAGAGCCGCTAGCCCTCGTGCTGCTTTGAGTTCCCTGACAGCAGGCTCCTCACCACACGGTGGACACCTGTGTGTCTGGACAGTAAGAGCTCAAATCTTACCTGACCTAGAGATGACCCAGAAATGGCAGTCGCCATCTGATAGCACTTAGAAAGCAGGGGGAGGGAGGTTATCTACGCCACTGCCCAGACAACAGACCATGTCCACCCTGCCAACGAAGTGTTAAAAGCACATGGTGTATCTTCAGCAGACTGAATTAGCACTTCCTTTGACCTTTTTTCACGTCACTAATGAACACCAATGAGACCCCCTAATTGAATTCTCCTTATTTCAAGCTGCACACCACTCTCGTCCTTATCTGGGGTTTGTGATCCTTCCAGACAGTCCTTCTCTCAAGACTGGTCCCTGCTCAAGGTAGGACTTCTGCAGCCAGGTGCTGAGCGGGGAAGCAGGAAGCACTGTGCATTTCCTTGGTTCTGCACGGTGGATGCTTCCACTGCAGATGGTGCTTCTCTCACTAAACCCAACTTGACCTCATTTCTTCTTGGCTCTCACAGCCCCCGCAAAGCCAGGTGGTTTCTTCTTGTAAGCCACAAAGTTGACTGAACTTTAGCTTCCTCTCTTCTGAGACTTTAGCTCCCTGGAATCCCAGAATTCAATATATAAATAAGAACAAGCCAATAAATGACCCCCAATCTGGGAAGATGCCAAAGTCAGAGCTCCCCACCCACACCCCCGCGGCTCCTTCACTCACTCCTGGAGACGGGAAGCGCGCCCTCCCGTGCCTCAGAGGAAAAGGCCTGGCTCTGGAGCGGACAGGCCTGGACTGGGATCACAGCAAGCCGCTCTTTGGCTGACTGACATTGGGCAAGTTGCTGATGGTCCCTGAGCCTGAGCTTCCTCATCTGTGGAGTGGGACTGCTGATTCCCACCTGCCAGGATTGTATGAGGCAGCACAGAACCACAAGGCCTTAACAGCATTCCCAAATCCACAGACAGCTGAAAATTCAAAGATTTTCCTAACTCAACTGGTGGCAGACCCCGACCTGACTTGAACCCAGTTGGCAGCAAAGCATGACCTGACAGGCATGAGACTCTTCACAGCCTTTATTTACCCCACGTATGTGACTCCTTAGATAAGTCTCGCTGCAGAAACGTCATCACGCTTGATTTGGAGCGGCTCCCAGCCCTGCTGGAGGTTTCATGTACTACACATCACGTCTGCCATGTTACTGTTCTACAACCCACAGGCCCAGGGTCTCAGACCACAAGTGTGGAGCTGCAGACGCTGCTCCTCCAGCCCCTGAGGACAGGGCTCTCAGGAGAGCAACCAGAGTCATTGAAGCCAAAGATGTCGACAGCCATTCCAAGCACTTGTCTCATCACAATCTGCATCTCTCCCGGGTCCCTGGATTCTGGTAGCCTGGAGCCATCTCCCCGGAATGCAAGTTGGCATGGGGGAGGGAGAGGATTCAAAGACCAGCCATGGGCCCATAAGCATCTGCTGCTTTTCCACCTGAACAGAGCTGGCAGAGGCAGTGTGTTGTTGTTATTTGGTTGGACTTCAGGTATAGACGTGCCTGAATATTCCAACATGCCTCCCAGCTGCCCCCGTCTTGGGCTTCAAGTCCTCTCTCCACCCTACCACCACCCCACAGGTTCATCTGTGCTACCTACTCCCTAGAGGCATGCGCAGGGGAAGTAAATGACTGAGCCCCAGGGAAAGCTAAGGGGTGGAGGAGGCCAAAGTCTGTGCGGAGTTGGACTGAAGGAAAGAAAAGATGCTGAGTGTGAGGAGATCATGAAGACGGGTGCTCTGGGGTGAGAACCAAACGCACCCAACACACGGTGGGACAGGTTTGGTGTGTTTCTCCTGATACTGTTTCATCGCCCCAGGAGGCTGTTAAAATGGGTAACCAGCCCTGAGCGATACCGGGCAATTGCTACTCTCAGACCTCTTGGCTCTAGCCACACATTTTTAGGGATTTGCTGATGATTGTCAGAGACTCGACCCCTACCAAGGCAGTCTTCCAAGGGGGCTTCTCAGCCCTGACCCTGGGTCTGCTGTCTTCAGAACACTGTCTCATCCTGCCACTTTGAGACCCTTTTCCAACAGACACGTACTTGTTGGACACTAGACCTGCAATTCTGAAAGAGGTAGAGACGCTCCTTCTCCTCGAGTGGTGAGGTCTACCCCAAGTTCTGGGAAAGGCCCTACTGTCCGTCAAAGGGAGAACTGAGGTGTGTAGAGTCAGAGACATAGGAGGATGGTAATCACATTCATCTCCCTCATTTTACAGATGAGGAATCTGAGGCCCAACTGGGACTGAGTTGCCCAAGACCACGTAGCCAGTTGAAGGCAAAGGTGGCCCTGGAGTACAGGTACTGCTTTCCATAGCTTCACTGTGACAAGGATGGGGACATCTTTATAGTCCCAGTCATGTCCTTGTTGACCTTTAAATCAGAAAAAGCCATGCTGAATGGTGAACCCCTTCTGCCCTTTGGCTTGAACATCTCAGAGGAGATGCTAATCTCCAAGATTTTGGCTGTTCTCCCTGACTCTCTCCCAACCCTTAGGACTCTGTCCAAAGTTAGGACAAAATCCTCAGTAACGCCTCCTTGGGGAAAAGCCACCATCAGAGGTAACCAGAGGTGGGCTAAGAGAACCACTGCTTTGTCACCATCATTCAGCTGCCCCAAACCTCGGTGGAGCCGTTAGATGGACTGTGGAGGGGTCTACGGCACAGAAGCTCCTCAGATGGCAGAGATTCTTAATTTGCACTTCTTAGATCCTTCTTCACCATCTTTCCCCTCAGCTGGTTTGGACAGGCCCACGATGTCTGTCATCAGCCATTGGTTTAGGCTTGTCCACTGCGCCATTCTTGTGCGCTGTGCTGCTAAACCGACCATCACTAGCCAGAAAGCTTTCGGGGAGGAGACGCTGGTGCACTGGGCTTGGTCTTCAGGTCAGAGTCTCAGGCTCCCCCATACTCTCCAGTAGTTTCTCCTGCTTCTCTCTCGGCCGCAGGAAAGCTTGAGGGGCTGCTGCCCACTCCCTCAAATTTAACAACTTAAGTCAAACCTCAACTGCTTTCCTAGGCTAGGAGGGTTCTGGTTTCAGAACATGAAAATGGGGTGGAAAATCTGAAAATTCTCTCCTACAAAGAAGCTCCTGGACATCCGCTTTCAGAAAAAGCGTCCTAGAATGAATCTCAAAAAGAGCATCTAGTTCACTTTCCAGGGTGATTTCAAACGGATTTTCCCCTGAATACATTCTCTCCTACCAGTCTGCACACATGTGCATGCCCAACCACGCGTCTCAGTCTGGCAGCCGGCGCTGCCTGGGGATTCCCACATATTTGTTGCTATTCCAGGCCCGACTCCTCAGAAGGTAGAGGACTCAGACACTCTCATGCCTCCAGGAGCCTCCAGATTTAGAGCAGCTCCAGTGGATATTCGTGAGAGCGGGAGAAGATCTACCATTCCGAAAACGGACAGCAGGAGTTTAAATGCCCTGGACTCATGATCATCTCGTTAAAAAGCTGTTTCTGAATGAGTGGCACTGGACACCCAGACCCCAAATGTAAAATATACCTTATGCTGCTCATAATCCAATCCACAAATCCCCTCCATCTTTCCCCAGGATGGAAGATGACTTCCATCATTTCCAAAAGATGACTATAGGAACAGGAACTGGCAAGGCCTGACCCCAGAGCACCTCAGACAAGGGAGTCTCTGATTCTCTGACCAAGAGGAAGAGCAAGTGAGAGCACAACGCTTTGCCAGTGACCTTGTCCTGGAGGAAGGAACTTCCCACAACTTAAAAATGAAGAAATCAAGACTCAGCTGTGAGTTTATCATGGTCCAAAGACCCACAGGGAAAGAACAGTGGTCCCAAGATCATTATCCAAGTTTTCAGGAGTCTGCCCAAAAGAGTCCTTATCAGGGAGATTCTCAACTGTTGGAGAAGGTCCTGCCTGGAGGCAAGATTTTTGGATTTCAAGGACCAGTTAAATTTCAAAATGAAATTTAAGAAACTACTCTAAGGTTGCCAACTTTTTATTTTGCCAAATAAGGACATTTTAAAGGCCCAACTACCATCTACTCTCACCATCAACTCGTGAAAAGAATAAGAAAGCCATAACCTCAGAATAAATATTTTAGCACATTTCCTGCCCCCTAAAGAAATCCTTTAAACTGAATACATTTTGCTTTCTGAAAAAATTCAATACATTTTCCCTATTTTTCTCATTGTACCTCACACTGATGAAAACTCTGTCACAGACCAAACTTTGAGTTTCATTGGGCCAGATGACCTCTCTATGTCCCTTTTAGCTTAATCCTAAAAATTAAGAGAAAGTCCCTAAGCTTTGGGGATTTGGACCTTTCCAGAAAACTTGAGCTGGACAAATGTGGAAGGGAGGGGGAAACCAACAAGCATACTATTCTTTGCTTAGGTGAACACTCTGTCAGTTACAAATAACTGAACAAATGTTGGTTGTTATTTTATAAATCAAGTGTTCAGTGAGCATCTATCTCTGTGTGGAGCCTCCCAAGTTTCTGTGAGCCCTGAATTTTACAGTCCCCTTGCCTGTTCAGATAATCCAGGGAGAAAGGGAGGAAGACCATCTCTCCCAAGTCAAGAATTCTCTGAGAGATAAGGGCGGCCTCTGGTGAGCGGTGGAGAGCATCAATGAAACATAGACACAGAACCACGATGCCATTTCAGGTGCCCAGAGAGGACTGAGCTCCATTTCAGGGAGCAGTTTTTCCATCTGCTTCCACAGACGACTGCTTCTTGCTCTTTACTCTGACGGAGAAAGTATGGGAGATGCATGGGTAGAGGCAGGTAGATACAGTACTGTGGGGTAAAGGGGGGGTACACAAAAAAAGCACTGGGTTAGGAGTTGGATCTTGATCCCAGTCCTTGCCCTTCTGCTGACTAACCAGAAATCTGTTAGCATCTTTTTGGCTCCAGTTTCCTCACCTATATTGTAGGAATGATATTCTCTCTGTCTTCCTTATAGGACTGCAGTTAGACCATGAGGTCCTTGAGAGCAGAACCAGGCTTATCCATGTCTATGTACTCGATATGTCACACGGTGCCTATGAAAGAACAGGGACAGGTAAATACTTGCTGAATTAAGCCAAACTGAGAGCATGTCAATGAACACACACACTGAGCAGGAAAGTACTACACGACTGAATAAAGGGAAGGGGTTATAATTATCTGTTGGCCAAAATTACGCATCACATCGTCTATCAAATATACAAAGACACTGGAATTCTATTTGGAAGTAGCTGGTGATATAAATAAAAAATAATTTTTAAAATGCCTGTAGTTTCAAAAATAACGAGACTGCACAACCTATTAATTATATTGCCTAACAAATAGTGGCATCATTGCCTCCCAGATTCAACTGCACTATACAATTTCTTGCACTGAAAATATGTTTTTACTGCACTTTGCCCAGCTCACATTGCCTCCATCCATCTATCTTGCTATATTCAGAAGTCAGTCGGCTCTCTCACCTGTTCCAGGTTACACCTATATTGAAAGCTGAGATCCCTTAACTGGCTGAAGCTTTGGAATGTATCAGAGCTTAGGACTCCCCCCTCCCCTCTCCTTACTCCTTTCCATCCACTCCAGGTTCTGCCTCCAGCTCACTCCACCAGACTCTTTTCCCAATGCTTATCTCACCACCCCAAATCTGCTTTTCAAAAGCCATCTCCAGCCTCTTACAGAGTCCCATTGGCCTGGCCCACCCACGATTCCTGCCAGAACCAGCCTCACAGCATGCACTGCCCACTGGGCATGCTATGCAAACAGGTATTGGCCGTTAGGCCAGGCTGCCAGCCCACCAGTCTCTGTATGAGGTAGTCAGTTCTCTGATCTCTGCTCCCGGCCTCTGAGAAATGCCAGGCAAACCCTGGAAAGACAGAGCCACATTCGGTTGCCCTTACTCATCACTCACAAATCACCTCCACACCCATAATTCTGCTTTCAGACAGAGTGCCAACCCCGCCCCCACCCCCAGGCATTGGCCTCCATCCTGCCCAATTCTGAGGCACTGAGAGGAAAGTGCTCCTGGAAGTTGTCTCTCACAGCTTTGATCCCTTCAGGCTGGTTCAAGCTAATTCCACATGGAGACCATGCAGGAATCCATACACCTTCCCACCATGCAAACAGGTACAGGATTTACAGTTCACTTTATCAGGAATGTTTCCAAGCGCCTGCAAAAGCCAGGGCTAGCTCTAGGGGCATTAGTGCTCTGGACACATATCTCCAGTACAGACCCACATGCCCAACTTCCCTCTGCACTCCCCCCTCCAAGGGAGGAAATACTCAAACTCTAGAAGTCAGGAACTTTCTTTAACTTTTTGATGGGTGACCCCCAAAGAAGATGGACATTCATGAGACATTCTTATTTGTTAGGAGAGAAAGAGGAGACACATGAAAGGAAGAGGAAGTAAAAGAAGATTTGCCTTCCAAATGTAAAAGGAGTGCCCCCAACACACACACACACACACACACTCCTTCCCTCCCTACGCACATCCTCTCGTGGTGAATTACTCCTCTCCGCCCAACACGTGCATCCTTCTACCAGTCCTCTCCACTGAAAGTTTGGGTAGCTCCAGTTCTTCCCAGCCCAGATTCCCAGAACCCCAAATTTTACCTTCCATGCTGGAAGTCAGGACTCAACTGGAAGACATAGACTGCTGACTGGGAAGGAATGAAGCAATGCTCCAGATCCAAGAAAATCGCCAAGGATGGCCGATGCAGCTCCCATGAGAAGGAAGGAGACAGAGAGCTGGGGATCCAGAATTTCCCCAGCCTTCCAGGAAAGCTCTAGTGTCAGCACTCTCCCTGCTCCAGTATTGACTGAAAACCAGGGAAAGTCTCCTGATAAACTGGGGTCTGAAATCTGAACCTGCAGGTTGGCCGAGTCCTATATAAATACACACACCACTGCTCCTGCTCCTCGGGTCTAATGGCGTACCCGCCCTCTCCCTCTCGTTCCTCTCGCTCCCCACCCTGCCTGCTACTTGGTAACATCAGACGGCCCTCTAGCTGCCGCTCTCCAGAAACCCAGAGGGGAGCAGAGCCAGCAGGCACAGCCAGAGATCTGCCAGGCACTGCCCACGGTCTCTCCGGCCCCACCCGCCTGGGCAGCTCGAGTCCGGGCGCTGAAGCGGTGCTCAGGGTCATGGTGGGAAGGTGACGGGAGAGCTCCCAGCTTAGGAGCAGAGATGTCTAGACTCTTCCTCCACATTAAGGAATGATATTCTCCTTAGGGTCGGATTCCAGATAACTGATCTGGCACACATTAATTCCTAAACTTACCCTCCTCTCCTCTGCCAGTTTTCTGCATCTGGCTCCCACAGAGTCACCCCTTTCCTCCTTGTTTCACCTGTAACAGACTCAGGCCTGGGGAGAGTGGGAAGGAAAATCCTGGTGGCAGTTGCCTCATTTTGTAGATGAGGGAGTGGAGGCCAGGAAGACGAAAAGGCTCCTTAGAGGTGGGGAGCGACTCCCAGCCCGATTTGGCATCTTGGGTGGTAGAACAGCGAGAGAAGGCTTTAAAAGTCAGGTGGAATCATGCTTTACTACAACTAGGCGCTCACTTGAATCACCGACTGTGAGAAACATCACTTAGCTTCTCTGGGCCTCAATTCCCTGGTTTGTAAAATGGGGCAAATGATACTACCTATGAGAGAAACAATTACATCAAGTAACACGTAAAAGCAGTAGGCGCACAGCAGGCACTCAGTCGAGACGCATGCCCCCCGCCCCTCCACACTGCCTCGGTTAGCTCAGCTCTGACTCAAGAAGGTAACTCTACTCAGAGGAGCAAACCAAACTTCTCAGAAATAAAATGCCCTCAAAAGCAAAAAAAAAAAAAAAAAAAAAGGTAACTCTAAATCGCCTTGAGGGTTTCCTTTCCTTCAGGCGCTGGTTTGACGTTTCTCATTCGTGGTCTTCACGTCAGTCTGACTACGAACACTCCCAGTTTTCTTTGCACAGTGCTCACAATGCAATGCTTCCTTTCTGTAAAGGGAAATCTTTGATCCACAGGCCACGGTCACAGATAGATTGGCACTGAAGACCTCCCTGCAGGTGGCCCTTGTATCTCCATCATGGCCTAGACTGGCTTAGAGCTCCTCAGGAAGGGCCCACCAGACACCGGTAACGGCGATCACCTCCAAGGAGGGGCCAGAGATGGGCAGGAGGAAAGCTGCTCTGGAAGACTCCTCTGTACCATTGGAGTACTGTAACCCACGCATGTTAAAACAAGCAATTAGAATGGGCTCGCCGTTTAAGTTCTCAATTCCATCAGTGTCAACGTAGAGCGTCCCAGTCAAACAGGCTTATAACCGCCAGGTCAACTTTGGCTCTCCCTCCCCCACCCCAGTCTCTACCCAACGGCAATCAGTGTCCAAATCCACCAGCCGCGTTCACCAAAGTGCCTCAGCCCGCAGCCAGCATCCCTCACTCCCCCATGCACTCCAGCCGTGTCTTCACCACTAAACCGTCATTGCAGACAGCCTTGGACCTCCACTCACTTTTCACCTGTGTAAAGCTTATTTCCAAGAGAGGGACTGAAGCTTTTCAAGGACTGGGACTATTTATGACAATTTCTTGCCTTTCCCTCAATTCCTACACCAGTGCTTTGCACCTAGTAGGAATGCCGTGAGTAGTTCTTGATGGTCACTCTCCCATCCTGCTAGAGATGGTTTGAATTACCAGAAAAAGATCCACCCAGAACAGAAGCTGGCTCTGAGACGTGCAGCAGGGCAAGAGTGCACACAAGCTCAAAGCCTTTGACGGTGGCAAGAACACTAAGGGAGAGGAAAGACTGAGAGTCCAGGCCTGGTCCAAAGAGTAGGGCTGTGCTGTGGGGAAGTCAGGAGGCCCCAGGGAAATTTTCCCTGCATTCCAGTCTCAGAGGCGTTAGCCTAGTCGGGGAGGGAAGCCTGCCCCCACCCCATGCTCTGCTGGGGAATTCTGGTGGTCCAGAGTGAGAGCCTGCACATTAGGAGGGATATCAGCACTCAGCAGTCTGCCCTCTCCAACGCCAGAAGGATGGACACGTCACTCGATCTCCTGTGGGGCCGGGGCACCCGGCGCACCACTGAAGAGTGCTTGGACAGCTTCGCTGCTCCCACCCATTCTTTCCAGGTCTGGAACTACGGAGATAAAGAGTAACAAAAAACCAACCGTAACTGCCAAATATAATAGAGTTTTCAAATATTTCTTCCTTCCAAGATGTCCAAAGTGTTTTTAAAGACACGAAATCATTGGAACTGGAAATACCTTTGCTCAAAAATGTTTATTGAATGAAAGTGAATATAGTCCTGTTTCTGCTTCTCAGGTTATGCTGTAAAGGGAACCATTTCCTTTCTTTCTAGGAGGAAACTTCACAAGCACCCATGGCCCTGCGGGTCCTAAAAACCCATTTTATACCACAGGCAACTCATGATTAGAGGAGTTAGCCAACTTGTCCAGAGTTACACAGCTAGTAAGTGGTCAAGTCAAAATTCAAATCTAGGTCTGCCCAGCTTCAAAATTCAGTCTTTTCCCTACAGTCCAAAGCTTCATGACAGTGGATCATCTCTGCCAACCTCACCCTGTCTCTGAAACAGGCAGAAATAATTATTTCCATCATTTCCATCAGAAGCATGGAAGAGATCAACAGCAGACAGCAGCCCTTCAGCCCCGCACCAGAGTCCACCCTCCTGAGGCATTCGGGCCTTCCTGGGATGGAGCAAACGAGACCAAAGACCATCCAAAGCCAGGATGCCAGCACCCCAGAGACACCCAAGCAGCAGACTGGCATCTCCCCGGCTCTTGCATGGCGCTCGGCCCTGGGCTTTCCTGCAACCAGCCTTTGCAGGTACCTGGAGCAGGCATCCCCACAGGGCTGTGGTATCGGGAGCCCATGACGCCTGGCATTGTTTGGGCAGCACAAACACAGCATTTAACTGGGCCTAGCACCTTTCCTCTGCAGCCCTGCTTTTGGTAAATATTTGGCTGGCTCACCCAAAAGAGGGCTGGGGCCTCTTTGCCCCAGATCCCAACCACCCCAGTCCACGAAGATGAGCCAGAGAGTGCTGGGGACAGGCACAGAAGGACCACATACTCTTAAGTCCAGCCACTCCCCCAGGCAGCAGAGAAAATTGTCAGCTTGCCTCCAGTGCACCCTCTGAGCAGCTCTGAAGCCTCTGCAGCAGCCCTCTCAGCCCAGTATCGAAACTCAGCCTCAAATCCCAGGCTGGCTCCCGACTGTCTGCTGGGAGCTCACAGCGCTCACTGATGCATCCTCTACCCGGAGGTCAAGCTTCTGCCTGGCTCTTCCCAACCGAACGGCAGGTGCCTGGAAAAACACCTGGTGCTCCCACGTCAGGGCACTTACCTCCAGAAACACGCACCTTCCTGGGCATGTCTGGCCTTAGTTACTACCTGGATACAGGGAACGACCCTCCCATTTCTCAAGAGGGCAAACCACAGCCAGAAATTGGAAGCCCACACAGGATGTTCTTACTGGAGACAGAAGCAGGCCCGAGCCTGCTGCCTCTCCCCTCAGTCCCTGGAGAGAAAACACTCTTTGATAGTCTATAGTCTGTATTGGCCACGGACATCCCACAACACTCCATCTCCCCAGCCCCATTCTCAGGGTCTGTCCTGAGACCTTCACCTGGCACTCTGAAGCTACCCACTCTTTTATCTGTTATCTCCCTGGGAGACATGGTCATTAGCAGAGAGCACTATGTAGGTGTCTAATTAAGCAATCAGCAGCAGATGCAAAACCCTGTTCCAGCCACCCCACAGAGCATCCACCCGGATCCTCTTACAGGCAACTCCCTCCCCTGAGCTTCCTGGAAAGGTCCCTATTGTTCGTCTAGAACACAGAAGAGTGTCCGATTCTTCCCTCCTACTTATCTGCTGGCACTGACTTCCCGGCCGCAGCACAGCCCCAAAGGGTGCCATTCACATAGACACAGTGTGGATGGTGCCCCCAGGACTGTGGGACACAGCAGCCTCAGATGGGCAGGAAAGCGGAGGTCCCCAGATGGGAGGGAGGGACATGGTCTTCTGAGCGGATGTCCACCTACCTGGCCTTTTTAGGTGGCCCAGAGCCATATCCTGCTATGCTGGCATTTTGGACTCAGGACACAGGAAGCGAAGTTCCCTCGAGCCGGTTGGTAGGGAGGTGGCAGAAGTGCAGGTGGGCGGCACCTGTCTCCCCCCACCTGTCTGAGTCCTCGCTATTTACTGCACTGGATGCTCACCTGTTCCTGTTTCACCCTTTAAATGGAATGTTCCACTTGCCCTGTGAGCCCGGGGTGGGGGGGAGGGGGGAGAAATTCGCTGTTCAAGAAAAGCTTTCTTTCTCAGAGACTGAAGTCTTCGGGATTCCCTCAGCTGCTCCTGTAGATGACAGGTGGAGGAAACAGGACAAGGGCCACAGCAGAGAAGGACCTTGGAGGACAAGACAGACTGGAACTTGTGCCCAAGCCCCCTAGCCTAGGGACAGTTGAAGCGGGAGACTGGAATGGGACAGACACCTGCTGCCTCCCTTCTCCTGGCAGAGCCGACTCTCAGGTGTCAGTGACACCCCAAGAAGCTGGGGTGAGAAACAGTGAGGCCCCCTCAACCTCTTCTCCTGTGCCCTCCCTGGATCATCTCTGTCTGTCTTCTTCCCGGCCCTTAGCTCCCAGCTCAGAGACCTTTATCAGCCTCCTCTCTCTCACCTTCACAGTGGGGCAGGGGTAGCTGGGGGCAGCTTGTGGCTGCATGGATGCCGCAGGCTTTTCAAAGGGACAGCACGAGTGCCAGTGCTGGGGGTGGGGAGGGTGAACAGCACTTCAGGAACAAATCCAGCGCTCTGAATGTCACCAGGGCTCCAAGTGCCTGGAGGAGGGCACCTGTATCAATGCAGGCTCGGTGCCCTCATGGGCTCCAGGGCACTGCCAGCTCGACCCAGAAGCCTGGCACACACGCTTATTCCAGCAAGATATGTGGGTTCTCTCTGCAGGAATGGGCCCTGTCCAGCTGTTTTCCAACTTCTATGAGACAAACTGGACTTTAATTACAGCAGGAAAGATTTAGGTTAGACACGAAGAAGCACTTGGAATGGGTGACAAGAGGAAGTTTAGGACTCTGCCTTTGGGCTTTAAACATGCAGCCAGTTTCCCCTCCGTAGGGGATGACGTAAGGCCTGTTTTCAGCATGTTACTCTTCTTGCTCAGAAAATTTGGGGGGTTGCCCCTCCCCTGCCTGCTACATAAAGGCCTAACTCCTTGTCTCAGCATCCAGGACCCACCGCAATGCATCCCCATTCATCTTCCAATCATCGTATTCCACTGCTCTGTGTGTAAATCTTCTGTTTCAGCCAGACAGAGCCTCTCCACGTTTCCCACCACGGCCTTCGCGGCCTCCCTGCCTCCCCCTGGCCTCCCACAGGACGTCCCACTCCTCTCCAGCCACCAGAGTCAGCCAGCCTGGAAGACAGCAGATCTCAGCCAAACTGATCAGCTGATAACCAAAGGAGCTTCACTTAAAACAGATTCCCAGATGCCATCCTGGATGCCCGTTGAATCCAGAGCTCCTGAGGGAGGCAGGTGGACACTGTTTATAGGCTGAGCTCAAATGCCACCTCTTCCAGAACGTCTCTGTTACACACACTGCCCCCCCACCCCCACCGAAACCCTCTCCCCCTTGAAGGTATGGGCATGTGTTGGTTCTGCATTCCATAAACATGCCCTAACCATCCACAGTCTAGAGACTGAGATAAGAAGTGGTCCCTGCACTCGAGGAATCCCAGTCTCATGACTGGACACAGACAAAACCAAACCCACAAAGCCATCCTCCCCTTCAAGGCAGCCCGTGATGCAGGCGGCATGAACGGAGAGTTGGGAGGTAGTCGCGGGGCAGCAGCATGGAGACAACAGCTTCTGAGGGTGGAGGGTGGGCATTCCAGAATGGGGGCCGCAATGAAGAGGCAAGGGAATAATGGGCCCCTTGACAAGGTCAGGGGCCATGCTGGGAAGTGAGAATACCAATAGGAACTAACACTTACTGTGTGTCTACTGTCGCACTGCTGGGAGGCGCTCTCTGATCTTGTCCATCCCTCGTAACTCCCCGAAGCTGGAAGGGTACTTGGGGGCCAGGCTGTGGAGTCCCACCATGCACAAAGTGGTTCCTGCTCACTAAGTACTTTCTCACTGATCAATAGATACAATGATCTTTGAAGGCTCACTCCAGCGGGAGGAAGCCAGGACCTTCAGGAGGAACTATGGCTCTGAAAAATATTTCCCTAACTTTTAAACTATTAAAAGCAATACCTGCACTGCCGAGGGGCAGAGGAGCACTGGCCAGCGAGAGCCTGGCTTTCCTGACACAGGATGCAGGAGTGGGCGGAGAGCAGTCAGGGTCCCCACAGGAAACCCACGTGAGGTGCAGGGAGACAGCTGCCCTGAAAGACAGCTGTAGGTCACTCAGAATAGGGACACAGGAGAATGTTCTCAGTGGGCCAGCTTAGTGGTACCCAACCTCCCCAGCAGTCCCTTGTCCCAAATGCCAGTGCAGCATGTGTGGGGGCTCAGTTCCCTCAGCATGCCCGGGAGCTGGGAGGGCCGCCTGGCTGGCCCTGTCCTTCCTCCTGCGCCAGAGGTACAGCACCCCACTGATCCATTCCAGAGAGATGGCGGTCCCTTCTAAAAGGTCACAATCTCCCTTGGTTTGCACCTTTTCTAGCCTCCCAGTCTTTGGGCTAAGATTTATCTGGCTAGAATTTAAACCCATTCCCCACTGGGGAAGTCAATACAGATGCCAAACCTACGTGAGCAAGGATGACACCACAAGGCAGAGGAAGCCGCGGCGCACCCTGCGTCCCTCTGGCCCGGCCTGGGCCAGCCCAGGGTGCGGATGACTCTACTGTGTTCCACCAGGGGCAGCTGGGGCTAAAGGACAGAGGAACCAAGGACAAGCCCCTGAGAGGGGCCGTGGCCTCTTTTGCCCCCGCCTGCGTCTCCACGGTTAACACGGAATGACACAACCAACCATGTGACCTGCAGCGGAAGGCCCGGAACCGGAAGACGGGAGACGTGCATCCAGTCTGCTCTGAGCTCCGACCCAACCACTGGACACCTCTGCGCCCTCTTCCTTTGCCTGGGAATGGAAGGGAGCCTACGCTCACCCAATTCAGATCTCGTCAGTGTGAAAAACTGATAAATATAACAACGTCTCAAAAGTTAAACCCAAAAGCACAACCTAGGATACCATTGATAGGACAGCAATGGCTCATAAACAGGCCGTGGGTTCTCACGCCCTCAGCAACCAGCCCCACAGGCTGGGTGCCAGGCAGGGGCTCCGGCTGGGTACGCCTTCCCTGATTTGGATCTGGGAGGGTCAAATTAATGACCAGCAACATCCCCACAGCCAGGGCTCCAGGAATGAATGCCAGGCTCTGGCTGCAGCCGTCTCTGAGTGTCTTCGCAACCCATCTCTGGGAAGCCCCAGGCACCATCCCATCATCCCAGCCCAGCATGCCCAGCCAGAGCTCCACCTGCTCCCAGAAAAAGGCCGACCAAGCCCCTACGTCTTCTCCTGGCCACCCTCCTCGCTTTCTGAGTAGGTTCTGTGAGTCAGTGACGTCCACACTCAACATTTGACTCCTCAGTGGACTGGGAAATCAATTTAGTAAATGAAGATTAGCATTTTTACAATTTAAAGGGACAGAAAATATCAGTGTGCACTGTGCTTGGTAAGAGTATTATTTTGTGGTACTTTTAAAACACATGCACACACAGTCTTAGAATCTTGACTCAGCCTCTTCATCTTTCTATGCTTCAGTTTCTTCTTTATAATGGGCACACTGACAGTGTCCACCTCACAAGGCTGTTGTGAAGATTAAGTTAATTAACATGCACAAAGCACTTGGAAAAGCCCCTGGCATAAGTGCTGCATGAAAGTATCATTTCATACACTTGTATACACATAAGTGTGTGTGTGTGTGTGTGTGTGTGTGTGTGTGCACATCCTTGCTTACAGGGTAAACATCTTTCTGTAGTGTCGGAAAAACCTGAAAGCCACTGCTGTGGGAAAAGGTAAGTGTCTGTCCAAGAACAATGCTTGTTCAGGCGAGTTCCCCGTCTCGGAGATTTCGCTGTGTCTGTCCTCCCGGCATTCGGGAAAGAGGCCCAGGGGATGTGAGGAGCACGGCGCAGGGCACAGTGGGCTGGGCCGTCCAAGAGCACTATGCAAAGTGCTTTCCAGATTAACTCATTTAAGACACACGCCCCTGGGGCAGGGATTACCACTCTCGATCAACAGGCGAGGAAACGGAAGCACAGAGGACGAGGTTGGCGCACAGCTAAGGAGTGAAGGAGCCAGGATTCGAGCTCTGCCTCCCAAGTCTGGACCTTTAACCATTAGACCACACTGTCTGTTTGCTTTGACGCCACCTTCTTGCATGGGATGGCAAAGCCAGACCAAAAAGGGTTCTGCCACTGAGGAGGTGGCCCTGTCTGCAAGAGGAGTGGCTTCATATGCACTTGCCTGAAAACCAAGCAACTTAATTTTTGAATGGCTTGGATTCAGGAGCCGGCCCCCCTGGCCCCATGCTCAAGCGCCGAGAGCTCTGCTGCGCAGTCGGAGGTAGAAGTCTGGTCAACAGGGCTCTTAGCCATATGGTGTTAAGCACTTGAATAACCTGAGCAGTATGAACACGACTGGACGAGACTAGATCCTCCCACATACTTTATTCTGGATGCCCCAGGTCCTTTCTGATTGCTCACGGTCCAGAGATGCCAGGAGGGGCCGGATTCTCCCGTCCTACAGTCCTGAGGGGCCCGTGACCTGCTGGAGGTCACTCTGTGAGCGAGTGCTCCGTGAAGAGTGGGAAGCTGCCTGGTGGATGGGAAAGTGGGCAGTTAGGGTGCCTCCATCTCAAAGGTCCTAGTGGCACCTGGCTCTCCCAGTCCACCCTCATTTTCTTCCTGCCTTGACAGCAACGCAAATCCCGCCTAACACAAGGCACTTGGTTTGTCTCTGGAGCCGACCACGGGTTGCATCAGACGCAGCTGGCACTTCTGATGGGAGAAAGAGGAGAGCAGGAGGAAGACAATCTGGACCATAGATTGGATGAACTCGCCTTTCCCCCAGAACCGCTCGGTCCTTCAGGGTGCTGCAGAAAACCCCTAACGCTGGGAGCAGAGGGGAGGCAGGCGTTTCTAGCCCATCAGCTATGTGAACCATGTCCTCCGAAATTCCCAGTGTCTTTGTTCACTGTCCTCTCCGATGAGAGTTGGCTCACGTCCCCTCATACTTGGCAAAACCCAGGACTTTTGTCTGTATCTTTTCATTCTCAGGTAAGCCTCACTTTAAAACAAAGACAAAAACAAAACCAAAACAAATGAGGAAACTGAGATCCAGAGAGGTTAAGGGACTTGCTCCTGGTCACAAACTGTGAATATAAGTGAGGGTGGGTCCCAGGAAGGCCAGGCTCCTTTTGGAGCTCGTAGGAACTTCCACTCCCCCATAAACCCCTCATTCCCCAGCCTGACAGAAGTGGGGACCCCGCCCGCTCCTGCGCCTTTCCTGTAAGGCTTCCACGGGTTTTTCCAAGCCATGCTATTGCAGGGGTCTGTTTGCATGTCTGTCTCCCCCTCGAGGGCAGTGACCAGGTCTCATTTCTTTGCATTCCTGGTATCCGGCATACAGTGATTTGGGGAAGAAAGGGTGGGAAGGGAGGGCAAGGGGATGGATAAAGAGGGAGCAGAGAAGTGGAAGGAGGAGGGAGGGAGGAGAGGTAAGCAAGAAGGCAGGCAGGCGGGAGAGAGGGGAGGGAAGGGGCACGAGCAGATAATGGTCACCTCAAGCCATGGAATTGGGCCACGGCCCACGGCCCTCTGCTGGGCTGTCTACCCGGGGCGCGTGGAAACAGCTGCCCTCCAGAGCCCATCCAGGACGTAAGTCAGGAACACTGGTAAGGGGGTGGCCTTCAGCTGCCAAGGAGGCCAGGCAGCTCCCCAGGACTCTAGACACTGCTGCTCCATCGTCCTTCCTTCTCTCCTCTCCAATCTCCAGCAAGTGAGGAGAGCCAGCTGCCTCTTCTTCTCAGGGTCCTGCTATGCTCCAGTGCCCCTTTGTGCCTCAGTGTGCCCACCTGTTAAATGGAGGCTCGCTGCCGTCCTGGATGATGGGAATGGATTTAGGAGAATAGGGGCCTGCAGTACAAGCTGGGGAGACCCCTCCACTGGATCCCCAACCCCGAGATTTTGGGGGTGCTTCTCGGGTGAGGACCTGGTGCCAGCAGGAACCTGAGGAAAGAGCCGTGTTCCTCCATCTGGATTCATGACAAACACAAGCTCTGCCCTCTGTGGAGGCTGTGAGGTGGGATGGAGGAGTGGCTTCTATGGGAAGGGCCCCGAGCAGGCTTGGTCCCTGCATGACTCAGGGAAACTGGAAACCGTAGCTTAACAAATTGACTTCTCTCTGGAATTTCCCTGGGGTGAGGAGACAGGGAGCCTCTCTGATCAGACCGAGCCCCCCTGAGGCTCCTGCTGCTGCTCCTCCTTTTCTGGCAAGCACCAGGACCCCGACATCTCCCTATCTGGTCCAGGGTCCATAAGTCAGTCATTCACCCCACATGTGCTTGTGGAGACCCACTATACAAAGGTGTGCTGTATTTTGCCCTGGGGGCAAACTCCTGGAACTAGATGTCTAGCCTAGGTGGGAATGGGGGGGGGGGGGGGCGCTGAGGCGCTCTTGACCTCCTCCAAAAATCCAGAATAATGCCATTACACTCTGCAAGTCCTGCCCAATCTCTTTTGAAAAACAAGTCCTCAAGCCAAAACCAGGAACATGCCAGGCAGCCAGGCACCTGGAAATAGAGCAGGAAGCTATTCCAGGGGACCCTGTGGCTTCTCCTTTGTGCCAAAGAACCGGGGAGGGGAGGGAGTTCAGGCTCAGTCAAGCTGGGGTCTCTGGATGAACAAGGCCGTTGTTGCAAGGCAGAATGTGAGACAGTGTTAGCCAGAGGCCTCTGCTGCCCTGATGACCCTTGGGAGCGTCCACAAAGGAGAGCAAAAGGAGTCAAGCAAAATTGACAGGACAGTTCCCTACATAAAGCACCACTTAGTAGAAGCCAAGGGCACTGAGCTCTCATTCTGAGCCTACAGCTAATGTGCTGTGTGCCCTCAAGCAGGCCACAAGCCTCTCTGATCCTCAGGTAACTCATCTGCACAGAGCCATAAGGACGGGGGCAAAGAGAGGAAGCAAACCGTGCCCCATACTTGAACTGCTAAAGGGTTAACCCAGTCTCCCGGGCAGGGCTGTCAAGGCCCTTTGCAAGCCAGCCCACTTCCAGCCACCTCCCCTGGGACCCCAGAGTGTTCTCTGGGCTTCAGCCCCTGACCATGCCGGTGTGCTTCCAGTTCCCATGGTGCCTCGTGCATCTCAGCCCCAGGGCACTGTTTCTTCGCCTGAACGGCACCATCCCACCCCTCACCCACACCTGAAGGTTCAGGACAAACCTGCCCCTACAGCAACTGCTGACTGCCACCCAGGAGTCTCCCGCCGTCCATGCTTGCACAGCGCTCTGTGCCTCTGAGCTTATGTCCAATCCCGCGTTTCTGAGTGTCTCCCCTGCTGGACTGGGAACTTGAAAGGACCACGTCAAAGTCAGCTGGCACTCAACAAACACGCAACCGACTGCTCTGTGCCAGGCGCTGTTAGGCATCGGATACAAAGGAGACAGGCGGTCTCACAGCCTCGCGCCCCCGATGCTTCGGACAGTGTGGGCCAGTGGCCGGCCTGTTGCAGAGCCAGGAGCAGCAGGCGCAGGGAGCCGCCCGGGGCTCTGCCTTCTCCCCTCTAGCAGGAGACTAAAGGAAATCGGGAGAAATTGAAACCACAAACCATGACCACTTCCTGAGCTCTTTACTATGAACCTCGTAGGCACTGTTGTCGGTACTTTAGACACATGACTTTCCTTAATCCTCAAATTAGCTCTCTGACAAAGGCTTTTGTAGATGAGAAAAGTGGTGCCCAGAGAGGTTGAGAAACTTGCTCAAGGTCACACAGCAGGCAGCAGAGCTTGGCTAGGACCTCAGGTGTGTGACCACCACCTGCCCTTGGTCTCATGCTGCCCAGTTTAAATACACTAACAAATGAGCACCTGTGTGTGCCTAGCCTTCTTTTATAAAAGGAGGAGATAATGATCTATTAACCTCAAGGCTCTAAATTGTATGACTTCAGTCTAGCTGAAATTCTCCATCCTCTTCCTTTCCCACTGCAACAGCAGTTCCCGGAATTCGAACGAGCCTGGCCAGCCTCCCCGACCCCTCCACCTGGGGAAGCCAGTGGGGCTGCACATTGGAGTGCTGCCAGCCAGCTTCGTCACTTTCAAAGTGTCATTAGCAGCTGCTTGGCAGGTGGCCCCAGGCCCCCGAAGCCTCCACCACTGTCCCTATTATCCAGAGCTATCATCCACTGGGATCCTGCCTTAATGGGCGGACCGCAGGCCTCCCACGCTCTACTCGTCCATCAGCCACAATCACACTCCCAAACGCGCTCCTCTACATTCCCTACCAAGCGTCTGTCTCTCTCAAGACCCAGCGGCAACCCCTCTGCCTGGCTCTTTCCCAGCATGCCTGAGCCCTTCATTCCTTTCTTCTGCAGCCCCCACCCCAACCAAGCTGACTGGCACTGGGAATTCTGCAAATGCCCTTCCCGTCTCGTGCAGTGTCCTTTTACCAATGCAAGTTCTTCTCCTTCTGCCCATCCTAAATCTAAAATCACCTTCTCTGGGACGCCCTCCCTGATAGACCATGCCCGATCCTGATCTTGGCTATGCTCTGCGTTTCCTCAGAACTTAAGACCCTCCCTGCATTTACGTTGGTTGGAGTCATTTGTTATATTTGCTCATTTGACAAACATTTACTAAGAGTCTACGACTATGTGCCAGGCATTTACGGTGCGTCTCCTGGGTGCCAAGCGCTGTGCTCTGCCTGGCCATTCACTGCCTTCAAGGGGCTTGCACTCGTGCTACTCACCTTCAGGCCCTTCCTGGGGGAGGCCCACCTCGGCACTTAGACTGGGAGCTCTCTAGGGGACCGTCTCCTCTTTGTCCCGTCCTAGCACCTGATATTTACATAGGACTTTTACTTTTGCAAGGTGCTTCTGCACCTGGTATCTCATTTTACCTGCACAGCACCCCTACAAGGGAGGAGGGAAGAGGTTATTATTCCATTTGAAAGATGAGGACACTGAGACCCAGAAAGATTGAGTGACCTGTCCAAGGACCCCCAGCTGGTTCCAGCCAGGTCATCAATAGATTCAGGCCCCCTGACTCCCTAGGCGAGTGGCCCTTGCACACACCATGCTCCACACTATGCAGACTAGAGTCATCAGAGCTAGATGGGACCTAAGAGATGACCCATTTCTCACCCTCTATCACTGCCAATGGGCCCTGAGGAAGAAAGAATGCTGAAGCAAAAGTAGAGGGTGTTATAAAATGCTGTGTAGCCGGAAACTTTGAACAAGCTTATCTGTGCATTCCTAGCATGTCATCAGCACTCAGTACATATGTGCCAAATGAATGAACAACTTCCTAGAGAGGCAAATGGCAGAGGGTACGAGTCAGCTAACAGCCATAGCTGTTGTGTCAGGCATGATTCTAAACGCAGCTCATTTCATCTCCACACCAACCTCCTGAGATGGTTGTTCTCACCTCTCTTTTACAGATGAGGCAAGACGGGGTCAAACACCCAGAGCGGCGGAGCCTGATAGAACCTAGGCAGACAGACGCCACGGCTGTGCTCCTGACACGTCAGCAAGCACAGGCCATACGCTCCTGCCACCACGGTACCACCCAAGTCTCATTCCAAGTGTCCTGAATGAGGTTTCTGATGAGTGCTGAATGAGGACTGAAGGCACACTGCTGGCCTGGGCCCCAAGGTTCTGCATGAGTCCCCCCGGCTGTAATGAGGTGGAATAAAAAGCCAGCAGTGGGTGGCGGGGGGGGGGTCAGCTGCATGAGGACGTCATGAGTCCTCACCACTGTCCACGTCCCGAGTCCTGCTGCTGCCCACGGGCCCGTCCCCCAAAAACAGCTCTTCTCTCTGACTGCAATTGCCAAACAGGCCTGGAAAGAGCCAGGACTATGGGTATGAAGGGTAGAGGATGGAAGGACATTCCCAGCATCTCAACCAAGGCTGAAGAAGAGGGCAGGGTCAAGGAGGGTAGAGCAGTGTTTGTCACCGGGACAAAGATGTGCTGAAAAGATTTATAAATAGGATGAAGAGGGCCTCAGTGAATAACCCCTTTATGGGATGGAATGGGAAGGGTGAGGCTGGGCAACCCCAGCCCTGGTTAGTTTTTGGCCCTGTCAGAAAGGAGATTCTCCTAAGACAGGAAAGTCTCACCTCCAACAAGGCAGGCACAGGGGCCAAAGGAAAGGTAGGAATAATCTTCTCTGGGGCCAGGTTTCTCGGGCAAAATCTGATCTGGGAGGGATAAGATTCAGAAGCGATCTGGAGCAGAGAGACTATCCCAGAACTCAGACACGCTGGAGGTTCCGTGACTAAAGGTGCTGAATTGGAAACTGACTCTGATCTCAGTGCTTCTAGACAATCTTGAGCCGACAGATTCCTAAACCCTCCACAGACTTCACTTCTCTACTTATCAAAAGGGTACGGTGGGGCCGGCCCAGAGGCACAGCGGTTAAGTGTGCACATTCCGCTTAGGTGGCCCGTGGTTCGCTGGTTTGGATCCCGGGTGCGGACATGGCACCTCTTCGCAAGCCATGCTGTGGCAGGCATCCCACATATAAAGTAGAGGAAGATGGGCACGGATGTTGGCTCAGCGCCAGCCTTCCTCAGCAAAAAGAGGAGGATTGGCGGTAGATGTTAGTTCAGGGCTAATCTTCCTCAAAAAAAGAAAAAAAAGGGTACCGCGTCACCTGTATGTGTTGTCATCCTTTGGCATAGGGACCACGTTAGGGTAGAGGAGACCAGAGAGCAGATGACGCTAGGAGTTACAGAGGAGAGGACACGCAGACATGCAAGATCTGGTCAGAGATTCCAGTGACGGAGCCCTGTCCAGGCTGCGTCAGTTGCCCCAGTTGCGGGCAGAGAGGCGCAACTATTTTGATGGTCTTGGAGCTCCTGAGGGAGAGGGGAGACGTGCCCCTGCGCCTGGGGTAGGTGCCGTCTCTGCCCAGCTATCTGTGGCTCAGATCTCTAGGGTCAGCCCACAGAAGCTGGATGGCAGGAAGAAATGTTCCCCGTGATTTAAGCAACACAGAGAAAAGCAAACTGAGTTTGGAGGTCTGGCAGGAGGAGACTCTGCCAACTGCCCAGTTTGCCCAGCACTGAGGGCTTCCCAGAATGCAGGGCTTCAGTGCTAAAGGGACAAAGTCCCAGGCAAACCAGGACAAATCCATCGTCCCACCGAAGGACTCACATTAAATATGCCTCCGGTTCGGCAAAGAACCATGGGCACCACAGGAAATCTTCATGCTCAGAAGTTGAGAGCTCGCGTGCCAGGCTGGGAGGCCTAACGCCCAGGTGCCTGTCCCGGGGAGCCCGCGGCACCCAAGGCCCCAGGGGCACATCCAGCACTGCTGGGCCTTGGTTCCTCCAGAAGATCTGGATAAGATCACCTCCCCGGCTGAAGGACAAAATACTGTCAGAAACTGACTGAGGCTGCTCAGGCCCTTAAGCCCTGGGAAAGTCCTTCTTGGTGATTTCTTAGAGTAGCCTGTGAGCAAAGCCAGGAGGAGCCACAGGGCAGGACTCTGCTTCCTGGCTGTCCCCAGAGGTCACTTAGTTCTGCAAAGATCTTGGTGATCGGGGCAAACAAGGAGTCAAGGATGGGCATGGGCAGAAGCAATAACAGCCATTTCCAGGCTGCCAATGCCAAGCACAGCTGAGCTGCGGTTAACTTAGAGACTGGACGAGCACAAAAAGGGGCAGTGCCACCAGTTCCTCCCCCTGCCAGCCCCTCCCTAACGAGTCCGGTGCAGTGGGCTTAGCTTCCCCTGGCTTGAATCCACTTAATTTTCTCCTAAGCTGCTTTGTAGGGTGGGCTACTGAGCACCCGACGTGTCCAGTCCTGCTGCAGCCGACTTTCTCCTCGGCCGAGAGCAGGCTCCAGGTCCAGGCCCCGTCTGCCAGCTGAAACAGAGCCCGGGCTCAGACTCGGCCCTGAGTTCGTGGAGACCAGAGGGCAGAAGCAGACACTCAGCTCCTCTGTCCCTTAAAGGCAGTCGGCCCCGTTCTAGGGCCAGGGAGAGGAACAGGGCCCAAGACATCAGGATGGAGAAAGCTTCTCCCTCCTGCCTCTGGACTTACAGTCACTTCTCACCCCAGCAAATGTTCTGTCAGTGCCCGCTCAGCGCAAAGCGCTGGGAAAGAAAGTGACGCAGCTGAGACCACTCAGAGTGACTCTCACTCGAGGATGCTACGCGTGGTCGTCCACTCTGTGTCCCCCACCAGGCCCCCACGCCCCCGGCATGAGCACATGCAGAGACATCGAGATGAAAAGAAAAGAGAAGCCAACATCTGGGTTAATTCACAAAGTAGTGCTCTGTGTGATGGACAAGCAATGTTACTTCAACTTGCAACACACTTCTAACAAATAACCTTTGCTGCCCGAGCCCCAAGTCCAAGCCCTAAGGATCAAGCACAAGAATTTAAAGGGTCTAAAGGAGAAATGCAGGCAAACCTTTTTCCTTCTCCTTGACTGGTTCATTTATGCATTCACTCAATTCATGAGAGCCCCTGTGGCAGCACAGAGCCGGGCATGGGGACTCGGGAAACTTCAATCCGACCTCACCCAGCGTCCACTGCCCCACTGTCCCCATTCCGGCTCTATGATCCGAATGGGTTCAAGGTTGTGTGCCCTTGAACTCTTCTCACTGCCCAAACCCTGGGCCCCGTGCCGAGGCCGGGAGGGCTCAGGCAGCAGCCTCTGTGGTATGAAATCACAGACAGCACAGCTACTTGGGCTTCTGTCTCTGCCCAGTCCGTCCCCTCCCCACTTTCTCCTCTGCTGGATGGAAACTCGGCCACTCTCTGCTCACATGCTCAAGTCACAAGGCTGAGCTCCAAGCAAAAGAAGTGGCTCAAGGATAACCTGGTAGGAGCCCAGTGAAACAGAAACAGAGCCTTTCATTTTCTTCATTCTGTGACAGTCGCTGTTTCTGATGCCTGAGAAAGCAGTCCCGGTGCCTACTGTTTGCCCAGACCTCTGAGCTCTCCTGCCCCACCGGACCTGAGGCCTCAGACCCTGTCTACCCTCAGCAGCTTGCTTTCTGGGTCTCTCAAGGCCCGTAAATGGAGTCGTATTGTCCATGCTGCCCAGCACGTGGGGAGTCACTGGAACTAGCTGGCGATAAGGAGCCAGCACCGAGCAGGTGAGCTCAGTGCCTGCCAGCCTCTCCCTCTCTACGGCCCTCCTCAGGAGCCCTCCTGGCCTGGAGCCCCGGGCCCCATGGTCGACCGGCACCTTGCAAGGAGGCTTCCTCCTCAGCCCGGGTGGGTCGTTGTGTCCATCTAACTGCAGGTTTCCATCTCCCATCTGCCCGGGCAGCTGGGCCAGGCCCCAGGGGACCACAAGCTCCCAGCGAGGAGGCGTGTCTGCCTGGACCTCTAGACCTGAGGCCTCAGGGGGCGTCCTTGAGCACAAGAGACAGCCCGCGCCTCCAAGAGGGAAAAATACAAGAGCAAGTCAAAGCCAAACCCCAGTCTTCCCACCCCTCCCACAGGCTCACGCTCCTCAGGAAAGGGCAGAGCAGGCATCAAAGAGCCAGGGTGGGCAGGTTCTCTGTCCCATTTTAGGCCTATCTTCTGACTCGCTGTGTTTCTGAGAGCATTTTCTCTAACTTCTCTGGATACAACTTTATCATCCTTAAAATTCGGGCTGGAGCCCTGGCTACTTCACGGTGACACTGGCTGGGAGAAAACAGAAAGACACTGCTGTGACGTGCACGCAGACCTCCGGACTGATGGGTCCTGGGCAAGCAGCGTCCACCCTGCAGCTGGGGTGCAGGCTCAACTTTCCGTCAGCTGCTGCTGCTCCGTCCTTGTGCAGTGCCTGCAGGTAGACGCTGGAATGCTCTGAGCAGACGCTTCAACGTGACAACAGCTAACACTTCCTGAGCACCTACTATGTGCAGGCACTGTGCTAGGCCCTTTGATTACATCACCGTGTGTAATATTCAGAACAACGCCGCAAGGCAGGTGGAGACGCTGATGCAGAGAGAATGTAGCTGACTCGCCCAGGGCCAAGCAACTAGAAAGGGCCGAATCAAAGTCCACATCCAAGCAAGCCAACCTCAGTGCTTCCCTCTTAACCTCTCGTGTGTATGTGTGTGGGCCTTGCAAACTATCTTCTAAATCTGAAGATTTACTATTAGGTCACTGATAGTCATAAGAGCCAGGGGTGGGGATAGGGAACAGTCAGGGAAGATTTGTGTCTGAGCATTAATCTGTATTTCACAGAGATGCAGAGGACTCTTCCCAGGACTCCGAGCCTGGCCCTCACGGAATGCCGGCCTTACAGAGAGGTCAGAGCGGGGAGAGTGGACCACCCTGTTGCCATGTGGTCTCAGCCTCCACAGCAACATCTCCCAGAGAAGGAGGCCTGGCTCCAAAGTGAGAGATCACTTACTGTGGGAAGAAAGAAGCAACGTCTAATTAGAGGGAGTCATTAATAGGCAATTAGCCTGTAATGAATGAATGGATCTGGGCGACGGTCATGCAGGCTGCTTGCATCATGGGAGGGGAGACAAGCAGACATTGTGCGTCTCCTGATGGATATCCGCACCACAACCAAGAGATCCTGGCCCCACCCACAAATAAATTAAAGAAATCTAAATCTGATTAAGCCCTAAATTTACACATACAGAAAATAAAGGGACAGTGGAACATGAGAAATGTCAGGATGAGAATGCAATCGGCCAAATCTAGAACGTGAAAAACTCTAAAGGACAAATGACCCAGTTTCTTCAGCAAAACACTGTAAGAGATAAAGAAAAAGACTATCCACACCTCAACCAGCACTGCCTCCCTCACGGCCGGCAGGCCAACCCCACGGCCGCCACACGGCCATTGGCTGCAACAGGCTCCTCTCCCTTACCTACGATAGCATTTCTATAAAATTTTTGTTTCTCTCTTACATATATTCAATGGTTTACTACATTTTATCTTATAAAACTCATTTGAAATAAAATTTATCTCTTTAAAAAAAAGAATATCTATAGATTGAGTGACTTAAGAACTATAACAACCAATCATAATGTTTGGACTTATTTGGATCCAAATTAAAGAGAAAAATAGGAAAAAATGTTTACAATAATCAGAGAAATATGAATACTAACTGGATATCTGATTATATTAACGAATTGTTCATTTTGTTTTGGTATGATAATGATATTTTGTTGTTTCTTTTTTAAGAGTCCCTAACTTTATAGATGAAATGATAAAGTGACTAGGATTTACTTCAAAATAATCAGAGGGAAGAAAGGACTAGAAGTAGTAAAGTAAGACTGGCCATGAGATGACACCAGAACGATGACACTTGGGTACACAGCTTTATTACACAATTCTCTCTACTTTTGTGTATGTTTGCAGTTTTCTATGATAAAAAGTTTTTTTTTTTAAATAAAAATCAGACCCTCCGTGATCAGCACTGTGGGGACACCAGCACGGTGCACGAAACTCCTCTGGGGCCCCCAGGAGAACGTGATGGGAGAGGCCCCCCAAGCTGCCTTTCCCTTCCAGCAGGTCCACTGCAACCTCACTTTCCACAGCCGGATCCCCTGGGGTCTTTGACAGAGGTGGGGCCGGTGCTCCACACAGAAAGCAACCCTCCCAAGGGCCCACCACAAGACAGTGGCGGGCTAAGTTCAGTCTTCAGAGGCGAACTCGCACACTCCCCCTGCTCCCCGGAGCTCGGCTCAGAGCTGAAAACGAAGAGGTTTTCCAGCCCCATATTGAATTTAGCATCTCACTACCCTGGGCTCCGGAAAGGAACTAGAATCTCCTCAAAGCAGCATCTGCAGCAGCTAGACAAAATGCCCGCTGCTTCCGCCTCCATAAGGCACTGGAGCGGGGACAGGAGGCGGAGACATCGAGGAAGGTGCGGGAGGACAGGCCACGGCTGAGCCAAGTACCCAAGGCCAGCTCCAGCCCTGCTCCAGCCCAGCACAGGGCCCCGCCTTGGGCAAACAGCTGGCCCCTCCCAGCTGGTCCCTCTCTTGGCAGTTCCTGGTGCGACTGGTCACAGAGCTCATGGGAGAAGGGAGAAGACTGAGGGAGAAAAGGACGAGAATTCAGAAGGGAAAGGGAGAGAAGGCCCAGGTGTCTGGAGAAGCCCTTGGGAAGTGAGGAAACAGAGGGAGAGTACCAGACCCGGCACATTCCAGAGCTCAAATTTGCTGAGGAAATAGAGTCAAAAGAAAGAGAAGAGAAAAAGAGAGAGCAAGGGAGACTGAAAACAACAGTAAGGAGTGAGGGGAGAAAGATGGAGCAGGGAGGGTTCACGAGGCCCCAGGAGCACACAGCCAGACCCCTGTCAGCACGCGGCTCTCGCTGCTCCTGCATACCAGGGGGCCGGCAGCCACTCCGGGCCCAGGAGGGGTGTGTGGGAGCCCGCCCGCTCGCAGACACACCTCTCGGCCCAGCCACCCCTTTCCTACCTCCTAGCCGCTGCTCCCAGGACGAGACGCCAGTGGACCAATCCACCTGCCTCCCGAGAGGCAGAGCGCCAGGACGGAGGCTCCTCCTCAGACCAGTGGCCAATCGAGGCAGCCAAAAGGAGCCTGCCCAGAGCCCGCCCTTTCGGGGCACACTGCCGAAGGGCACACAGGGTTAACTTGGTCTTCATCCACTCTGCCTGTTCCATATTCACGCCCATGCTGGGCAGTCACAAGATGACCGCCTCCCACCTCATCACATTCACTGACCTTCAGGGACCACAGGGCCCAAGGTTACCTCAGGGTCAACCCACACCAAAGCCAGGGCAAGCAGGCAGCAGGCCCTGAGGAAGTGGACCACAGGTCCCTCGCTGACGGCAGAGGGACCTCAACACCAATCCGGGCAGCAGTCAAATCTTGGCTCTGCCACTTGCTGCCTTCACAGCCTAAGGCAAGCCACGGCCGCCTGGGAGCTCCATGTACCAAGTCACCGAGTTCTTTCCTCGCCTGCACCTCCAGGGCACAGGACACAGGAGGAGAAGTGCTCTGGGCACAGAAGAGACGACGCTCTATAAGCATGAGGTATCAGTACCATAAACGGAAGTCCCTGCCACACCCAGGAAGGAGGGGTGGGTTTCTGTCAGGCTCTGCAAGGCCATCCCGCATAAGCACAAGGCAAACGACAAACCAAGCCAGAGAACACCGGGGCCCCCAGGCCCTGGGCACCCTGCCCAGGAGAGCGAGAGGCCCCCTCCTCCAGCAGAGGGAAACAGAGACTGCTGGCACGGAAGAGTAAGGAAGGGGCGGGGCAGGAGGCTGGGCCCAAATCGGGGTGGCCTGGAGGAGCAGGTGCTGCACACCCCCGTGGCCCCTCTCCTTCACTCTCCCAGGGAGGAAGCGTGGGCAGCAGGAACTTCCCAGGAATTAGGGTTCAAACCCAGGGCTCCAAGAGTTCTCCTTCTCCTAAGAATAACAATACTGGTAATATTTTCTGACATTTGCAGAGCTTTTTTTTCTTTAAGGTATGTTTTTTTGGTTTGTTGTTTGGTGAGGAAGATTAGCCCTGAGCTAACATCTATTGCCAGTCTTCCTCTTTTTATTTTTTTATCTTGTTCTTCCCAAAGCCCCAGTACATAGTTGTCTATCCTGTAGGTCATTCTAGTTCTGCTATGTGGGATGCCACCACAGCATGGCTTGATGAGCAGTACGTAGGTCCACACCCAGGATCTGAACTGGCGAACCCCAGGCTGCTGAAGCAGAGCACACAAACCCAACCACTGGCCCGCAGGGCCGGCCCCTTGCATTACCTTCTTATACACATTGACTATTTTTCATTTCAGCTTCACATAACCTTAAGGAGGGATGCCTTATGCTTATTCCCAACCTCGGCTGAGTAAACAGTCGGGGCTGGGAGGGGACAGGAGCGATCTGAAGGCATCTTAGGGAAGCACCACAGCCAGGAGGCTGGGAGCCAACCCCTCCCTGGGCGGCCCAGGGATTGGCCCTTGAGGGGTGAACAGCACACCAGGCCAGGCCTGCTCTGCGGAGGCCCCCCGGCACTCCAGCTCTGGGAAAGCTCCTCCTGGGCCTCCCGTGACCAAGAGAAGGCGCCTCTCTTCTGGATTGGGAAGTTCAGGCCTCGGGGCCTACAGGCAGATTCTTCTTTGCCAAGTCCAGGATTGCATTGGCAATAAATTCCCCTAAAAACTTAAGAAATGTCCACATATCTTGCTCCTGATCAACAGGGACTTCTTAATCAGCCCATTCAAAATGTAAGGTCCCGCTGAGCTTGTGAGTTCTGAGAGGTCTCGCGTGGGGCCATTTCTCCCCAGAGCTTGAACACAAATGGCCAAGAGTAATACGATGCTGACCAAGCCAGGGCTGGGGGAGGAAGGGAATCCTCTGTCTCCAGACCCTTCCCTGGGAGCAGCGGGATGGGGTGGAGCAGGCAGTGGGGACCAGACACACTTCTGCCCAGGCACCCAGAAAAAGCTGCCCTGAGGCAAAGCTGCCCTGGGGAGGGGACAGAACAAAGGACACAGCCAACCCAGCCCCACCTCAGGGGGGACAGGACGAAGGACACAGCCAACCCAGCCCCACCTCAGGGGGGACAGGACGAAGGACACAGCCAACCCACAGGGGACGTTCATCCTGTTCAGCGAAATCTGAAATCTTTATGCTGAGAGAGGAGTGAGTCAGTCCCCTGAGCACATGAACAACTTCTCTAACTCTGCACAGAAGACATCACTCCCCTCAGGGCGCCATCAGAGGAGGGCTCTGGGCCTGCCGTTCTGGACTGGTCTTAATGAGACCACCTATCTAGGAAACGGACAGAGACACTTTCCCACTGGACTCTTTCCTTCCTCTTGGCCTCCCAAGGGTTAATCTACAGACGACCACCACCCCCCTCACTCCCAGCCAGGCCAGGAAAGCAGGATGGCTGGGGCAGCTGGGGGGGGCGGGGGGGGGGGGCGGGGTGCTTAGCTTGGCCTCAGCCCAGCACTGCAGACAACTCCACTCAAAGTAGACACCCAGACTGGGCCCCTTGGACCAAGTCCCTCCCTTCCTTCCCCACCAGAGAAAGGCTCTAGAGAAGGCCCCTCTGTGGGGAGGTGAGCCAGAGAAGAGTCCGAAAGAGGATCCCCTCTCTCAGTGCATCTCTGAAGCTGCTATAGGCAGCTACACCTTCTCTGCTCTCTGCCAGAACAACTGGATTAAGGCAACAAGACATTCCGGAAACATGGGCAGCCCCCAGCTCTTGGGATGGCAGGGCCAGTAAGATGGAGCCAGTTCTGACGAGCAGAGGCAAAAGTGACCTTGGGAGAAAGCTGGCAGACAAGGAGTCATGTCATTCCCCACCTCCCTTCTCCATCTGGGCAGTAAGGGCCGAGCTCCCAGGAAGGGGAAGGGCCAGCTGTTCTGAGCCACACAATGGGGGTAATGGTGCATATGGGACATGGGCTTATCTGTACATTCTTTCCAATCTCCCCTCCCCGATAGCCACTGCTCTGCCACAATCCCATGTCACCTCCCCTCAACTATGTTGATGGCCAGCACACACCTTTAAGAGGTGCCCCAACAGTGTTCCAGGACAAAAGCCCCTACATATGGGGGTGGCACAGTGTAAACCTCTCTAGTATCAAGAGGGGCTTTCTAGCGGGTCCTGGACCTAATCCCCGCATCTGGTCCCCTAAGCCCTAACCCTGCTGCCTCGAGTGCCAACTCGACTTTACCCTACGACTTGGATTCCCAGCCTCATCCCCTAAGCCTCCAAAATAGCTTTCAGTGTGTCATCACCCCATTCCCACCAACCTTCCCTGTCCATGATGTGGCCTTCTGGCTATAGAGTCAACGCTAACCCAGCAACCCCTGGACTAAGCCACCCCAGTCCCGCTGCCCTGCCGATGGCAGAGTGCCTCTGAATCTGGTCTCCCATTCTCTGCAAACGATTCGCTCCCACCCCGACTCACAGCCATCGCTGGATCCCTACTGCCTACAGAAGAGAGGCTAAACTTCCTAGCTTGAAACACAGGCCTGTTACAATCCAGCCCCAATTTGTTTATCCAATATGATCTTCTACACCAGCCTACAACTAGAAACATAGATTTCCTGTAAATTTTCCAAGTCGGTGGTGCCAGAGGAATTCAGCAGAAGGAGAGGTCACTTCTGGCTGAGGCCATCAGGCCAGACCCCATGGAAGGCATGTGTGTGTGTGCGTGCTCGCACGCACGTGTGTGTGGCGGGAGGTATTATGCAGCATCATGCACTGGACCAGCTTGTTACGCTTCTGCCCTCCTCCTCCCTACTTCACCCCACCATGGGCTCGTAAGCATAAGGGACATACACTTGCAAATCCGTGTGGATGCAGGAAATGCTTTTCTGCACTTGAAGATTTATCAAACTCCAGACATTCAGGAACAGAATCAGACTGGAACAAATCACAAAAGCTAGCAACTGCCTATGACAAGCCCCTTGCTAGTGCTGGACCAGAGTGTGAGAGAGGGTATGGAGGGGCTCCTCCACGGCTCCTGACAGCCCAGTTTGCTGGGCTGGCTTCCATTTCGCCGCCCCTGAGCCCTGCTGCTCCACGAGAGAACGAGCACTTGGAGGAGCGGAGAGCCTGAAGGCAGGAGGGAAACATTTTAAGAAACTGCCCTCTTTCTGGACCCCTTGACTTTTCAGTTTGGACCTTTGGAGGGGAGGGTGTAAGAAGGGTCAAGGAAAAACATCCCACCTTCCTGCCGTCTGTGCTCTGGCACCTCAGTGCTATGTGTCAGTGGCCAGGCAGGGGAGGGGGAGATGGGGCTGAGCTTGGAATGAAGGGACAGAAGACCAGACCAGACCAGTGGACGCCTAAAGTGGCCAGCTCCTCCCTTCCCAGGCAGCGTCTCGAGCCAGAGAATGGCGAGGCCAGAGCCAAAGCAACAAGAGGGAAGGGCGTCACGGAAGCAAAGACGTAAATTGTCGCTGCCCCAGCTCCACTGGGGAGCCCCCTTCACAGTGCCACACTCTCCTGTCAAGTCCATATCATAACTCACCCAGCAGAACGCCACCACCGCACACCCATCCTGAATGGGGTCCTTGTACACGACGAGACAGAGAAAGACCAAAAAACGGAATCGGAGCTGAGAGGTGAAGAGAGCAAGTGAGCACGAGGATGAGGAAAAAGAAAGAGAACTAATGAGCTCTTGTTGGAATTAATTTTCAAAGAGCAAACAAAAGCAGTTAATGTGGGAGGGCGGAATCCCCGGGTTCAGCTGCTCTAGGAAGCCGCCCGGCTGACTGGAGGCCCGGCTGTCTGCTCTGTGATTACAAAGAAGGCGGGAGGCTGCTCACTGGAGGGGAATCCAGGGGCAACGACTGCCGTGTGCTCGGGGAGGGGAGGAGTAACTGGGAAGCATGTACCAGAGTAATGGCGTGTGTTGGTGAACAACGCACACACCCAAAGACGCTGACAGGCGGTTCCAGCACCCACATCGCTAGCCATAAAGGCAGCCGAAAAGTGTAGAGAGCTGGTCAAACCCTCGAGGACAAGGAGACCCGCCACGATAGGCAGGACGGAGCGAACGCCCCCTCTATGCCGAGCACTGGAGGCTTTGCACGTCTTATTTCTTTCATCCAGACAACCCTAGGAGGTAAGTACTACCCTCCCCACTTTACAGATGAAGAAATTGAGGCTCCAAGACACTAAGTGTACAGGAGAAAACATTTGCCTGAAGTTCCCAAAGTCCTAGGTCTGAATCATGGCTCCGTGACTTTCTAACTATCGGACCCGAGAGTGTCACTTTGGACGTGTATTTAACATCTTCAAATCTTGGTTTCATCATCTGTAAAATAGGGATACTGCTCCATACTTCCCAGGTTGCTGTAAACATTTAATCAGATAATTTATATGACGCTCCTGGCCGGTGCTAACAAGCGCTCATACTAAGTGTTGAGTAAAAGTTTGTCCTCTCCCTGCCCCCACTTTCATTAAGATAATTCATTCATTCACCAGACATTGGAGTGTCCAGTGTATTAAAAAGGGGAAGGGAATGGGATTTATGGAAGCCCTTTTCCATGCCAGGCGCTGTACTGGTCTTGGGGTAGGGTGTGGAGATGAAGAACGGGGCAGAGTCCCTGCCTTCAGCCAGGGGTTTACAGCCTAACAAGCCAGCCCATAAATAGCTGAGTGCCGGCGATGCGTGGTAAGAGCTGTGTAAGACAAGGGCAGACAAAGAGACAGAGGCTTGGAGTTCAGAAGGGTGGGGGCAGGAGGAGGGACGCAGGAAGAGAGACAGGACTGGTGTGGGGAACGTGCAGGATCTGGAGTGGAAGTGAAGGGGCGGGGTCTCGTCTGGGCTCTCCTGAGGGCCTGACAGGATTCACAGGATACTTGCTTCCCGTCTTCAACTGTGGAGGATCAAAGATGGCTGCAAATTCTGCTAACCCCACCACTGAGAGGCCAAGTCTATTCCCCCTCCCCTTGCATCTGAGTGGGCCTGTGACTCAGTTTGACCAACAGAATGTAACAGAAGTGACGCTGCATGATTCCTCATGCTAGAGCATAAGAAGCTTTCAAGTTTCCACGTGGGGCTCTTGGGGCACTCTCTCTTGAGATGCTCCTTCTCGGAACCAACCGCCACGCTGAGGGAGGCCCAGGACACATGGAGAGGCCACGTGTGTGTACTCCGGTTGACAGCCCAGCTGAGCTCCCAGACAACAGCCATGTGAGGAGCCACCTTGGTTGTCCAGCCCCGTCTGGCCTCCAGATGACCACAAGGGCAGGAGACAACCCAAGCAAGCCCCCAGCTGAGCCCAGCTAACCCGAGAACCCTGAGAGGTAACAACAGACGGGGGTCCTCTGCCACTGCGTGTTGGGGTGATCTATATGTAGCAATAGATAACCAGAGCACCAAATCTCTCCTTCACTAACTGAGGTTGTTACCAGGGAAGTTGGAGCAAGGATCATTCTACAAACAGATGGGAAAAGAGGTGAGAAAAGAAGGCATTGTGTATTGGAAGAGGGTGGGGAGGGAATCAGGTAAACTCCTGCAGCCTCCAGCTCCCCACCGCCTCAGCTCCTCCCAGGATCAACACAACTCACAAATCCAAGCTAGCCTGGGAGTACCGGGGGTCAGTAGCGTATAAAGACGCTTATAGTGGAGCTATTCATAACAGCAACAAACTGGAGACAACCCAAATCCCCAGGACTAAGAGAAGAGCAATACAGCAATGGAGGCACATGACAGAATTATTTATCGCTATTTAACATGACAAATTTATGAACCATTGTCACACCGGGAAGTGTTGGTATAAAATAACGTTAAACAAAAAAACGCATGGCACAGGACAAAGGCTACACGCTAATTACAACCATGTAAACATGTTAACAAAGATCAGAAGACCTTGGAATAAGGCACAGAGTTTAGGATTTACTTCCCCCTTTTTAAGGCAAAGTTAAGTACTACTTTCTAAAAAGCATCAATTCAACCTCATAAATCCTCAAAATGGGGTCATGGCTGCATAGGAATTAGGAGATGATCTTTTAGAAGATAGGAACATGGTTTCTGTCACCCAGGGAATGTGGGTGAAACCCCGGGGAGGCGGTGCTAGACGACAGGGATGGAAGAGCTGGAGGGGCTGTGGCACCCCCTCAGCAGGGGGGCTGAATGTTAGGAAACAAACCTCGGTGTTTGCTGACACAGTACAAGGAGAAGGACTCACACAAAAGCCACCCATTATCCCATAATTATTGTCTCTCTCGTGCCTGCAATTAACGGCTGTCTGAGAGGCGGCTGCCGGGTAAATAAATGCTCACGCGCATTAGAGTCGATCAGCCAGCTGAAGCACCAATTAACGGCCCACTGCAGAGACGCTCCCAGCATCCAGCAGCAACTGGGGGAGGGAGGGGACAGGACAGCATAGCACAGGCCTTGGGCGCTCCTTCCCCAGAAGCAGGGGAGGGCTGCTCAGAGCCACATCCTGAGCCCCAGGGTAGGAGCCAGTCTTGCCCCAGATGAGCCAAGCTTGGCATGCAGGTGCTCTGACCCCCAAGGCCAAGTCAGAGGGGTCTGTATGCATTCTTGTGTCGGTCAGCAAGGTTCCTGGGAGCTGCTGCAGCTCTGGCATGGGGTAGCCCTGGGCCTGTGGGAGTCTGTGAAGGGAAAGAGATGCAGGAGAAGGCCTCAGAGGTGCTGTCCCCTCCTGAGTTACGGGAGGACAGAAACAGAGGGCAAAGAGAGGAATCAGACATGGAGCCATCTTGACTGACTTGCGCTGAAACTGACTCACACTGGCCTTTGGCTATTTTTCTTAAGCAGCAAGCTTAGAAACACAGAAAGCAGCTAGTGTCAGAAAAGTCCAAGATGATGCTTTTGTCCAGAGGAGAAAGGCAGGAGAGCAAGCAGCTGATAGGAAGCACCCCGAGTTCTCTCCCAGGGATTTGGGGGAGACGAGGGTGCCCTGCAGTCCAGCACAGCCTGCCCAGAGCCTGTCCCCAGCTACACCCGCCAGCCAGGCCGTCTCCTACCACGGACTGCAGCCAGCAGAGCTCAGGCTGTGGAACCAGGCTGCCAGGGAGCCTCCGATAGCAGGGGGCAGATCAAGCCCATTAGAGATGATCTGGTCTACTGGTTCTCAATCCTGGCTTCACACTAGAAATACGCAGAGAGCTCTTTAAAAATACTCATGCCTGGGTACCACCACGGACCAACTGAAACAGGATCTCTGGGCAAGGTAGGGGAGGCCCAGGCATATGCATTTCTTAATGCACCCCAGGGAGTGCTGACAACTACTCCAATTTCCTCAATTACAGATGAATAAACAGGCATTGGGGGTGGTAATACCTTGCCAAAGGTGACTGAGGCAGCAGGGAACAGAGCAGGAGCTCCAACCAGCTCATCCGATGGCTGGGATGTGGCTCCGCATTCGGGACTGCTGGCTGAAGGAAGGAAGGAGCTGCCAATGGTGCATCACAGGGGTCTGCTCGTGATCCTGCCATGTGCCACGTTTTCGTCCTCCATGATCTGCATAAACACTCAGAAGGCAAGCCTCCCACATTTGCTACTGACAAAGCCAGGAGGGATGGCTAACACGTTTACAGCAGAATCAGGATTCCATATACTGAAATAATGGCCTAACCCCACATTTAACATTTAAAAAATTCCAGTTGTACATATAATCCAAAGCTTTGAGATATGCTCAAGAGCATGTTACCAATAAAATGAGGAAAACACAACGACAATCTATATTTTTTAAATGTATGTTTTATAAAAGCCTTATTACTGGCATTCCAAGAAGCAAACTGGGGCACGTGGAGAGTCAGTGATCAAATATCCTGGAGATACTTTTATGTTTGTCCCCAGCAGCCTCGTCAGTAGGACTGATTTCAAGATCTTGGAAGACAGGATGCTCCCGCTCAACCTCATTCCTACCCCAAGTTGAACACGTGGAACAGCACATCTTAAACTGTAACGTACGTGAGTCACCAGCAAATCCAGTCAAAACACAGACTCGGAGTCAGTAGGTCGGGAGTGAGGCCTGCGATTCTGCGTTTCTAACAAGCTTCCAGGTGATGCAGACGCTGCTGCCCCATGAAGAGGAAAGATTTAGACGTCCTCAGGGGCTTCCCTGTGAAACCAGGCCCTCGGAATATGCTTGGGGCCCTGTGTCCCGTTCCCTACAGCCTGGGAACCGCGAGAAGCGGAGGAGCAGGGTTTGGAGGTTAGGAAGGTCCCAACAGCACCTGCTCAGCTCGCATGATGAGCAGAGCAGAGCGAAAGAGAAGAGACCCATGGGGAGGGGATTTTATCTTAGGCCAGTGTGGGTCAAGGGATTTTCCAAATAGAACACCAGATGCTGAATGGCACTGTAAAAGGACCAGACTGCAGCAATGAGGAGTGTGTTTGGACCAGTGTGAGGGATGCTCCGGGCTGCCCTTGACTCTGACCTTCCCTCCAAAGGAGACCACAGCTTTTATGTAGGAGACAGGAGATCTGTACCCAAAAGCTGTCCATGGGCAAAAGACCTGAGGACTTCAGTACAGCAGGCTCCATTTAAACACCAGAGATGTGCAAACTTAGTCTGACATAATAGAAATAGATTAAGTGGAGGGCATCGGAGTCCTGCTGAGTGGATCAGATCTGGAGTATTGCGTCCAATTCTAGACAGCTCACTTTCAGAGAAGATGGAAAGTTACCATGCACTGAGAGGCTTATAGTTGCCAGGCACTGTTCTAAGCTTTTTACATGTGTTACTTTGTTTAACCCTCTCAACAACCCTGGGAGGTAGGTAGCATCACTACCCACATTTTACAGATGAGTACATTGAGGCTCAGAGAGGTTAAGGATTATAAACAGGGTCACACAGCTGGCAAGTGTGAACCAGGTGCAAACCACAGCAGACAGATCCCAGAGCCTACATTTTTCCTGCTGTGTCATATTCTCTCAAGACATCTTTCTGACTCCCGGAAGGACAATAAACAAGTGAGCCCCGGGAAGGATGTCAAACTGGAACCAGAAGGGGGATGGCAGAAGAAGAAAAGTTTAAGTTCAACATTAAGGAAGGAGAAAGGTTGAAGCTGTCCCACAGTGGGAAAAGCTGCTTCACAGAGCAGAGCCTCCTAGCCACGGGGGTACGTAAGTGGTGCTGGCTGACCGCGTGTCGGAGAGACTGCAAAGGCGACTGCTGTCTAGGAAGAGGGGCGGACTCAATGGAAGGTTGCTTCCAAGGCTGACACTCTAGGTCCCTCCCCTGAAGTGGTCTCTCCATCTGGAAAGACAGACTCTGACACAGAAGCACAGTGTTTATAATGAGCTACACGGAGCCCACGTTTGCCCACCAATTCTGATGTGCGTGATGGAGAGAAAGTGACAGCAATGCCCGGACTGCAACCTGCCCAGGACGGCCATAAAGTGAGCCAAAGGGAGGACTGTGGGAAATGTGCAGACGAGCCTCTGGTGCCGCCGCCTCGCCCTGACCAGTCATCTCACGAGGCTCTTGAGGGAGCGAGGACCTCCTCTACGCTGGCCAGAAACAGCCCTCTCCTTCTCAGAGAAACACTGAAAATACAGAGTCATCATAAAAAGTATGAAAGAGGTTCAGTGTTTCCTAACCCAACCGAGACTGCAGCACCTGTCCACACTGTCTGAGTACCCCAGAGGTAACTGACAAAGCCATGTCTCCAAAGAGAAAAGCAGAGAAGGCTGCAAAGACACGAACAACCTATACTCTGCAAATCCTTTGGCCAAGGATGAGGGCAAGACAGTCATGCTGGCTCTGAGCCAGAAAGTGGAAAAATAATCCAAAATCTCAGCCCACGAAAGAATCTGGGCTGAGAGCTGCTTCTTATCTCACTCTCCCACATGTTGCCCCATCCCCAACCATGATGCCCAGGGAAGGCGGGGAGGCATCTGCAAGCACCAACTATTTCAAGGCATTATGCTAACAACTGTGAGGAGATACAGATTTATCAGAGAGAAGAACATACATGAATGAAAATAATTCAGAACAACTTCTATTTCCAACTTGTTATTTCACCAATAAAAGGATACTTTTAAAAATATAGCTTAATAAGTATAAGTGTTGATGACTTGGCCTTGGCTCTGACAACACCAGATTTGGCAGATGCTGAGCCCGATTGGGATGCTTTCCATTTAGACTGAAGAAAGCCCTTTCTGGGGTCTCGACACTGTGCCTCCAGAACAGCTGACCAGAGGCAGCGCATCAGAAGGCATCTGAGCTCCGCCTTGTTCCTCTCAACACAGGCTTCCTTTCTCAGGCCCTGGGCCCCACTCCCTTCAAGGTTTCCCTCCACTTAGAACGTGCTTTCTTCACATCTGGGGTCTCCCCCATGAGGCCGCGTGCAGGACCTCCACCTTATTCCCCCTCAGAACCCACGTGTCTATGCTTGGATACAGCCTCACCCACAGCACAGGTCCTAGAGAGCTGGTGGAGGGGGCTGGCTCGGGCACTCGAGCATTGGCCTGAAAAGGACAAGGACCCCAGCTGCATCAACCATGACTCCTCCTGTTCCCTCTTCCCCCACCCCACGCCCCGCTCCCTCCCCCTGTGGCAGGTCCCCCCACAAAAGCCATGGGGCAAGCTCTCCTTTCTCTGCCTAGTCCCTTGGCCTCAACAGTGAGGGAGCAGAGGCACTGGGGGCAGTCAGCTCACCCACGTCCCCAGAGGCTCTCCACCCTCACATCCACACACACAGTGGCCACAGCGATGGGGTGACAGGGCAGTGGAGAGCAGGGAAAGAAGAGAATGAGTTAAGCCCGCCCTGCTGCCTGCCACCAGAGGGTCATGCTGGGTTTCAAGGAGGACACTGGTTTCTGGATTCAGAGAAGGCCTGTGCTGCAGGAGAAGGCTAGGGCTCCTGGGGGAGAGGCTGCCCTTGAGATCATCCCCTCCTCCACTAGTCTGTGGGCAGGAGGGAGCTGTAGGCCCAGCACAGGCTAGGCTCTCTGATTCTCCCTCCAGCCCAGCTCTGCCTCCAAGCCTTTGCCTTAGCATCTCTGTGTCTTTCTTTCTGTTCGGTCAGAAGGGCCTCCTTGACTAGACCCAGAGCTGCTGACGGGCCCTCCCCTCTGCGCACATGAACGTGTAAGCAACACCTGCACACGCCCTCACTCCTCCAGAGGAGGCGGCATACGCCACCCGCCTTCCCCAGGACACAGGGGCTGGCACCTGGGGAGAGGAGGCCAGCTGGGGGCGTCATGACAAAGTGGAGCCTCTCCTCCACATCCTCCCACCTCTCTGCCCTCATCTCCATTATCTCGCTGACTGACATGCCAGCATTCAAACCTGGGGCACGCGAGGGGCGAGGACACGCTCGAGCAGGAAACACAGAAACGTGCCCAAATTCTGACTGCGGTTCCTCCCCCATCTCTCAACGTGGTCTTCAGCAAGTGGCCCATCATCTCAGAAATACAGATTCTTCACTGGTAAAATGGGCTAATCAAAGTCACCCTGGACAAGCTGAAGGGAATACAGAAGATAGAACACCGAGTACTTACAGAAGATACGAATGCAGAGAGGACAGGTCTTGACAAGAAGACGCTCAGCTAACTTCATAGCATGAACTGGTTCATCCTTAAGCATGAGCACAATCCCCTTGTATGATCCTAAGGTACCGATGCTCTTTACTGAAAACCCACCATCACCCCAGCTTCTATCCACCCAGCCTCAGACAGAAACATACCCCTGCTTGAGTTCCAGCAGAATTCCTGGTCAGGCGCCCGCCTCCCTGGCCTGACATGTCAAAAGGCACCACGCGCCTGAAATCCGAGCCTGGACAAGGTGCCCCGGCTGCTCTCTTTCTCACGGCTGGAGAGGTTGATGCTCAGGTCAGTGGGTGCTGAGAGGTGAACGTGAAGCCTGGAGCGACAAGGACCCAGCGGGGCGTGCAGCAGCCCCCTCCTCGAGGAGCACAGGCCTGCCTCCACCCGCCAGGCCGCCACAGCTCCCCAGCAACGGACAGGGTGGCCTTCCGTGTGCAGCGCCACGCAGAAGCTCAGAAGGGATACACCCCAACGACAAGGAAGCACCCTCGGCTGCAAGCGCCTCGCCTCCCGCTCTTGTTTGCCAAGGGCAAAGTCCACCGAGGGAAGGGAGGGAACAGCTCGTCCGCTGAGCCCCCACAAAGGGGAAACCTGGTCCAAGAGACTGAGAATAGGCTAAACCCTCCGGCAGCCAGCGCAGACGCCAGGTGTGAACCCCTCCACGTGCTCCTGACTCCTTCCAGCCTTCTCCTCCATCCGCCACATCAACATGTACAGGGGCTGCGCCCCGCTGGGCTTCCCAGAGCGCTGGGCCCCCGCAGCACCACCTCCCTTCGGCCCGCGGTGCCACGCGCCCCCAGGAGCCCCTCTGCGGCCACGTCCACTCCTGGCAGCCCGCCTGCTGTTGTTTCCGTTGCCTCACCAGAGACGGACAACTAAAGACCGGCTTCTCTGAGGACTGGCTTAAGGTTTCCTGCCAGAAACCCTCCCAGAAGCCTGAGGCCTAGGCCCGGCCCAGGGCCCTGACACGGAGGCTTCCTCACCCTACATAGACCCAGCCCTGCGCCACCACCAGAAACGCTGGCTGGGGGGCTCACCGCGAGGGTCGCTTCAGGGGGGCCAGGCCCACTCTGCCCTTCCCTCACCAGCTCTGAGGGGACAGCCAGGCTGCTCCAGGCTCGGCACCCTCTCTCGACAGCCGTCCTCAGCGCCCACCTCTCCCAGCCCTGCGATGACAGACAAGAGGCCCCGCGTTCTCGGCTCAGCTCCAGGCCCTCAACTTTGCAGTGCCCGACAGATCCGTTTGGATCTTTAGGTTCCAGTTTCTCTCTCTACAAGGAGACTCCTTCAGTTCCTCTCAACAGAATAACTGGGCAAGAGATTCACCACATGTGGGGCGCACCCTGAACCTGAGCACGGGGACCCCAGCTAAGCCTTGGCTCTGTGACTGGGCAAATCATACGACCTCTGACCTGTGACCCTGGGCAAGTCGTGTGACCTCTGTCCTCAGTTACCTCACAGATTGCCGCTGTGAGGGTCCAACCAGATAACACTACATGTGGCCGGTGGCAGACGCCTCGTCCTTCACAGCCAGGAGCCGCAGTCTGTGCTCTCTCTCAGCGTTTCTCACTGAAGGCTGCGCCCCACCGGCGGGGGTGAAACCAAGCTGAAGGGCCAAGGTATCTTTTTTTAAACAAAATAGGCCAGACTAGACTAGAATATAACAGGAAGCTAGCATGCACCACACACACTAAGGACAACACACCTTTGCTGAATTATGATAAAAAATGTATTTCTACTAGTTCCAGTCAAAAATCTCAATTAGGTCTTTACTTTGAAACTTTCTTGCAGACGTTCCCACCTGTATAAACTTGCTTCCTGCCCTCAGCAGTCTGGGATGGTAAACTCCCGGAGGGTGAGAGCCGTGTCTCTGGGTTCTCAAGAATTCCCCCCCTCCCACCCCTTCCCCTGCCACAGGGCTGGGCTCGGACCAGGGTGGGCGTCCGATACAAGCTGTTCACGGGCTGGAAAGCATCCACCGAATAGAAAATCAGCATCGCAGGAGAGGAGGGACCCGCCACTGGCAGTGCCAGTCACTGTCCCAAACAACGTCCCTGGAGGTCCATGTTTGCACCTCCATCTCACTGACGAGGAAACTAGAGCTCAAAGAGGTTAAGCCGTCTGGGGGCGGGGGGACCAGGATTGAGACAGCAGTTTGGATGGTCCACCACTTCCCTCTGGACCTCACTGCCTTTATCACTGCCCAGGAGATACTGCACCGCCCTATCTAATCTTCCAAACATCCTGCATTGGCCAAGATGACTCACACCACAAAGCACACACACACACACAGGGTAGGAAACAACACTGCATCCTTTCCTACCTGCCTTTCTCTGGCTTTCCCAATCCCAGAAGGGAGAGAGGAATGGGTGCTGGGGGCATCTAGGATTTGTCTTCCTCTTGGTCCCAGCCTTGTCCCTCTCTGCCTCTTTTGAGGCTGATTCCCCCCAGCTCACCACCCCCTCCCCCAATACCAGCTAACTGGTTACCCAGGCAACCCAGCTGGGAGGCTGCCAGTTACCACGGCAACCCAGCATGGCCGCCAGGCTGCCTTGCTTTGGAAGGTCAGGGGACCAGCCAGGCGACAGAGCTGCTGGGATGTTGCCGTCAAGACTGGCCCGGGCTGGGAGCCTATGTGCCTGAGGGAATTAAGTTCCCGCTGTCAGGGGCCCACTTCTTAGTTTCCCATGAGGTAGGATCCCCTAGCTTGGGGCAGGAGCCACAGGCTAACTTCCCCAGTGCCATGACCCAAGCCTGGTCTCTCCAAGCTTTTCATTAGAGTTCCAGTCACCTCGGTGCATGGAAGGTTTCTCAGACTGAGCACCAACTGCTGTCATTCAGCCTAATCCTGGGCCTCCCTCTCCCGCCTCCCTTTCTGAGCAGATCTGGGAGTCGACACACATGCAACATGTGTGTGCATGCAGATACAGTCTCTTCACGAAATATGTTGGAAACAACAAAGAAGAGCTACTATTTTCTCGCACTTACTATGTGCCAGGTATGTTCTAGGTACCTTGTGTGAAGTCTCTCCATGGATCCACACAGCAAACTTATTATTCCCACTTTGCAGATAGAGTAACTGAGACTTAGAGAAGTTAAGGAGCTTGTTCAAGGTGGCACAGGTACGAACTAGCAGAGCTGAGATGAAGTTCTACGGATCAGCTTCCGAAATTTCTTCAGCTCCTGGCTCCTGCCCCTCCCCAACCAACAAATCACCTGGCCTGGCTTCAAGGAAACATTTCTAACATTTATTAAAGATTATTCAGGGGCCAGCCCAGTGGTGTGGTGGTTAAGCTTCTGTGCTCTGCTTTGGCAGCCCAGGGTTCGCAGGCTCAGATCCTGGGCACAGACATGCTTCTCAAGCCACACTGTGGCAGCGTCCCACATCCAAAATAGAGGAAAACTGGCACAGATGTTAGCTCAGGGCCAATCTTCCTCAAGGCAAAAGAGGAAGATTGGCTATAGATCTTAGCTCAGGGCCAAACTTCCTTACAAAAAAAAAAAAGTATTCAGTGCTAGATGTTTTATTCATATTATTTTATTTCATTTTGTCCTCACCTCTCTGAAAGATGCTTTATTCTCCTCACATGTCAGCTTAGGAAACCAAGACCCAAAGAAGTTAAGTGACTTTCTCAAGCTGATGAGACAAAACTTAAGGCCCATTCCTTGGGGAATCTTGACTGTCCCCGGAGAGCATGCCACTCTCTCTCTTGGCCCCAGGCAGGCAGCCTGTGTCTCCATCACACGTGGAACAGTCATTGGCCCACATGTCTGCTCCCTCACCGGACTGTGAGTTTAAAAGTTCACTTTTGCAACCTAGTACCTGCCTGGTAGATACTGAGCATACAGTCACCATTTGCCAGAAGAAAGTGGGGGCCAGGATTCCAAGGCCTGTTCATCTGACTCTCAGTTCCAGGCTCTTCCTACCACATTACCCTGTCTCATTCATTCCCTCATCCAAAAGGCAGTTATGGAACAACTGCTACGTGCCTGGCTTTGTGCGAAATACCACAAAGACAGAGACGGATAAGGCTGCCTCTCGCCTTGAGGCGGCCCAGCCTGGCGGTGTGAGGGGCAGGGCTGAGGAGGACAGAAAGGAAACGCCCCCACCGCCCTCAAGGCTCCTCACCTCTGTTTCCTCGGGCCTTTTTCCTGAGCCAAACTCCTATCCACAGCTTCATCGATCCATGATCCACTGAGCATTCCCTGAGCACCTGCTCTCTGCTAATGCTCTCCCATCCCCACGGGTGGGAGAGAGGGGGCAGGATGAGAAGACGACAGAATCAAGAATTTCCAGACTGCAGGAGGAGTGACTAGTGAGGGATAAGGGTCTGGCAGGACCACGTGTGAGACTCCGAAGGGCTTCACGTGTGACGTGATAAAGCAGTTTCACGCTGCGTTCACACCCCCTTCCTGCACTAAGTCCCCTGACCCTCAGGGATGCAGCAGGGCAGGAACTGTTAGCTCCATTGGAGAGATGGGGAAACTGAGGCTCAGAAGGGGAAGAGCACTGGATTAGGAGGGAACCTGGGTTCTAGATCTCGCTTGAGATTCTAACAAGTCTCTTAGCACTCCACCTCCATCAGCACACCCCCACCCCACCATCCCCCCTCATCAAAAGCAGGTTTTCCTTCCCTGCTACAACCTCCAATTCCCCAGCGAGGCAGCCGCAGTCTCAGGGGAGCAAACAGGCTTGCCTGCAGCCTCTGGATCGCCATCGATGTGAACAAGGACCAGGAACCAAGCGAAATCCGAGATCCGACCTCACCACCAGAGGCCAGGCTGAATTTAACAGGCTAATCGCAAGTATTAGGCTAATTAAAAGCATATTGCACCTGCAATTATAGACCCAGGTTCTCAGATAATGCTGAGGCAGACAGGGTGGACGTGACGATGTCAGAGCTAAGGAGGGACCTCACCTCCCCAAGCAGGAGGTCCGAGGCCCTGCAGGAGTAAGGCCCCAGCACCCATGCATGTTTACAGATCAGTGCTGGTGTGCCAAGCCCTGCTTCCTGAGCTCACACAGGAAGGACCAACCCTTTCCAGAGCGCTAGTAAGTGGCCCATGAGGACTTGGCGGGCACCCTGAATACCATCTGCCCTACACACATTTCCTACTAACCACCTGGCACCTGTCTGACCTCTGAGTTAAAGCACTGCTGTGTGAGACACACTGCTCAAACACCCGCGTCTAATAATAACCGACATTTGGGTAACAATTTGCAGTTTACAAAGCACTTCTATATATATTACTCACCTAGCTATCAACTAGGTAAGTGGGTAGCGATACTAACCCCATGTTTCAGACCAGGAAACAAAAGCTCAGAGAGATTAAGTGACATGCTATAAATCACACAGCTGCTAACTTGGAGCAGGATTTGAATCTATGTCTTCAGATTGCAGACGGGTGTTCTGTCCACAAGCCCAGCAGGCAGTTCACCAACGCTCTCTTATTAACCACGAGCCAGAGTTAGTCTATCAGATCACGAGAGCTGCTCTGGAAAGCGCACAGAGGGCTCAAGCGAATGAGGACGCTCTGGGTAGATCTGACAAGGAGGGGTCGAGAAAGGATGTGCACATGGCAGTGTGTGAGGGAGGCGGGCAGCGGGGCTGGGCCACGCCAGGAGGGGCTCCAGTGGAGTGTCCTGTTAGCCAGAAGACACCAGAGGAGCCAAACTCTCTTTGTCCAGGCAACTGCCAGGAGAAGCCCCTGGAAGTGTGACATTCCAGGAAATCATCTGGGAATAGGTGTGGCTGCCTCGCCATGCTCTGTGCTGGTGGGAACACACCTGGTGTGAGGCACCAGGAAAGCCTGAGAAAGTGGGGGTCACTGGAGGAACAGGGGTTTTTAGCCTGGCACAAGGAGACTTGGGGGGCTGGAGAGAGGGAGATGATCGCACGGTCTTCAGATATGTACGTGTCTCACGCGAATCAACAACAGTCAGATAATAATAACACACGCGTCACTCACTCTGCTCAGCACAATTCTACATGCTTTGCATGTGTGACCTCACTTATCTTCACAAGAAGTCTGAGACAGGCCACATTCTTATTTCCATTTTACAGATGGAGAAACTAGAGTGCAGAGAGGTTAAGTCGCTGTCAAGCTCACATTGCTGGTGAGTGGCTGAGCCCAGATTCAAGCTGAGTTTGACCCCGTAACTCTGATCTTGACAACTGCACTCAACTGCCTTTTGAGAAAAGCCGAAGACTCCAACAAATGCCAACAGAGAATTGCTCAGACTTAACGAACCCCTTTTTAAAAATTTAAATCTCACTACTAATCAAACAAATACAGTAAAACAACGAACTAACAGTGAATTAAAGTAATGAAAAAGTTCTAATATTCAGTGCTGATGCTCACGCAACAAAACGCAGCCTCATGCGCAGCTGCTGGGAACATAAATTAGCACTTTCTAGCACAGAATTGGGCAAAATACCTCAAAATATTTAAAAACATAGCAATTCCACTTCTGGAAAGGTAACCTAAGGAAAACAATCATTGATTCAGAGATTTATATGTTCTTTGTAGCATAGTTTATAAAAGTGAAAAACTGGAAACACCTAGTTTAACATAGGAGTCAAACAAACAAATAGGTATATAATGAAATACCAGGCGGTCACTTAAAGATGATGTTGCAAAAGAATATTTAAGGACATGGAAAAATGCTTTCTATTTAAGTGACAAAAATACATACTTGGTCCAAAATTTTCCCAGTATATATGTATATTTTGATAATAAATGTAGTCATATGTCTATGCGTGAATTCATAAAAACATATATGTATACCAAAATGTTAAAATTATATACCAAACCTGTGAGAGAATTATGGGTAATTTTGATCTTTTATTTATATGTTTTTCTACATTTTTGAATGATTATGTATTACATTTATACTCACAGAATAGTAATTTTTTCAAGGTATACCCTTCATCACATTAATTCTATGTCTTGGGATTTACCCTAAGGAAATCATCCAAAACACAGCAAAAGCCTTACGTACAAAAACGTCCATGTTGTAGTACTTGTAAAAGGAAAATAAGGGTAACAACCTAAAAGTCCAACACAAATATGATACATAAAATACATTACGTCCATACACATAAAATAGCATATTCTATACTATTTTACTGTGGAGAAAACTATCTTTATCACCATGGAAAGGAGAGAGCTGACTTGCTCTGTCAGAATCAGAACGAACAGGCAGAACTTAGAAGTGGGCAGATTTTGATTCAATAGAGAAGAATGTTCTACCCATGGAGCAGGCTGTCTGGTGAGGGAATGAGTGCTCCATCACTAGAACTATCCAGGCAAGGCCGGTGCTCCCGCAGGAGGCTGGAGAGTGCTCTCTGCTTGGAGAGGGCTGGACTGGACGTCTCTCGGGGCATCTGGAAGTGTGGGTGCTGGGCGACAGCCCACTTGGACAGAGTGACGGCCACTCAGCTGACCCTCAACTCCTTCTCTCTGCTCACCATCGACCCCAAATGTTTCCCAAACAAAGTGCACTCTTTCCTCTCTAGACCTTTTGAACCAGCTGGAGACTGGCCTGCCAAAGTCATCTCAATAATGCACTGGCTTCCAGACCCCCTCAGCCAGGAGCTCAGACCAGGCAGAACCTCCAACACCAGGGCGCACTCCTGCCCCTGCAGCCCCTGCCCGTCAGCAAGCTCTCCCAATGCCCAGCTGCAACCTTCCTCGTCCTGACCCCGCTCTGGGGGCTCACACACGCAGTGCCAGTGGCCTCAGGGCACCTCACACCGGGCCAGTGAGGAAGACAGAGGAGGTGGGGCTGAGAGGGACCGCAGCTGGTGAGGCCTGGCTGACACCAGGCTGCTCCGCTCTGGGCTAGGCCCGCTCAGCTCAGCTTCTCCCCGTCCAGTGCCCTGGGCCCGCGGGCTGCCTTTTCTGTGCCCCAGGCCGCAGGCTGGGCTGGCTGGGTGGGGCGTCTCAGGCCGGCAGGCAGTGATGTCAGCAGGGAGCCGGGGCTGGCTGCCTCACTCTCTGACTCTTGGTAATTACTTCATTTACAACGAGCAGGAAGAATCCAGCTCAATAATCCAGGCAGACACGTTAAAATTAATTATCTGTGTAATGCGTCCTGCACTGTCACCTTCCTGTGAAGAAGGAAAAAAGCCGAACCCGGCAAAAAAAAAAAAGCCCCCATTGTCTGGAGCCCGTGCAGCACCACCAGGATTAATCACACGCCCCACCAAGGGCTCCTCACCTCGCCTTGATTGGAAAACCAAGGGCTTTTAATAATTCTGATCTGTGGCCAGCGCCCTGCGCCCTGTGAGGAGACACAGAGAGCCGCTTGTTTTCTCCAAGGAGAGCCCAGTGGCAGTACCAGGGCTGCCGCCCTCAGCGCCTCCTGCCCCCCACCTGGAGCCAGCTCCAAGCCCCGAGCCACTGTCTGGGTCCCCCAAGGAGCCAGCCAGGCTGCAGGAGAGAGGGGCCAGGGGTCTCCATGGTGCCCCCTCCACCTCCACCAGGAGGACCTGCTCATCTCCTGCCCAAGCCGAAGTGGAGCTGCTCTGAGGTGGGAGCCCCCAGAACCCTCCCCAGCTTCAAGCTCCTCCAAGGGGCCGGGAAGCCAGCATTCAGGGCCTGTGGAGGCAGGGCCTGCCATGCCCCGCGGCCATCTAGACAGCAGGTTCAGGCAGAGACAGGCCAGCCAGGGCTCCCAACCCACGCGCAAGAGACCCATGGTGGCGCACACCCCCAAACCGCAAGATTGAGGGTGAGAGCTCTACAGGGATTGAGGAAGGACCACCAAACCCTGATGGCCAGAGACCCCCTCTGATTCTGAGCCCATCCTCCTCCCACCACCTCACCCTGCAGCTCAGCCTCCCCGCCCCTGTGCGCCAGGGCTGGCTCCCTGCATCCCGGCTCCCTGCATCCCGGCTCCCTGCATCCCTGGCTCTCTGCATCCCGGCTCCCTGCATCCCTGGCTCCCTGCATCCCGGCTCCCTGCATCCCTGGCTCCCTGCATCCCGGCTCCCTGCATCCCTGGCTCCCTGAATCCCGGCTCCCTGCATCCCGGCTCCCTGCATCCCTGGCTCCCTGCATCCCTGGCTCCCTGCATCCTGGCTCTCCCATGGCCCGAGCCCGGGCTCTAGCCCCCTCTTTCTTCCCTTCCTTGGCTTGCCTGTAGTTGCAAAGAGCATCTCCTGTAGCCTCTTCTCCCTTCTTCTCCTTCCACCTTTCCTGCCTAACTCCCCCTCCATGCCCTGCACCCTACCTCTCGCCACCCCTCTCTGCCAGCTCTCCAACCTTGCTCCTTTGCCCAGAACCTCACACATTAAGCCCAAGGTGCTGCTGGCTGCCTCCCAGTCCCACCATTATAAATCCATCCCTGCATGCCCCCATGCCCATGCCTCAGGCTCCTTCAGGTGTTCCCCACTAAATCTGAGACCAGAGACGAGAAGCCCCCTAGGAATACAAGAGCCTCACCATCCCTGGGCCCCAACCTCAAGCCCATAAAAGACACACACCCTGTCCCCTCCCTACACTGAGGGAGGCGAGGCCCTGGGGCTGACTGGAGCCTGGCCCCTGAGCCCCCCTCCATGTTTCCTTCCTGCTGGCCTTCAATTCAGTCCTTCTGGCAAGATTAGAGGCAGGGTGGGGCTGGCCTTTCTGCTCCAGCCAGGCTGGTGGACCCTGCTGGACCCTGGGAAGCTGGCAGTCCCAAAGCTGGCCTCACCCAGGAGATGCAATTCAAATGTGATAAATACAGACAACCTCAGCACTTCCCAGGACTCCGGCAGTGGGGGTGGGGGTGGGGCACGGGGGCTATCGTTAGCGTTCTCAGCACCCACAGTCCCCGAGTAATGCTGCCAAGAACGAGGGATGGGGAAGGCTGCGCAGTGCCAGCAGCCCAGACTCACACGGCAGGCGATTGCCAGCCCTGACCAGAGCCGAACCTTCCTCCCCCACCTCATCTATATGATGCATCAAAACACTCACCGGCTTTTGAGGTGGGAGCCCAGTGCTGCAAAGCTATAACTCTCCGAGCCCCACGGCACCCCTCCCCCAGCTCCGGCGGCTGAGGTCCTCCTCCCCGCCCCTCGGGGCCCCTTCTGAAGAGCGGGGCTCTGGATCTGATCTGGTCTAATCAGTCATCTCTCCGGCTGGCAGGTCCCTGGCGCAGGGAGAGGATGCTGTTGTGGTGACTGCAGGATCCAGCATCCTTCCCAGGCAGAAGCAGCTGGGCATGCTCCATCTGCTCCGTGGGGATTTCAGAGCCACGTGACTCTCCCTCCCCAAGCTGTCACTTAGGATCAGGAGTAAATAGTCCCCGGAAAGGTTTAACTCCATCCACACCAGTGGCAAGCCGCCTGCCCAGCAGAGGACGGAGGACTCCCGCACAGCCTTCCTGGCCTTCTGCCGCCGGGATGAGGCTGCCCCCGAGAGGGGTCTGGGCCATAGGCTGCGTGAGCTGCAGTTTGCATTTCCCCCGCCAGGGTACAAGGAGCTAGAAGCTGCCCAGGGGTCTGGCACCCTGAGGCCTCACCAGGCCTGCCTGTGCTTGCCTTTTGTCTCTGGGGCTGCCCACCTAAGAGGTGGGCACATCTCTAGGTGTCAGGAGGGCTTGGCCCGGGCCTGAGTGCCTTCACATCCCCCCAACTCAGCACAATGAATTTAAAGAAGTAACATTTGGAGCTGGTTGGAGCCCATTATAAAACGCCAGGATTCCTAGGTCCTCCACTCAAACTGGTCCCCAGTGACCTTAGGCAAGGATGCTGGCCAAGCCAGGGAGCACCTGTGCTTTGCATTACTGAGGGTCAGAGGCAGAACGGAGGGCTTCAGACAACAGGACGGCAGCCCTGTTTCTGCTGCAGACAAGCCCAAGCCATTAAGAGATCTCTCTCTCAATCTCAACCTCTCTCTCTGCCTCAGTTTCCTTCTCGTCTTCACATTTCTGTGGATGCTAGAAAAATAACAGATTCTCTGTGACAATGGGTAAAGTGCAATAGAAACACTGGGTGTCATAACCAGGATCAGAAAGGAAGAAAATGGAGTACTCCCACTGAAACTTCCAGGCAGGTTCATGGGCTCTCAGCCCCACCTGCCCCTGAGACCCAGAAGCTGGAGACGGAACCAGACCAGCTCATGGGGTCACTTCTGAGTACAGAAACATCTCAAGAAGCAGAGGCTAGATGAGGGGCATCCTCAAGGACCCACCCACATGACTATTACATCTTTCTTGAATGTTTATTATTAGAACAACTAGATTTCAAAAATTAACATTTGGGGCCAGCCCAGTGGCATAGAGGTTAAGTTTGTGCACTCTGCTTCAGTGGCCCAGGATTCGTGAGTTCAGATCCTGAGCTCAGACCTAGACACCACTCATCAAGCCATGCTGTGGCGGCGTCCCACATATAAAATAGAGGAAGATGGGCACAAATGTTAGCTCAGGGCCAACCTTCCTCAGCAAAAAATAAAAATAAAACAATAAAGTAAAAAAATAAACCTCCCTTCACTCAAATACAACTATTTACCCTTCTCTGAGGGTCTCTTTTAACACGATCTGAGTATAAGCATCATTTTACCAACTGAAGTCTTTACCTTTAAGAAGAATCTACTGTGGGAGAAGGAGGAGCGCAGACTTGCCCCAGGGCCCGGGGCCCTGTCAGTGAGGGTTGTTCAGAAGAGCTGACCCACACCCCACTTCCACATACCCCAGAGAGCTCCTGGAAGGACCGTCCTTCCCGCCCCAGAGCTGGCCAGGCCGGAGCTGGGATCTCACGGTAGAGTGGCAGGCCCCTGCCTGCAGCCGTGGGGGGGCGTGGTCTGCAGGTCAGCCCCCTCTGCCCCACCCACCTGGCTGAGACGCTGAGGTTGTCAGCTACGGGAAAGCCACTCAGCTGAAGAGCAAAGAAGCCCCAGGCGCAGGCCCAGGGCCAGGCATTACCAGTGAAGCCCGACCCACCTGCCCCGGCTCTCCAGGACTTGGCGAGACTAAGCACAGGCAGGGGAGGGCCAGCTTCCAGCCAGACCAAAGTGAGGGGACCTCGGGGGTCTCTGGCCTTGAGGAGCCCATGGAGCAAAGCAGGGTTGGGGCCATAGATTATAGCATCCAGGAGAGGACAGGGAGTGGGGAGAAGGGGACAAGGAGCCCAGCTCCCATCCCATACAATCCTCAGGCAGCTGGAAAGGCAGGAGACACACAGACGGGCCTGCTGGGAGGGTTTCCTCTCTGGCAGACCCAGGGCCGGCTGGGGCTGCAGACGACTGTCATGGATCCTCTGAGAAGCTCAGGCCAGACGTGGCGATGCCCCTGGGAGATGTGGGCGGCCTTGGGGGCAGTGCCTTCGTCTGGGGAGCAAGGTGGGGGAAATGTCGCAGTAGGAGGGCCTTAGGGTTCCAACTAGGATGGGTGAGGGGAGCAGAGAAACAGTCTGATGGCCACGAAGCTGACTGACTGGACCCTCAAAGGTGCCGCACCCATTCCCTACCCAGGCCATGTCCTCGTGTCCTCGCGGCTCTCTCCCTCCCAGAATGTACCAACTGGGGAGCAGAGCAGGGAGCCCCATCTGGTGAATTCTCCCTGAGGACCCACCTGAGTTTGAACCCGGCTCGTCCCGATCAGCTGAGGGACTTGTAATGAGTTACCTGACTGCTGAGCCTCAGTTTTCCTCACCTGCAAACGGGGATTCTCTCCCCTGAGCCCCACACCATTCACGACCTTTCTCCCTGTCTGTCTCACTCTTTACTGTTCTGGGCGTCAGATGCCTTTCTGAAGGCAGAGCTAGTCAGGCCACTAATTACCAGATCTGCTGCCCTGTCCCTTTGTCCCTCTGGAGACAACAGAACAATTCTGGTGGCTGGGTTGCGCCTCCCAGGGTGCTGCCTCCTCTGGGATCCCACAGGTTGAGGTCTCCACTGATGACTCTCAGGGACCCAGCCCACGCGCGGGGGGGGGGCAGAGGCCTGCGCTTCTGCATCCCTGCCTTCCGCAGCGCCTGCACAGCACCGAGCAGCAGCTCAGGGACGGGCCGGAGGCACCGGTGGAGAGGCTGCCCATTCTGGCACCCTCTTGGAGGAAGTGTTCAGACCAGAACACGGAAGAAGTGACACCGCTGGGCGGGGCTCCCTGGGAGGGAGGAGGTGCGGCCGGGTTGCGTGCGGGGCGCGGCAGGGCCCAGGCTGCGGACCAGGGTTATCAGGGTGCAGCTCTGCAGAAAGCGCCGCGGCCGCTCTCCCTCCCGCCAGCTGCGGAGAAAGAGACAGAAGCCACAGCGGGCTGCTCCGGGGAGAGGAGTCGGGCCAGGGAAAGTCAGCAATGAGGGCTCCATGGCCAGATCTTTAAGAATCTGAAAGAAGTCCACCAGAGCCATGGAGCCGAGACTCGGCCGAGGACGGTCCGCCGGCGCTATCAGGGGTCAGCACGGACACGCGGAGCGACCCTCGCCGGCCTCGGGGCGGCTCGCGCGTGCTTTGACGCCCTCTCGTGGACCCACGGGGCGTGTGCACACGAGCTTGCAATGGGCTTCACCCACGTTTTAACCCTTTGCTTTTTCTCCTCTCGCCGCACACCCTTCCTGAGCCACGACGGCAGCTGTGGGCGCCATGAGACACACAGGTATCACATTCATCTGATGCTGGGCAAACGTCAATATTTGCTCACTGAAGTTTGACTCATTCACACTAGAAGGAGAAAATAGCCTCCCAAGTTGTCTGTGTATCTGACTCTTATTACTGCCTCTTGGGATCCATGTCTGGGGTCCCAGAGCGCCTGACTCACCCATCAACCAAACCTCATAAACCTTTGCAGGGAGCTGTGGAGACAAGGAGAGTGGGCCGGAATCATTCACTCGTTCACTCACTCACTCTTTCAGCCAGGGTTTGTGGGCACCTCCCTTGTGAGGCACCAGGATGCTGGAGGCAGCAGCGGCATGATGTTAAGAGCGTCACCTGTGAAATCGGGCAGACATGAGCTGCATCCCAGCTTTGCTTTCCACGAGCATTGTGACAGTAAACACGTCATTTACTAAGTCTCAGCCTTCGCCTTACTTGCTCAGACAGTCGGGGAGGATAGCGCCTCCCTCACAGGGCCGTTGTGAGGAGTGACTGAGATCATGGAGGAAAGCGCTCAGCTCCTAGAGCGGCCACTGCTGCTCCTGATGGACAGAGTTGCCGCCACAACTGGGAACAGACACAAATACATAACCGACGGCTTGCTGACATTTTGTTACAATACATAATGAAATAACATTGTCTATGTTTCCAGACTCTGCGTTCGCCCCTGCCCTTGATGAGTTTGCAGTCTAGACCAGCAGTTCTCAAAGGGTGGTCCCTGGACCAGCAGCCTCAGCATCACCTGGGAACCTGCTGTGAAATGATGGGTGAGTCAGGAGCTCTGGGACCCCAGACATGGATCCCAAGAGGCAGTAATAAGAGTTAGATACACAGACAACTTGGGAGGCTATTTTTCTCCTTCTAGTGTGAGTGGGTCAAACTTCAGTGAGCAAAGATTGACATTTGCCCAGCATCTGATCAGAAGCTCTAGGGGTGGGGCCAAGCGATTTGTTTTCACAAGCCCTCTAGGTGATGCTGATGCACATTCACGTTTGTGAACTCCGACCTAGGGGAAATGACACACGTGTAAACAAATAATGAATAAGTGGGCTTCCCTGAAGAAGTGGTGCAATAGGCGAGGCCTAAAGGAAGAGCAGGTGTCGCAGGTAGACGTGCTCCAGGAGCACTAGCACTTGCACAGGCTGGGAGGCCTGGAAGGGAGGGGAGTGTGGAGGGCACACCGTGATTTGGTCTGGCCACCTGGGGAGTATGGAAGGCCAGGCTGGAGGAGGAAGGCAGGGGCCAGATTAGGAGGGCCTCTCAGTGCCTGAGTATGGAATTCAGAGTTTATCCGTAACTGATGGGAAGCAGGAAAGGCTTTAATGGAGAATGATATGACTAAATTGGCATTGTAGAAAAAAAGCGCTGTTGCAACAGGATGGCCTAGAGGCAGGAAGATCAGTGCAAAGCTGCTAGAATGGTCCAGGTGAGAGCCCACGTGGGCGTGGATGATTGAGAAGGGGGTGGGGGAGAGATGTGTAGAAGGGAAATTGGCAAGACTGTGGGAAGGGGCCTGAGGGTGTTTGAGGGTCCCGGCTTGGTGCACTGTGAGGAAGATGGAGCCAGCACTGGTGAGGGAAGATGACGAGTTCAGGACAGGACATGCCGAATTGGGAGCGAATTCTCAGGAGAGATGCGCTGGGCTGCAGCTGAAGCAGGGGTTAATTATGCCTCTGCTGTTTTTCTCCCAACATTTTTCATTCATTTATTTCAGCAAAAATCGGGTTCCTCTCATGTGCCAAAGAGGTTCTAGGATAGAATGGAAAACAATAGCCAGAATCTGCTCTCAGGGCCGACATGGCAGTGGCGGAATACCACCAATAAATAAGTAAGCAAATACATAAACCAAAGCATTCCAGCAGTGGTAGGTGCTATGAAGAAAGTAAGAGAGACTAAGGCACAGGGGGTACTTCAGATGGGGCCGTCAGGAAAGGTCCTTCTGAGAAGATGACACTTGAGCTAAATGAGAAGTAGGAGCTACATGTGCAAAAATAGGAGGAAAGTGCTCCAGGCAATGGGAGCAGCACATACAAAGGCCCTGAGGTCAGAATGAACTTGGCCTGACAGAGGAAAAGAAAGATAAGAATCAGCGCAGCTAGCCAGTTTGGGAGATGAGGTCAGAGAGGTGGACAGGGCCAGACCACAGTAGGTGGTAAGCTTTCAGAGACTGAAGGGATGAGGTAACACATGTGAAAGTGCTTAGTAAATGATCTCAAGAACCCAATGCACATAAAGGAATTCTAAGACGATATCTTCAAAGGGAAAAAAAGAAATAAGTCTTAACTGAAGCAGGAAGGAATTTGGTTCAACTTCAGGGAAAGCTCAGTCTGCAAGAGCCATGCCATACCAGAATAATTTCCAAAACAGATAATTTACCCATTTTGCTTGGTTTTTGTTTTAAGAATACAGTTAACAGCCAAGCTAATGTGAGTGCTGGCTGGTCTTGGGCTGGGGGATGGAAAGATGACCCCTTGTGGTAGAAACGATGAAGATTTCGAAGAAGAGAGGGAAAGAAAGGAGATGAGAAGAGGGTGCTCCCTCCACTGGCTGCGTGGGGGCTCCCTGGGGCCAGCTGCTCTCTACCAGCCCCACAGAATCCCAGGCCAGCCCAGGCGGGGCGGCCCACAGGCCTGAGCATGCTGAGCCTCACCCATGGGAACGAGGCCAGGACCCCGCCTGGGGGAGATGGAGAGACCAGAGCAAGGCAGAGGGAAAGGAGTCCAATGGGGCAGGTGGGAGCAGCCAGCCCAAAGAGCTGTCCTCCCCTTCTCAGGCTGTCTCCACCTCCGTCAGTTGCTGAGGCCTGACCCACCCCTAGAGGAAAGCAGAGCAGCCCCACATCTCACCTCCAGGACCACACATGCCCCATCCAGGGGAGCAAGGGGGACAGTCGGCTTTGCCACCAGCCAAGCTGCCTTTTGTGCACCCCACTCACACCTTCCCCAGCTGGCTCCACCTCCTCCCTCTCACGGCGCCCGGTGTTCCATCCCCTTCCTCTGAACCTTTGTCCCGTGTGTGTCTAGAACAGCTCTTTCCTCTACTTTGTTGAGCCACGTCCGTCCCACCCATAGAGCGCAGCCCAACGCTCCACACGCCAGCCCCAACCCAGAAAACTTCCCATGACTGACGCGGCTCTCCCAGGCCAACATAAACACGCACACTGAGAGACGCGCACCCCACACACGCCTCTGGCTTTATGCTAGCGCTCCCTCGGAAGCCGTGACACCTCCTGGCCATCCAGACCCCAGCAGTGCCTTCAGCGAAAAAAACAGACCCTTTCACCATCTCCTCTCCTGAGGATGTGCCAAAAGCGGGACCAACAGAGAGACCAGAAGGAAACTCCGCCTTACTCACTTGATGAAGTACACGGCTCCTTCCCGGGTGGAGTCCACCTCCCAGCCCTTGGGCAAACCTGTGAGGAAGCAAGGCCACAAGGTCACCCTGTCTCCCTTCTCAGCTCAGCAAGCCTGACCTGCTTCAGGAGGGCTGGGGCCGGGAGAAGCAGGAATACCACAGCTGCGCCAACAGTGTTCAAACCAGCCGTCTCACCCCCTTTGCCCATTATTCCCATCAGTCTGTTTCCAGCAAATAAGAGAGAGGGCACTGGAAGGGACAGCCCCTGGCAATGAGTGGTGAAGTGCTCAAATGAATCCTTGCCTTGCAGGATTCACTCATTCATTCAACAAACTTTTCTTTTAAAGATTGGCACCTGAGCTAACAACTGTTGCCAATCTTTTTTTTCTGCTTTTTCTCCCCAAATCCCCCCAGTATTTAGTTGTATATTTTTTTAACTTTTTATTAAGATTATGATAGTTTACAACCTTGTGAAATTTCAGTTGTACATTCTTGTTTGTCATTCGTGTTGTAGGTGCACCACTTCACCCTTTGTGCCCTCCCCCCACCCCACTTTCCCCTGGTAACCACTAATCTGTTCTCTTTGTCTACATGTTTAACTTTCACATATGAGTGTAGTCAGGCAGAGATTGTCTTTCTCTATCTGGCTTATTTCACTTAACATAATACCCTCAAGGTCCATCCATGTTGTTGTGAATGGGATGATTTTATCCTTTTTTATGGCTGACTAGTATTCCATTGTGTATATATGCCACATCTTCTTTATCCAGTCATCAGTTGCTGGGCACTTAGGTTGGTTCCATGACTTGGCTATTGTGAATAATGCTGCGATGAACATAGGGGTGCATGGGACTTTTGGAATTGCTGATTTCAGGTTCTTAGGATAGATACCCAGTAGTGGGATGGCTGGGTCATAAGGTATTTCTATTTTTAACTTTTTGAGAAATCTCCATACTGTTTTCCGTAGTGGCTGCACCAGTTTGCATTCCCACCAGCAGTGTATGAGGGTTCCTTTTTCTCCACAACCTCTCCAACATTTGTCCCTCTTGGTTTTGGATATTTTTGCCATTCTAACAGGTGTAAGGTGATATCTTAGTGTAGTTTTGATTTGCATTTCCCTGATGATCAGCAATGATGAGCATCTTTTCATGTGCCTGTTGGCCGTCCGTATATCTTCTTTGGAGAAATGTCTGTTCATGTTTCCTGCCCATTTTTTGATCAGGTTGTTTGATTTTTTGTTGTTGAGCTGTGTGAGTTTTTTATATATTATGGAGATTAACCCTTTGTCGGATAAATAACTTGCAAATATTTTTTTCCCAACTAGTGGGTTGTTTTTTTGTTTCAATCCTGTTTTCCCTTGCCTTGAAGAAGCTCTTTAGTCTGATGAAGTCTCATTTGTTTATTCTTTCTATTGTTTCCCTTGTCTGAGGAGTTATGGTGTCCGAAAAGATTCTTTTGAAACTGATGTCAAAGAGTGTACTGCCTACGTTTTCTTCCAGAAGCCTTATGGTTTCAGGTCTCCCCTTTAGGTCTTTGATCCATTTTGAGTTTATTTTGGTGAATGGTGAAAAAGAATGGTTGATTTTCATTCTTTTACATGTGGCTGTCCAGTTTTCCCAGCACCATTTGTTGAAGAGACTTTCTTTTCTCCATTGTATGCCCTCAGCTCCTTTGTCGAAGATTAGCTGTCCATAGATGTGTGGTTTTATTTCTGGGCTTTCAATTCTGTTCCATTGATCTGTGCACCTGTTTTTGTACCGGTACCATGCTGTTTTGATTACTGTAGCTTTGTAGTATGTTTTGAAGTCAGGGATTGTGATGCCTCCAGTTTTGTTCTTCTTTCTCAGGATTGCTTTAGCAATTCGGGGTCTTTTGTTGCCCCGAGTTGTACATTTTTTTAATTGTGGTTCTTCTAGTTGTGGCACACGGGACACCACCTCAACATGGCCTGATGAGTGGTGCCATGTCCGCGCCCAGGATCCCAACCCTGGGCCACTGGAGCAGAGCACACGAACTTAACCACTCGGCCACGGGGCCGGCCCCCAACGAACTTTTCTTGAGCAGCTACTCTGTGCCAGGCCCTGCGCCAGCCCCCCGGGGATACAGCAGTGACCGCACAGGTGGTTGCCCTGGGGGGTCCTCAGGATCATCCCGCCAGCGCCTGTCTATCACAGAAGCAGAAGTTAGAGCCAAGGGCGCTCACTTGCCCCAGGCCTCACAGATGATCAGCATCCGGGATCAGACCAGGACTCATGTCTCCGAATCCCAGGCCCGTGTTATTGCCCCGGATTCTGCTGCCTCTGGATCCAGCGCTGGACTTGGGAGATCAGTCCAGACAAGTGGGGAGGCCTTAAAAAATGTTTCCTAGCACCTCTGAAAAAGTTAATGGCAGAAATGTTCCAAGTGGAGAGCCACAAGGACAGCACAGCTGAGGACGGTGGCCTCGGCCAGGGGCGCCGGCAGTCCCTGCAGGAGACGCCGCCCCCTCCAGACTCTCCAGGGAGGCGCGGCGCCTCGGGCTCCTAGAGCGCCGGGTGGGCACCGCCATGGCCGTCCTGCCGCCCTCCCAAACAGCCACCCTGGAGTGTCCTGCCTCCCGCAAACAGGACACCTCCACCCCGAGGCAGAGGCGGGAACAGGCGGGCGGAGGGGTCACACGCCTTTAGCGGGTGCAGGAGCCCCGGGGCAGACATACTGGAAACAGGTTTGGATGCTCCTGACAATCACGGCCACCTCCTTGGTCAGTCCGACACCTGCCTGGTATAAGGTTTTATAAAGCACAGCCATTCACTGCCTCCAGCCATGTTCTCTGCTGCCTCAGGGCACAGGCCGCTGGAGGGCAGAGCGGGGCTCTGTGGAGAGCCAGCCCAGGCTCCGTCCACCCATCTACTCGCCCCTGTTCATCAAGGGTCTGTATTTCCATGGTTGCTGCTGATGCCATGCTGCTGCTTCAACGCATCAGGGCAGCCAGCCGGCCCACTCCCCTCCCAGGACTTGTCCAGAGAAATAACCACGCCAGCTACCACCGAGCGAGTGCCTCCTTCCTCTAAGCTATGCATGTTGCCACTGCCAGCACATTTAATCTGCACAGCCACAGCATACAATAGGCACCAGCCCGAATATTTTTACAGATGAGGAAACTGAGACCCAGAAAGGTTAATCAACTTGCTGAAGGTCACACAGGAAAGTGTCTGGGCCGGGATGTGAGTCTGGTCTGCGGCCTCCAAAGCTCACATTCTTTCCTCTGTGCCGCTCCATAAATGCTACTTGTTCCCCTCTGTCCCTGTGGGAGGACGTCCCCATCCAGCAGGGTGGGACTGGCAGCCTCCCCAGTGGAAAGATCCCTGTTGGGTCAGAATCATAAGTAATCCTGCCACTGTGATGTCCCCAGGAAAGTGGCCAGTGTGAATTATGTCCCCTGCCTTTTCTAGCAACTTCCCTCCACACTGCCCTCTCTGCCCGGGCAACACCAAGACCTCTTTGACTCCTCTCCAGGCGGGTGCCCGCCAAGGCAGCTGCCCTCCCAGCAGGCTGGGGGGCAACTTACCTCGTCCCCAGCCTTGGACAGTCTGCTGGCTGCAGCCCAAAGCGGAAGAACTGGCCCACAGGCTTTCACTCGCCTTCCAGGGCTGCCGAGGGGCCGACGGCAGGGACGGCTCAGACCGTGGATGGCAGCGCCCGCCCCACCGCGGGGGAGAGAGCCCGGCGCCGCAGGAGCCTCGCTTCCAGTCAGAAATACAACACGGTCACCTCTCCCAACGGTGACTCTGTCGTGTAATCTTCACTCCAGCCTTTTGAGGTTCCTAATCCTACCCCGTTTCCCAGAGGAAGGAGCCAAGTCCGGGCACTCAGGGCACGTGCAGGGAAACAGCGCCAAGGCCTGAGCGCCAGGTCCGCCTGAAGAACGGGGCCTCCGCCCCGACACTGCTTGCTCGTCAGCTGAGTGGCCTGGAGCCAGGGAAGGGCCGAAGGGCAGCGGGGTGGGGGTCTCCCAGCGGTTCGCGCCCCTGCCCTTCTGTGGCCTGTGGGAGCCCGCCGATGGGATGGTGGCTGCTCCCTTGAAGTGCCCCTGGCCTTCTGATTCTTGGGTCTCCACCTCTCCAATCGGACAGAAATCTGCCGCCTGGTTGCGTCCCACCTCTCCAGCAGCCTGCGAGGTCCCCGGGGGCTAGCAGCAGGGTCATCTGCACAGTGAGCAGTCAGTGTTGCCCTGTCCACTTTTCTTTCGTGTTCCCCTAAATGTGAAGGAGCTTCTACTAGCCACGTGGGGCTATTTAAATTTAAATGAATTAAACTCTAAACTTTGGTTCCTCGGTCACGCTTCCCTTTCACTTGCACAGCAGCTGCATGTGGCTAAGGGGGACTGACCCGGGCAGCATAGAGAGAGCATCTCCATCGTGGCATGAAGCCCACAGTGCAGCACTGGGGGCTGTGCTCTGCCCAGCTCAGGAGCTCTCAAGATGGAGTGGGGGCCGGCCCGGTGGCACAGTGGTTAACTACACATGTTCTGCTTTGGTGGCCAGGGGTTCACCGGTTCAGATCCCGGTGTGGACATGGCACCGCTTGGCACGCCATGCTGTGGCAGGCGTCCCACATATAAAGAAGAGGAAGAGGGGCACGGATGTTAGCTCAGGGCCAGTCTTCCTCAGCAAAAAGAGGAGGATTGGCAGCAGTTAGCTCAGGGCTAATCTTCCTCAAAAAACATAAAATAAAGATTGAAAAAAAAAAAGATGGAGGGCATTTTCGGACTGGGCTGCGGGATGAGATGGGAGTAAAATCTTCGTCCTCAAAGCTCCGTCCCAGACACTGATGGTAGAGCTGGAAGCTTGGACGGACCTCGAGGCAAGCATCAGCCCTCCTGCAATATCGCCGGAGGGCATTCCAAGTGCTAAGCGTGGCCCCTCCACGGAGAAAGGAGAAAGTCAGGGCACCCGGAGCCACCGCTTCCTCCTCGACTCAAAGGCAGACAGGCGAGCTCCTTACCTGGGCTGGAGCAGTGTCCACTCTGGAGGGGTGACTCCGTACCAGGGTGCACCCAGCTGGTTGACTCTTCCTCATCACTATGGAAGACCAGGAAGAAAGTGTCACCTGCGAGAGCGGCGTCTCTGAGCAGGACACCCATCTCCAGATTCACATCCACACTGACCGTCCGATCCCAGACACCTGAGATGGGGCATCCACGTGGCCATTCACTCCTTCACATTCACAGAGCACTTCCTGAGCAGACTCGAGGACCCAGAGAGGAGTACTCGTCTCTGAGTACCAGACCCCAAAGGACGTTAACCCACTGGGGAAACAGGCGTCTGAAAAGATAGTTGCACTATGATGTGATGGGGCTATCGGCCCTTCTGGAGCTCTGCACAGAGGGTGTTACACCATCCCAGGGAGGAAGCGCTGACTGGGATGAAAGTCAGGAAGCAGAACAGCACGAAGCCTTCACTAAGAGGGGGCACTTGAGGGGACTGGGGAAGCTGCGGGGAGGAGCAGGGAAGGTCCGTAACTGGCAGCTTCTCCATGGCTGAGAAAAGAGGAGGCTGGGCGAAGCCGTAGTCCGTGCGTGTCTACAGGGGTACAGACTTCCATTCCCAGCGTTCCCTCCCATTGGGAATTTTACAGAGTGTGAATCTGAGGTTCAGAGAAGTTAAGTAATTTACCCAAAGCCACACAATCAATAAGTGATGAAGCCAGGATTCAGACCTAGATCTGTCCCCCAAACCCAGGCTCTTTCTGATGTCTCACTCCCAGCAGTGCGGGCTCCCGGGCAATGCAAGCCCTCTGGGCTCCAGGTGTGATGGCAGACGAGCCCACCGGCATCTCTCAAGCCCCCACCAACCAAGTGGCACCGACTTTTCCTCAGCCAGGCGTAACCCGGGGGGGAAGCCCACGCAGGCGCGCAGAGGAAAGACCCCTCCCATCACCCAGGTCCTCCAGGCAGCAGGGCGGGGCCTCAGGGTCCAGGACAGGACTCCACTCAAGGCTTTTAAGGCACAATTAGTACCTTAATTAACAGAACAAACTCCACTAGGAAGGGCTCCACTAGATTTTTACGAAAGCAGGGTATACAATGAGCTGCACATACTTAACGTGGACAGTTTAGTAAGTTTTGACGTGTGTATGAGGTGTGAAACCACCACCAAAATCAAGATGCGAACTCCCCAAACTTTCCTGTGCCCTTTGTAACTCCTCTCCCCTGCCTCTGCCTCCTACCATCCTCACCCTCCCCCCTGAGCAACCGATTTGCTTTCTGTTTCTCTAGATGTTTGCATTTTCTAGACTTTCTAGAATTTCATATAAATGGAATCATACAAACTAGACCTCTTTCCTTCTTTCTTTCCTTCCTTCTTTCTTCCATGTGGCAGTGGGCGTGGATAGTTCGTTCCGTTCATCACCGAGTGGTAGTCCGCTGTAGGACACACCACGCGTGTTCATCCACTCACCTGGCGGTGGACATTTGGGTTGTTTTCAGTCCTGGCCATCAGAAATAAAGCTGCTTATGAATAAATAAAGTCTTTGTGTGGGCATATGCTTTCTTTTCTCTTAACTCCACTAATTTTTCTCTAAGTCTGGACACCTGCTGCAGGAAGAGATTTCCCAGCTGACCCACCCCTCTGATGAGGAAAGAAGAAACAAAGTCACTGTTCTGGTGTCCCTGAGGCCCTGGAGCCACCGTGTGCCACGGCAGATGAGCTGTGCTCTGGGCCTGGGCCTGGGAGGCAGTGGGAGAGGAAGCCGAGGAAGGGGACATCAGCCCGCGCTACACTGTAAAGTGGGAGGGGAAAGCCATTCTCACCCCGCCTCTTCAGCTGCCCGGAGACTTTCTGGCCCCCGATTCCTCTCCTCCTCTCACACTGTCGGCTCCCTCAGACTTCACGTCTGTCTCTACGTCGCCTGGGACTAACGGAGGATCACAGGGCACCACACCCTCGACTTCCTCTTCCCCTTGTCCTTCTGCTAGCTGCCCCTCATCAGCCCCGGCCCAGAGCAATGCAGTCACATAGTCACAGGCTGTCTCCACTCCAGCTTCAGGCTGACGGGGAAGCTGGAACCAGGGGGACTGGTGTGACTGCAAATCCACAGTCCCCAAGCTTAGCTGGGCCCTAAGCGCCACCTAGAATCTTCTCCAGGAGCCCCAGGCAGTTGCTATTTGCAGAGCTTCCCACCAACCTCAAGGCCCACGCCTGCCTCTCCTCACCTTCCCCATTCTCACCCGATAATCTTATCTCTTAACTCAAGAAAAAGTAGAGGGGCCCGCCCCGTGGTCAAGTGGTTAAAGTTCCGCGCCCTCCCCTTCAATGGCCCAGGTTCGCGGGTTCAGATCCCAGGTTTGGATTCCGGGCCGGGACCTACTCCACTCATCAGCCCAGCTGTGGCAGCATCCCACATACAAAGCAGAGGAACACTGGCACCAATGTTAGCTCAGAGCTAATCTTCCTCAAGCAAAAGAGGAGGATTGGCAACGGATGTTAGCTCAGGGCAAATCTTCCTCACAAAAATAATTTTTTTAAAATAAAAACCATTAGGTAGGGGCTTCCCCCAATACACTCAGCCACCCACCCCCAAACTCACCCGTGTTCCCACCATCCTTTAACACTTGTCTCTATGTTGGAGAAGAGGTTCCCCCATTTAAGGCTAATCCTTCTGCCTGGGTTGTAGTCCCCATCCTCGCCCATCTTTTCTAGAACCTTATTCTATTGAGCATCGCAGACTTGTATCTTCAACTTCTCTCTCCCTGCTGGGTCCATCCCTTTAGACTCCCCTGCTGTCACGTCTTCCAGTCTGAACCCTCGGCCTCCCCCTCAACACCGCCTCCCCTCCCAGCTTCCCAACACCTGCTCCCCTTCTTACTGGCCACACTTCCTTCTTGGAATCTAGTCCCTTCCAGCTGTCGTCCACTTCCTGGTCTCCACTCACCTGTCCTCTGCAATCTGGTCCCTGTTCCCAGCCCTCCCGTGAAAACACTTTCCTCAAGGTCATTAAAGACCGTCCTGGTTCTTAAATCCAGCAGACACTTTCCAGTCTTGAGTTCATTTGGCTTTTCCCCTGTTGACTGTTCCTTTCTTCTTAACGTCCTTCTTAGTCGCCTTTTGGGGCAGTAACCTATCCTGGCCCTGCCGCTGCCCAGCTCTGTGACCCGCGGGTCTTCTCCACCTGGCCTCTCTTCCTCTATTCTTTCCTTAAATGCGGGTACCCTCCTGCTGGGTACCCTCCTGTCTTCTCCCTCGCACACTTCTGGGTGGTTCCACCGTAGTGATGACTCCCAGGCCTCTCTCTTCAACCTCTATCCTGTACATCCAGCTGCCTATGAGACATCACCTCCTGAATGTCCTATCAGGACCTCAAACTCAGTGTTTCCCCATTGAAGCTGTGCTGTCCCTAAAGTCTGTTCCTCTTTTCATACTCCTGATCTCTGTCAAATCAAGTTCCAAATTCTGAGATTTCTCTTCAGTTCTTCCTTTTCCCCTCATTCTCCCATCTCCAGGTAGTAAATGAACACTTTCTATTCTACTTCTGAAGCTTTCTCCCATCTCTCCCTCCCCTTCCCTCTGTTCTCACCACTTTAATTCAGGTCCCCATCAGCCATCTCCCGGACTTTTGCAGTTGCTCCTAACCGCTCTCCACACCTCAAGTTTCTCGCCCTGCCCCCATTTGGCCCTCAAATCGTCATCCCTGCAGCTGCCAGAGATCCTGCTGGAACACAGACCTAACCACGTCAGTGCTCTGTTTCGCATTTCCTTGGTGTCCCATCACCTGCAGGACCAAGTTCAAACCCCTTAGCCCAATACAGAAGGCCGCTCTCAACGCTGTCTGCTTCCTACTTGCTCCGCCTGGTCTCCTGCAGCTCCTTGTCTCCGCTCCATCTCGACTGCACCCTCAGAGTGTTCTAGACAGCCTGTGCCCTAGCCCCCATTGGTGCCCTCCTTCCCACAGGCCTCTGCTTCAAGGCCCCTTTCACTCTAGCCTCTCTCTTCCAGAATCAATTCAAATCCTTCCTTCTCCAGGAGGCCCTCCCTCAACTCCCCAGAGAGCATTAGCTCTTTCTTCCTCATGTTCCTATAGCATTATGCAAATACCCTAGAATGTACCCTATTGTTCCCCTCCCCCCAGGAAGATTAGCCCTGAGCTAACATCTGCTGCCAATCCTCCTCTTTTGCTGAGGAAGACTGGCCCTGAGCTAACATCTGTGCCCATCTTCCTCTACTTTATCTGTGGGATGCCTGCCACAGCATGGCTTGATGAGTGGTGTCTAGGTCCCCACCCAGGATCCAAACCGGCAAACCCCAGGCCACCGAAGCAGAATGTGCAAACTTAACCACTGTGCACCCAGGCTGGCCCCTACACTATTGTTTCTTAAGGATTTATTTGCATTTTCTCCCTACTACCTTCAAGGAAGCTATCTGTATCTTTTTTTTTTTTTTTTTATCTCCAATGCCTAGCGCTGTGACAGACAAACAGTGGATACTCAATAAATGTTTGTGGAATGAAAGACGAAAAGAAGCTGGAAGGCAAGCAAGAGACTGGGAGGAAAGAAAAAGCCAAATTAACCACCTCTTCAGAATATCTGAGGAGCTTGCAGAAGTTCAGATTCTCAAGTGTCACCCCAGATCTTTTGAATTGGAATCTCTGGATGTAGGGCTCAGGAATCAGTCTTTTTATGTTATTTTATTTTATTTTTGGTGAGGAAGATTGGCCCTGAGCTAACATCTGTGCCAACCTTCCTCAATTTTATATATGGGACACTGCCGCAGCATGGCTTGAGGACCAGCGTATAAGATCTGGCCACCAAAGTGGAGCACGCAAAGCCAACCATTACGCCACCTGCTGGCCCAGGAATCAGCCTTTTAATAAGTTCCTTGGGTGATTTTTACCGGCTCTAAAGTCTCAAAGCACTGACCAAAGGGACTCCAGTTTTAATACTGGGGAAGTTCTGTTCTTTAACACTCTGAGAGTCAAGAACTTTAGCGTAGTTAATTTCTAAGATAATAATAATTACAACATCAATTACGATCATGGTGAGATAACAGAAGAAAGGCCTACAGCAAATATGGAAACTGAGAAACACCAGAGAGGCCTGGCTGCCTGAGCTCCTGCAAAGGCCGTGGGGCAGCAAGGCAGAGGCGCAGCAAGGTCCGTGGGCGCCGGCTTGACCCGAGACAAACACTTAGACAGGTCTTCGGTTTCTAGGGACCTGCTCCCCGGCTGAGAAATGAGGGGGTTGCATCCCAGGCCCCTCTGCGCTCCAATGTCCTGCGAGAGACTGTCTGGAGACGGGAAACGGCACGCGTGGCTAACAGTTCAGGACGCTGTGCTTCTGGACTCACTCTATTCTCAGGAGACTTCTCTCCTGGCAAAAGATGACCACAGCAGGACGGGGCCGAAACAGCGCCCGGGGCCACCCTGCTGCAGGGAGATGGAGCCCGAGCCGCTCCGGTTCAGGAAACACAGCCCAGCGCTGGGAGCGCACGGCTGGGAGCAGCAAAGGCGCCCCCGCTCCCGGGAACGCCGGGCGCGCTGTGGGCATCTCCTTCCTGACCGCAGCCCCGGGAAGAAGCAGGAAGGGAGAGGCCCGCCGTCTCTCCGAGCCCGAGTCCCGGGGTGAGCGACTGCCGGGAACTGGGTGGCAGGGCAGGGTCCCCCAGCAAGCGGTCAGCCCAAGTCCGCCCGTAGGACAGCGGGGGGAGGCGGGGCGCGAAAGGAAGAACTGCTCCCGGCCCCTTCGGCGGACAGCCCCGCAGCCTGGCTCCGGTGCCCCGTCCTCGGGGTCCCACTCCCCCGCGCGCGGCCCGCCTTTCCAGCCCCAGGGCGACGCCGAGCCCGCCCGGACTCCGGCCCCTGGGGGAAGGGCGGCCGTCCCGCGGCGCCCCGGAGCCCCTTCCTTCGTCGGCCGCCCCCCGCGCCCGGCCCGGCCCGGCCCGGCCCCGCCGCCCTGGAGGTCGACGACTCCGGAGAACGACTGGAAACCCGGGGAGCCCCACGTACTTGACGAAGAAGACCCTCCCGCCGCGGTCCACGCCGTAGGTCCAGCGGCCGGGCAGGTCCAGCCAGTCGAGCTCCTCGGCCATCGCGGGCCGCAGCCCCGGCCCTCCCGGCGGCGCCTCCCGGCGGCTCGGCCTCCCCGGCGGCGGCGGGCGGGAGCCGGACACGCCCCCGCAGCGCCTCCCGGCGGCTCGAGCTCGGCCTCCCCGGGAGCAGGTGGCGGCGGGGCGGGGAGGCGGGCCCGCCCCAGGTACCGCGGCCGCCGCCGCCTCCAGCGCGGGGCTGCCAGGGCTTTGAGTCACCAACCGGGACGAGTGCAGCCGCCGACCGGAAAGGGGAAGTGGTCAACCTGGGTCTACTCGGCTGGAGGTCAAGAGAGGAGCAAAGGTCAGAGGCAGGGAAGAGTGGCAGGGTGTGAGCGGCGAGGGGCCCTGGGTGTCTCTTCTTGCCAAGAAGTCAGCCGAATTAATCCAGCTGGTCTTACCTTTCCTTCCCAGCAGCTCCTCCAAGAAGCCTCCCTTGACTAAGTAGAATCAGAGGGAGACCCAGAGACACACTCGGAAACCAACAGCTTTTATGTCCCTTCCCCCTAACTTGCACTTGAAAAAGGAAAAGGAAAAAAGAAACAAAAAGCAGAGGAAGGAATATTTCTGTGCACAGAATACAGGTTGCAAGCAGTCAATACTGGCACATCAAAAACGGTAACGTTGATACAGAGGCTTATGCACCCCTATGTTCACTGCAGTATTATTCACAATAGCCAAGGTGTGAAAGCAACCCAAGTGCCCATTGACTGATGATTAGACAAAGAAGATGTGGTGGATATAGATATATACAATGCAATACTACTCAGCCATGAAAAAAGACAGAATTGTCCCATTCGCAACAGGGATGGACCTTGAGAGTGTTTTGTTAAGCGGAATAAGTCAGACTGAGAAAGACAAACACCATATGATTTCACTCATGTGGAAGATAAACAAACTTACAGGCGAAGAGAATAATTTAGTGGTTACCAGGAGAAAGGGAGGGGAGGGTGGGCACAAGGCATGAAAGGGCACACTTATATGGTGACAGACAAATATTAACGTACAACTGAAATTTCACAATGTTATAAACTATTATGATCTCAATTAAATAAATAAAATAGTATTGTTGGAGCCCACAGTTCTGCTGTCTCTAGGGTCTGTATCAAAGTTGGGCTCCAGGCAGCTTTCCTAGTTTGCTCAGGACCTGCCCCTGGGGCTCCAATTAGGTGCACACGGCTCCCATCCCTGTGTCAGACCTGGGAGACCCGTGTCTTTAGAGGAAGCAGCAGGCCGCATGGCAGTAGGTGGGCAAGTGTCTGCTGAGTGAGCACACTTGTTGTAAGCACTCTAAGGGGTTGGAGCCCTGTTCCACCCAGAGACTTCCTACTCACCCTTCAGTGCCTGCCCATGTGTCACCTCCTCTGGGAAGCCGTTCTTGACTCTACCCCAGACAGATTTATATGTCCATCCTCTATGTGTCATGGCACTTTATTAATAACCCTATAGTGAAACTTATCACACTGTAATGCGATCCTTCCCTGAGCTTTGCTGTGCTCCTCAGGGCAGGGCTCCATCTTTTTCATCCTTATAGTCCCAGCCCCTACCTGGGGCATCCAATTAATGTTTGATGAATGACTGATACTGTCATAAGTAGGAATGGCTCTTAACTCTAACTACAATCCTGTACTTTTGGACCTTATGTAGGGGCCTGCTGAATATAACCATCAGCAACCTCAGGGTGTGTGGGGGGAGAAAAAGACACAACCAGGGAGCCTTCCCAGGTAGCCACATGCTCAACCTGGAGGCTGTAATGTGTGTACATCTGATAGATAGTGAAGCTAGAAGATGCTAGAGAACATCTTGGTCCAATCCTCTTGTTTTTGATACGGGAAACTGAGGAGCAAAGAAGGCAGGCACCAGTTAAGGTCACTGAGCAAGGTGGTGGCAGAGACAGATCTGTCCCCCAGTGTCCCAGGCCAGAGCTCTTTCCATGACATCATTCTGCCTCCAACACTGGAAATTCACTCTGCCAACATATACAGGTTGATTCCTGGGTGCCAGGTCTAAGCTGAGCCCTTTCTCCAGATGCAGAAGAGGAGCAGAAACCCATAATACCCAACTCTTTTCTCCCTTCTCAGATCCTACAGGTTTCTAGTAGAGAAAGCTGCATTCGACAATGAAGCAGAGCCCCATGCGAGAAGCAAAGATGAGGCTCTATGCCCCCTGGTTCTTGAATTGGGGGGTGGGGGAGGGTCAAGGGATCAGACTCCTCCCCAGGCCCCAGGCCTCAGCCCCCAGCTTTGTGAAACACCTGTAAGACTCCTCCCGCTGATAAAGCAGGAAGCCACCTGCCCGGCCCCTGCAATATCCGAGGATCTGAACCGGCAGAAGCAGTGCCAAGACGCCTCCAGGGAAAATACCAGCACCCAGTGCACTCCCAGTCCGACCTGAGCAACCAGTAAGGGCGGCTGCCTGGGCTGAATGTAGGACAAAATGGCATTTATTTGAAAACATGTATTCTGCCACTGTCTTCTTTGAGGAGTAGGGACTCCTGTGGATTTCTTCACAACATTTTTGTCTTCCTTATCTCTTATCTAGCCTGGGGTTCCTTGGAACATCTACCTGGACAAGAAAAGGCCGGTAGTTGAGATTTTGAGTGTTTTTTACTCATTTGAAATAAGAAAAGAAATCAGGTTTGAAAATATTTTTCTAACTGTGATAAATTCTAGCTAGTGACGTTTTACATTCCAGATCTCGTTTATCAATTATGATGAGTATTAATACTGCTAATAAAGACATTTTAACAAAGGATCTAAAGACAATGCGGAAAGGAGTGGAAAACTCAAGTAAAACTGGTTGAGTTTCTGGTTTAACAATTTCCTGGAAGAGGACAGGAGGTTTGTTATGTTGAAATGGAAACCTTACATGCCCTGCAATGCAGTCAGAAATTTAGTTGCATTTCCCCTGCAGCCTATTTGATTTTACCCCTTTAAAAGGCAACAGAGCACATGGATAAAATATATCAGCGATATTTGGAAGTTATTCTGATCCTCTCCTATCTTTTGAGACCGTAGATTAGTCAAAAATAGTGTGCTTCTGGTTGGGTACCTGTGGGAGGCTGGAAAACAGCCCCCCAAAAGCTGTCCATGTCAAAGCCCTGGAACCCAGGAATGTGCTAATTTGGAAAAAGGTCTTTGCGATGTAATTAAGTTAAGGATCATGAGATGAGAAGATTATTCTGGATTATTCAGGTGAGCCCTAAATTCAGTGACAAATCCTTGTAGGAGAAAGGCAGGGGGAGATTTGAAATGTACAGAAGAGAAGGAAGCAATGTGGCCACAGAGGCAGCAATTGGAGTGATGTGGCCACAAGTCAAGGGATGTTGACAGGCACACTGTCAGAGGTTGGAAGAGGCAAGGAAAGGCTTCTCCCCCAGAGGCCACAGAGGGAGTGTGGCCCTGTTAATACCTTGATTTCAGATTTCTGGCAGGAGAGAATAAATTTTTGTGGTTTAAGACACTCGGTTTGTTGGCAATTTGTTACAGCAGCCATGGGAAATCATGGGAACTTAATTTTGTTGTTGTTATTAGTGCTGTTGAGTTGATTCCTACTCCTAGCAACCTGCTCGGTCTTTCTGCGCCATCCTCTCACCCTCTGGCGCTCTATCAGACAATCTTTGCTGTTGTTCAGAGGGTTTTCATGGCCAGTTTTTGGGGAAGTGAGTGACCAGGTCCTTCTTCCTAGTCTGTCTTACTCTGGAAGCTCCACTGAAACCTATCAACCATGGGTGACCCTGCTGGTATTTGAAATACTGATGTCATAGCTTCAGCATCATAGCAACATGCAGCTGCCACAGTGTGACAATCGAGAGACGGGTGGTGTGGTTCCATGACAGAGAGACAAACCCGCCACAGCAGTGAGAGCTCTGAATCTTAACCCCTAGAGCACCAGGACTTGCTGGAAAATTAATACAGTACCTATGAAAAAATCATAACTAAATGAGGACTGAAATAAATGTCTACTATTTTTACTTGTCCAATATCCAATCTCCCTTCTCCTGTTGATAGCCCCCTGAGTTTCCTTTTGACATCCATCCTTCTGCCACTGTCAGACCATGTGGATTAGTTGGGCTGGCCCCATCTCCACCCCAGCTATGATGCAGATGTGGCTGAATCTGACTCTATTCCCCTGGCCGTCGTGATTGGTTAAGGAAAGAACACAGGACTGACACCAGACCAAGATTCAGTTTAAAGAAGATCCCAGGATTCTTGGAAGAAGCCCTTTCTCTCTTGGATTTGAAGCTGGCAGGTGTCCTTTTGGTGCTGCTGGGGTCTTCATGTGGGGAGAGTCTGCAAAAAACGAAGCCCAATAGAGGAGAAAGTGGAGCTGGAAGATAGCGAGAGACTGGATCTTCCTTATGTCCCATGAGCTCTGGGACCCGGAAGAGGCCCTACCCCTGGCATTTCAACTTGTCGGTGTCAGTAAACACCCTGATTTGCTTCAGCCAGTTTGAGTTGGGCTTCTACCCCTAACAACTGAAAAATTCCAGACCAGGACAGGGGTCACTGTGTCTCATGTCCCTGTTTCTTTGAGTAACCAAGGTTTCTTTGGGAAAGCCAATGAGATTGCCACCAGGAACTCTAGTGACTCGAGAATGGGAACTCTTCTCTTTCAAGAAAGCCACAATTTTAAATCAAGAATGGGTCTTGGTGATCATCTAGTCAAAGCCCACGTTTTCCCCTAGAGGCTGCTGGAGAACTCAGGAAAAGCACCCAGGTTTGCGGCAATTCCATGGCAGAGTTGGGCCCACAACCCAGGTCTCCTGCACGCCTGAGAGGTGGAAAGCTGTATTTCAAGATGTTTGCTGTATCACTAAATATAGTTGGCCCAGAGACTCACACAGTCACAAGATTATAACAGATTCCTCTGCTCTATGAAAGAGCACAGTTGTCCCTCGGTATCCGCAGGGGATTGGTTCCAGGACCCCCTGAGGATGTTCACTTCCTTATACAAAATGGTGGAGTGTTTGCATATAACCTACGCCATCCTCCCGTGTACTTTAAATCATCTCTAGATTACTTATAATACTTAACGTAAACGCTATGCAAATAGTTGCTATGCTGTACTGTTTAGGGAGTAATGACAAGAAAAAAAGTGTACGTGTTCAGCACAGACGCAGCCATGGTAGGTGTTTTGATCTGCGGTTGGTTGAATCCGCAAATGCAGAACTGCTGATATGGAGGCCAGCTGTAACCACGGCAGAAATTGTACTGGGTGTCGGTGTTTAATAGTTATGCTCACCTGCAGGGTTGGTCACCGGCTACTGCTGGTCTTCTTGCAGGCACCAGGAAGTGAAGGCAAAGAAGGCAAGGCCCCTCTGCTGGATCGATACACGGCTGTAACTGCGCAAGCGCCCAACACGCCAGCCGTGTCTCCACGAGGCCTTCAGACGGGAGCTCTTGTTATAAAGACGGCTGCGCTAGTGCTGGAAACCAGAAGACTGTGGAGTCCTGCAGTTTCCCGACAGCCTGATGAACTGAAGTGCGTGGGCTCCACAGAGGAGCCCGGTACTGCTGCATGTACACGAGTGAGTAAAGCAGACAGGTCCTGCTCTCGCAGAGTTTACATTTGATAAATATACAGTCTCAGAGGCTGAGGAGTCTGTGGAACAAAACTGGAGGAGTGAAGGAGACAGGAGAGCAATGAACGCCCTGTCTTATATTCCACAGATTTCCTACAGGGTGGGTAGGAAAGGCCTCACTGAGAAGAGCAACATTTGAACAAAGACTCAAAGGAAGTGAGAGAGCCAACCGCGTGGATGTTGACGAGACATGCTCCAGGGAGAGAAGACAATCAGTGCAAAGGCTCTGAGGCAGGAACATCCCTGGTGTGTTTGAGAAACAAGGAGGCCAGGGTGGCTGAAGCAGAGCGAATGAGGGAGAGGACAGTGGGAGCTGAGGACAGAGCGGGTGAGGGAGGCCAGATCGTTCCAGGTCACAAGGAGATTTGCTGTTGTTCTAAGTGAGATGGGAAACTGTTGGAGGGCTGAGTGTGGGAGCGACATGACGGTCGTGACTTCCCGACTTTTTAGAGGCCCATTCTGGCCATCGTTTGGAGTGTGGGAAAAGCGGGTTCCAGTTAGGAGGGTATGGCAATAATCCAAGCAAAACATGGTAATGGCTTGGGTCATGGTGTTGCGGGGTAGAAGCAGTCAGAAGTAGTCAGGTTCTGGGTATTTTTTGAAGGTGGAATGACAGGGTTTGTGATAGATTGTAATTGGGCTGAGAGAGGAAGAGAGGAGCCGGGTTGACTCCAAGGTATTTGGCCCTGAGCCATTGGAAGGATAGAGCTGCCACTGACGGAGTGGGGCGCAGAAGTTCAATTTTGAGCATGTTAAGTTGGAGATGCCTATGAGAGACCCAGGTAGAGATGCCAGGGAGGTGACTAGATACTTAAGGCTGGAGTCTGTCTCAAGAGCAGAGGCATGCATTTGGTATTTTTCAATGACTGGATGGTGTTAAAGCCAGGAGGCTGGTTGAGATCACAAAGGAAAGGGGTGCAGGTAGGGAGGAGGCGGACCTCAAGGGCTGAGAACTGGGACACTCCAACTTTCGGAGGTCGAGTTAATGAGATGGAGCCTGCACAGGTGGCAGAACAAGCGGCAAAGTGAAGTAGGACGAGAACAAGAGAGACTAGTGTCCTGGAAGGGAGCCTTCAGTTGCATTCCCATCCCTCACAAGGAGAAGGAAGGTGCAAATGGTGCCTGTGCTCTGGAAGGGCTGAGGTCAGGGTGGGTTCTCTCTGAGCAGGAAGCAACTTGTCCTCCTGTGTGAAAGGGCGGAGAGACAGCTCAGATGATCTTTAAGTCCGTCTGAGAGTGGCCTGGGAAGATGATCGTTTGGCTAATAAGCCCTTGCTCACTGTGGAGAAGGACGCCTGAGCTGCGCTTCCTTCAGCCCCATCTCTCAGCCGTTGCTCTGGCTTCTCCTGGGAATGACGCCAGCCCAAGAGGGCTGGCTGATTTTTGCTGCCAGGACTGTGTCATGGAGAAGAGAACTGGCCCTGGCAGCTCCATGGGGGAGGGGTGGAATGAAATTGTCAGTCATCAGCTCAGAACAAGAGATGTGGGCTGGGTGGAGCCTGGAGGAGTGGCCCAGTAGTCGACCTGCTGGTATTTTTTCTCTGGGTCCCTTCTTGACTCTTCAGCTTAGGCAACACTCTTTCTGTGCTGACTTTGATGTCTGATCTGGGCTTTTTCTAGAAAATGGCAGCTAGTGCTGACTTGGGCATTTCCTGGAACTAACACAGCACTTGGCTTCAGTTTAGTTCAATCAACTTACAAGGCACCATGTGCCTCTGTCTCTAAAACTGTCTCAGCCTTCAGCCAACCAGTTTATCCCCCTTGTCTCGGCCGCCCACCACCGTGCTGGTCAGCCCTCTACTCTCCTCGAAGACCTTGGCTCCTGCCTCAGCATCTTCCTCTCCATCCCTTATCTCCCTCTCATCCCTGGTGATTTCAGTACCTCACAGCACCCTAACATCCTCAGCTCCAGGGACATTCACCTCCATGCACACCCAGCGCCATAGCTTAGACTTTCCTACCACTCAGATCTACTCCCACCTGGAAACACAAACTCTAACAGCCCACTTTCTGACCACAGTTTGGGTGCTTCTAACACCCTCATTCCTGTCTTCTCTTTATGCCTGTTCCTTGCCTCCCTCCAGTGCCTTTAGCCTCTCAAATTCCCTCCTCATCTATCAGTGGAAGCCTTGTCTCTCTTCCTGCACTGTTCAGCCAAACTCACAGCCTCTCACATTATGCCTTCACCAACCAATACCCTTGTCCGCTTGGCCTTGGTAGTACCTACTCTGCAAAATTCCACTCTGGATTAATTTGTCCACCTTTTCTGCTCCTATGCTCAGAAAAATATCACACCAAGCTATTGGAAAAATTAAACAAATCAATACCCTATCATTCTCACTCTCCAGCCTCCCACATATCTCTTGCTGGGTCTACAGTCACTCTCAGCAGCAGACCCATCATTATTCCAAGAAAAAGCAAAGGCAGTTGGGAAGCCTTATGCTAGAACGTCTTCCCTCAGGCTGCCTCTGCCACCGTTACAATCTTATCTCCCTCTCTGCCCATCTGTCTCTCTTTCCTCCTACCCAAAGCTAACCTTTCTACATGTTCCCATCCTTACAAATGCCCAGCCCTACCAGCTCCTCTGAAATCTTAGTCCATCAATTATCTCCTGTATTTTCAAGCTTTCCCTTCTCTTCTAGTTCTGTCTTTCCACCCTATAACTAAGCTCAGGATTTTTACCATTAAAAAAAAACAACACACAGCGAGACCCAACCCCCTGCCCACCCTCACCCCACTCTCCTTCCTCTCACTCGAAGTTTCTGAAAGGAGTGAGCTGTGTGCTTGGCGTGTCAGCTTCCTTGTCTCCCAGGTATCACTCTCTGGTTTCTGTCCCCACAGCTCCTTGAAAATGGCTAAGACTATTCTGGCAAAGTCGAACACTTACTTCCAGGTTGCTAAATCCAACAGACATTTCTCAGTTCTCCTCTTAGGTGACCTTTCTGAGGCATTTGCCAACTCTGCCCCTCCCTGCTCCCTGTGCTGGACAGCGAGTATTTCACCACTCTGTGCCCCGGCCATCCGGAGACCCCTGTGCTTATCACTGTCATAGCACCCCTCAGAGTTCGGGTATTGACCTTGCTGTCTCCCCACTGGACTGAGACTCCTTGAGAGCTGTCTTTTTTTGTGTGCGTATGTGAGGAAGATTGGCCCTGAGCTAACATCCCTGCCAATCTTCCTCTACTTGCATGTGGGACGCTGCCACAGCCTGGCTTGATAAGCAGTGTGTAGGTCTGCACCTGGGATCCAAACCGGCGAACCCCAGGACACTGAAACAGAGCGTGCAAACTTAACCACTATGCCCCCAGGCTGGCCCCCTAAATCTACTTTCTGTCTTCATTTTACTCAGCAGCATTTGACAGTTGGTCAGCCTCACCTTCATGAAGCCCTTTTTTCTCTAGGCCTTCATGACACCACATTCCCTGGTTTATCTGCCACTTCACTGGCTATTTCTTCTTAATCTCTTGGGTAACTGCCTCTCCTCTGCTTAACCTCAAAATGTTGGAGTATCCAGACTCTACCCTCGGCCTGCTTCTCTCCTCTGTCTACACGCTCCCCCTAGGTATCTCCCCACTGTTTTAAACACCATCTACATGCTGCTGGCTCCCGAATGTCTGTCTGAATCCGGCCTCTCCCTTGGACTTCAGATGCATATATCCGATTGCCTACTCCTGCTCTGCTTGGATATTTAAGAAGCATCTCAAATTTAACATGGCCCAACTAGAACTCTTGATTTATACCTCCAAACCTATTCTCCCTGAGTCCTCTCAGTCTATGGCACGATCAACAACCACCCCATTGCTTGGCTCAAAAACCTAGAAGTAGTGTGACAACTGTCCTGGTTTGTCTGGGACTTGTCCCAGTTTTAGCCCTGAAAACCCCATATCCCAGGAAACCCCTCCATCTCAGGCAAACCAGGTGGATCCCACCTGGGAGTCACCCTAGATTTCCTTCTCTTCCTCACGTTCCACAGCCAATCGACTGGCTCTCCCTCCAGATATGCCCCCAATTTGCCCCTCCCGCCTCCACTGCCTCCTGGTACAAGCCTCCATCACGTCCCGCCCTGGGCCGTCCCAGCGGCCTCCTCATCTGGTCTCTTCCTTCCTTGCTTGGCCCACTACATTTTTCACAGAATAACGCCCTCCAGTGACACTCAGAATAAATCCAGATTTCCTTCCTGCAGGCTCCACATGCTCTGGCCCCTGCTTACCACGGCACTGTGGTCTCACAGTTCGCTCACCCTTCCTCTCCCCGCTTCCCCAATCAGCTCCTGACCCACCCCTCCTACCGTGCAGGGCTGGGGTGAGAGGGCCCTCCTCAGAGATGCCGTCCCCAACCACTGCATGCAGAGTCGCTCCCCAGGAGGCCCCCATCATACCACTCTCTCTACTGTGCTCTGTTCATAATTTTTTTGTTTTTCTTTTGTTATTGACTCCCCCAACTAAGATGTAAGCTCTTTGAAAGCAGAGACCCTGCCAGTCTTGCTCACATCGGTGTCCCCATCACTCAGTCTCCACACAGTGCATGCGCAGTAAACATCTGCTGAGTAAATGCATACTCAGCACCCAGTATAAGGCCTCTCACCGCACTCGTAAACGGGCTGAGTGAACAAATTCACGAGAGTCCACCAAGCTCTGTGCTGGGCCCTGGGCCCACCTCAACAACTAAGACGTGGTTCCTGGGGCTGGCTTGGTGGCACAGTGCTTAAGTGCCCACGTTCCGCTTCAGCGGCCCGGGGTTCACCAGTTCTAATCCCGGGTGCAGACATGGCACCACTTGGCAAGCCGTGCTGTGGCAGGCTTCCCACATATAAAGTAGAGGAAGATAGGTACGGATGTTAGCTCAGGGCCAGTCTTCCTCAGCAAAAAGAAGAGGATTGGCAGCAGTTAGCTCAGGGCTAATCTTCCTCAAAAAAAAAAAAAAAAAGACATGGTTCCTTAGGAGCTTATGGTCTACTAAGAAACAGAGGCATAAATCAAACTTTTAAACTAAATAATCATAACAATTATAAATATGCTGGGGAGCAAGAAATATCATATTCTTTTATTCTATTAAGTAAAATGTGGTCTGCTCTGGGTCCCCATCCCACTAGGGTGGGAGGAGATTTGATCTCCATCATTATTGAGCCCCTCTCCCAACCACTGGAATCATAAGGAACACCAGGAGTCCAGAATATTCAGAAGGGCCCTTTAATCTTCAGGCCACCCTGGCCACCGCCCACATGCTCCTGGCTCAAGCCTTCGTAGTGCCTTGAAGTGTTAGCTGCTTCTTGGCCAAGCTCGGACTTGAGGGAAAGGATACGTAAGAGAGGATGAGAGGTGAGCGTTTTGTGGGAGCAAACTGCTGACCCAAGCTACTCAGAGGACCTCTTCAAACCCCATGCCATTTTCAGCTCAGGGAAATTGTTCCAAACCCACTTCTAGTCTGTGAATTCCACCTCTCTTGACCCAAGCCATTCCCTCTTTTCCCTCCCAGCTTGGAACTATCCTAAAAAGTCTCCCTTAGGTGGCCCCTTTGCTGCTTCCTGCAGATGGAGAAGACACTAAAAATGGTCAGTTCTCCATGAAAAGCAGAGTTCTTACGTTTCCTTCCACCGACCTGCTCCTCTTTCAGAATTCCCTAGCTCAATTAATAATTGAGTTCACTTTCCTCCTTGTCACCAAGGATAGCAAAGCTGACTCATTTGTAACCTCTCCTCCTTTGTCTAGTCAGCCGCTGAGTCCTGCCAACTCGTATCCCTCCAGAACGCCCCCTTTCAGTCTCACCTCCCTCTGGTCGAGCTCATTTCTTCACACCTATCCTTGTGCGAGAACTCCTGCTAGCTCTCTCTATTCTAGTTTCTCCTCAGTTCAGTCCATCCACCAAATGACCCAAGACCTGTTCCAAAAGAGCCTGTCTGACCGTGTCACTCACTTGACGGCTTGTCACTTTATGTAGAATGAAACAGACCAAACTTCTTAGCACGACCCTCAAAGTACTCTATCCTTTAGACCCCACATGACAAAGCGTATCCTCCACTATGCTTCTCCATCCCACAGAACCTGTACACTGTGTGACCAGCCTATTATAAGCCTTTCCCCCAGCATGCTTCCTACATTCTCCCATTTCTACCTTTTCTCTAAAGCTATTTTCCCTGTTTGAAATGTCCTTTGCCTCCCTCCCCTTTATCTGCCCCTTTCCACATTGTCCACCCAATGAAGGGTGCTCATCTTTAAAAGTCCAACACTAGTTTCATCTCATCCATTAATGTTTCCTGAGAGGAGGAGAGGAGCGTTGAGGTAAAGTCATGGGCTGTGGAGCCAGACTGGGTTTAACTCCCAGTTCTCTGCTGTTCCCTACTTATGTAACCTTCAGTAGTTTATTGTGCTTCAGATCCTTTATCTGTAAATTGGGAGATACATACGTATTTCACATAATACACGCTATGTGAGTGTTTGATGTTATTATTACATGCCAAATATGGTACTAAGAACTTCCCATACAATATCTAATTTAGTCTTCCTAGCTGCTCTGAGAGATATTGTTATTCAATTTTTACATGTGACCCCCAGGATTCAAGTAATTTACCAAAAGGCACACAGCTGGTGGAAATGGAAAACTGGAATTGAAGTCCAAGTCCGTCCAGACCAATACATAGGTTCTCCTCATAGCACTGGAGAGAGCGCTGGGGCGGAGACCAGTGAGGCCTGGCCTCTCCAACTTCCTCTCAGATGGAGGTGGCAAAGGAGAGTGTGTGCTCCAGGAGAGAGTGCAGGAAACGGAACCACTGGCGAGTGATACTGGGGTCAGAGTCAAAGGCAGATGATAGGCCAGTGTGCAACCCCTCAACGAAAAAGAAATGACTGGAAACATTACACGTGGGTGTGATCCCAATGGCAGTATCAGAATTTGTTATGGGAAAAGGCAGAGGTGTTCCTGAAACTGTTAACTTGAGGAGAGAAGTGCTACATCCAACATTTTTAACTCCAAGAGACCTAGTACAAAATTAGAAACTCAAAGAGTTTAAGAGCTGGATGAGACCATGGAGTGACATCTTTAAAGTACCAAAAGAAAAAACCCATTAACTTAGAATTCTATAGCTAGCGAAAATATCTTTCAAAAATAAAGAGAAGTAAACACTTCGTTTCAAACAAACAAGATCTGAGAGAAATCATCATCAGTAAACTTGCACAACAAGAAATGTTAAAGGTGTTTTTCAGGCAGAAGGAAAATATTTGATAGAAATTTTTATCTACACAAAGCTCTGAAAATGGTAAATATATGGTAAATAAAAAGATTTTTTTCTAATTTTCCATTTCTTTAAAAGATGACTGACCCTTTAAAGTGAAAATAATACTAATGTAATGTAGGTTTAGCAAACCCTCGTGGTCTAGTGGTTAAGATTCTGCGCTCTCACTGCCGTGGCCTGGGTTCATTTCCCGGTCAGAGACCACACCACCCATCTGTCGGTTGTCACACTGTGGCAGCTGCATGTCACTGTGATGCCAAAGCTCTGCCATCAGTATTTCAAACACCAGCAGGGTCCCCCATGGTGGACGGGTTTCAGCAGAGCTTCCAGACTAAGACAGACTAGGAAGAAGGACCAGGCCACCAACTTCAAAAAAACTTGGCCATGAAAACCCTGTGAACAGCAGCGGAGCATTGTCTGATAGAGCGCCGGAAGGTGAGAGGATGGCGCAGAAAGACTGGCCAGGGCTCCGCTCTGCTGCACACAGGGCGCTAGGAGTTGAAATCGACTCAATGGCACTAACAACAAAAAGTAGGTTTATAACTTTTGTGTAAGAAAAAGGTATCACAACAGTAACACAAGGGACAGGAGGGGAGAAATCGAAGTATACCGTTGTAAGGGGGGGGGGGCGTGTGTGTACATATAGTGCTGTAAATGAAGTGGTATGATATGATTTAAACATAAACTGTGTTGAGTTAAAGCTGTATTTAAACATTACAACAGCCACTAAAATCAAATCAAATAGAGAGGTATGGCTAATAAGCCAATAGTGAGGACAAAATGGACTCACAAAAAAAGAATACTCGTTCCAAAAGGAGGCAGGAAAAGAGGAGCCAAAGGAATTAAATCAGATGGGACGTACAGAAAACAAAACGCAAGAGAGTAAATTTAAGCTCAACTCTGTCAATAATTACATTAAATGTAAATGGTCTAAATACTCCCAATTAAAAGGCAGACATTGTCATATTGGATTTAAAAAATTATTGTATGCTGTCTGCAAAAAAAAAACCTACTGAAATATAAAAACAGATAGGTTAAAAATAAAAGGATGGCCAGACTTCCAGCTACGGTGTTATGAAGAGATCAGCAAATCCTCTTCACCAAAAGCAAATATAAAAAATATTTTGATCTTTTTGGACAAAATTTCCAAAAAGAAACATATCAGGGGTCTGGAAATGAATCAAAGACAGAAAAAATAATGAGAACTGTTTATTCCTGAAAAACTGCTGGAGCTTTGGGTATGAAATATTAAAGAAATTGAATTTCTCAACCTCAGTACATGACATTTGGGGCTGAATAACTCTTCGTCATGGGGGCTGTCCCAGGCATTGTAGGATGTTTAGCAGCATTCCTGGCTTCTGCCCACTAGATGCCAGCAGCATCCTCCCAGTTGCAACAACCAAAAATGTCTCCAGATACTTCCAAATATTCCCTAGGGGGCAAAGTCAGGAAGATAAACAATTAGAAATGTACATGCACCTAGCAAAGAGCCCCAAAATACATGAAGCAAAAACTAATAGGGGCCGGCCCGGTGATGCAGCAGTTAAGTGCGCATGTTCTGCTTCAGCAGCCTGGGGTTCACCGGTTCGGATCCCAGGTGTGGACGTGGTACCACTTGGCAAGCCATGCTGTGGTAGGAGTCCCACATATAAAAAATAGAGGAAGATGGGGATGGATGTTAGCTCAGGCCCAGTCTTCCTCAGCAAAAAGAGGAGGATTGGCAGCAGATGTTAGCTCAGGGCTAATCTTCCTCAAAAAAAAAAAAAAGAAAAAAAATATCTTGGAATGAACGAAAACACAACATATAATCATATTTGAGAAGCAGCTAAAGCACTGCTCATAGAGACATTTATAGCATTATGTACTTAAATTAGAAAAAAAGAAAGGTTTTGAATCAGTGGTCTAAGCTCCACCTTAAGAAACTAGAAAATCAAATTAGACCCAAAGAATGTAGAAGGAAGGAAATGGACTGAAATCAGAAATCTGTGGACTAGAACACAACACAGAACAAAACAGAACAAAAACAATAGAGAAAAAGCAATGAAACCAAAAGCAGTTTCTTTGAAAAGATCAATAAAATTGGTAAATCTCTAGCCAGACTGATAAGAAAAAAAAGGGACAAGACGTGAATTACCAGGAATGAAAGAGAAGACGTCATTATTCCTATTGACAAGACAAGGGTGTTTGCTCTCGTGCTTCTATCCAACAATGTACTGAACGTCCTCGCCAGTACAACAAGGCAAGAAAAAAGAAACAAAAGGCACACAGATTGGAAAGAAAGACGCAAAACTGTGTTTATTCTAAGATGTGACCACCCATCAATGTAAAAACTCCTACGATCACAGGATACAAGATCGATATACAAAAATAAGCTGTATCTCCATATATTAGCAGCAAAGAATTGGAAATTGAGTTGAAAAAAGCACAATTTACAGTACAATGAAAAATAGGAAATATTTAGGGATAAATGTAACAAAATATGTGCAAGATCAGTATATTGAAAACGACAAAACATTGCTGAGAGAAATTTAAAAAGACTCAAATAAATGGGGGCTATACTATGTTTACGGATCAGAAGACTCGGTATTGTTAAGATGTCAACCCTTCCCTTAATCAATCTATAAAACTAATATAATCTTATTTAATACCTCAGCAGGATTTTTTTTTGGTAGAATTAATAGGTTGGTTCTAAAATTCTAATATAGATGCAAAGAACCTAGAGTAGCCCAAACAATTCTGAGAAAGAACAAAGTGATTTCAAGACTCAGCATAAACTGAGCGTAATGAAGACGGTGTGAACTTGTGTAAGCACAGAGACACAGGTCTGGGAAGGGAACAAGAGGGAGCAGAGCAGGCCGCTCAGTGGGGACAAACCACTGAACATCCACGTGCAAAACATGACTCTCCCCTCTGACTTCACACCACACAGGAAAGTCAGCTGGAAAGGGACCAAAGACGCAAATGGCAGAGTCAAAACTATAAAACTTCCAGAAGAAAGCATAAGCAAAAATATTTGTAACCTGGCCTGGGGAAGGATTTCTGAGATAGAACACAAAAAGCATGCACCATGGGGAAAAAATTGATAAATTGGACTTCTGCAAAATTTTTAAATTTTGCTCTTCAAATGACATTATTAAGAAAATGAAAATGCAAGCCAGGGACTGGGAGAAAATATTTTCAAATATATTATATAGTATATATGATAAGGGAATTATATCTAGAATATACTACAAAATCATACACACATACATACATACATATATATATATATAAACATACAAACAACTTGGCTAAGAAAATAGACAAAAGATCTGAACGCATACATCACCAAACAAGATATTTGGCGGGGGGCGGGGGGGGGGGCGGGGGGGGGTTGCCGGCCCCGTGGCCGAGTGGTTGGGTTTGCACACTCTGCTTTGGAGACCCAGAGTTTTGCCACTTCGGATCCTGGGCGCAGACATGGCACTGTTCATCAGGCCATGCTGAGGCGTCGTCCCACATGCCACAACTAGAAGGACCCACAACTAAAACTACACAACTATGTACCGGGGGGCATTGGGAGAAAAAGGAAAAATAAAATCTTTAAAAATAAATAAATAAATAAGATGTGACTACAAATCCACTAGAATAGCTAAACTTAAAAAGCTTTACGACATTGAGTGTCAGTAAGGACGTGGAACAACTAGCTCTCACACACGTTGCTGCCAGGTAGTACAGCCGCTTTGGAAAACTGGGACTTTTCTTGTAACGTTACACATATGCTTCCCACATGACCCAGCAATCTCACTCCTAAATTTATGCAAAAGGAATGAAAACAGATGTCCACAAAGTTCACAGAAGCTTCATTCATAATAGCTACACTTTGTAAACAGACCAACTATCCGTCAACTAGTGAATGAATAAGTAAATTGTAGTATATCTATACAATGGAATACTACTCAGCAATGAAAAGGAATGGACTGTGGATATACTCAACAGCCTAGATGAATTTCAAAAGTACTACACTAGACTAAGGAAACTAGACACAAAAGGATACATACTGTATGTATGATACCATTTTTATGAAATTCTAGAAAAGGTAAAATAGTGATAAAAAGCAGATCAATGGCTGCCAAAAGCTGGAGGTTGATTGAACACAAAAGAGCGTGAGGGAACTTTTTGGGGCGATGGAAATGCTTTGCATTTTGACTGTGGTAGTGTCAAATGATTGTACATGTTTGTCAAAACTCATTGAACTTGGGGGCCAGCCCAGTGACACAGCGGTTAAGTTCACGCACTCCGCTTCGGCAGCCCAGGGTTCGCCAGTTCAGATCCTGGGCACAGGCCTACACACTGCTCATCAAGCCACGCTGAGGCAGCATCCCACACAGAAGAACTAGAAGGACTTACACAACTAGGATACACAACTGTGTACTAGGGCTTTGGGGAGGGAAAAAAAAGAGGAAGATTGGCAACAGGTGTTAGCTCAAGGCCAATCTTCCTCACAAAAGAAAAACAAAAACAAAACCTCATTGAACTTTACACTTAAAAATGATTAATTTTATTGTGTGTAAATTATACCTTAATAAGCTGATTTTAAAAACGTCCTTAGAACTAACTATAAAAATTGGATGTGAATGATACCCTGCCTCATGACAAAGTGCCTTTCATAATGCTGATCAAGTTCCAATGAATCTCATGCTATCACTTGAAAGATCAGATCAGTAATGAAGACAACGTCAGCTGATTTAAAAGCTTAGGTTTAAAGTCATCACCAGGAACACAATCAGCCCTCTGCGTCCGCATTCTGCATCTGCAGATTCAACCAACCCTGGACGGAAAGGCCTGCACTGGCTGCGTCTGTACTGAACACGCACAGACAGTTTCCTCGTCATTATTCCCTAAACAATACAGTACGACAACTATTTACAAAGCATTTACATCGTATGGGGTAGTATAAGTAATGCAGAGATGATTTAAAGTACACGGGAGGATGCGCACAGGTTAGATGCAAACACTACGCCATTTCATATAAGGGACTGAGCGGCCGTGGATTTCGTGGTATGCACGGGGGAGGAGAGGGGGCGTCGTAGAACCAAGCCCTCCGTGGATACGGAGGGACAACTGTACTAGTTTCTCAAAAATATCTCAAGTGCTATAAATAAACATAATGTGTACACTGACGATAGACTCACACGTTTAATTGCTTCTTTGAAACACACGAATTAATAAATTACCCTACTGTTGTGTGTTGGGAGGGGCGCCTATCCATTGGGAGAAGGAGGCTATGGAAATTGTCGCTTGAGTTAAAGAAAAATGTGCACCTAAAACATTCTGGTTCCTGTGTGAGGACGCTTCCACCAAAGAGGTGCCAGTCGACAGGAAGTAACACGGAAGCAAACCACAATCACCACTCCATGTGATTAAAAAAAAGGTGCACCGGGCACGGTAGCACTGAAAACAAGACAGGAATTCTGAGGATATAGAGATGGAGCCATCGCTAGGGAAGCCTTGAGAGGCGGATGAAACTGGATCCAGAGAGGTAAACATTCCCAAAGCACCCTGAGGCGGTCTATGCCAGGGAGGGAAGAGAAGGGACATTCGCTTAAAGTACTTGTCATCTCACCTGAAACAGCCAGGGAAATCATTGCAAGAAAATGCACCTGCTTCAACCCTTTGACTTCCCAACAGACTTTTCTTCTGTAATTCAATATTCCTCTAGAAAAATCTCCTCTCAGGCAGCACAGCGCTGTTCCCCCAGGCCAACCAAGCTGGGCCTTTCAGCAGGTTGCCCCAGGGAAGGGAATCTGGGCAGAGGCGAATGGCTACAATATTGGCAACCAGAAGTAAAGCGAATCCCCTGTAAATTCCTGAAGGTATCAAAACAAAAACAAAAAAGCTCCTATCCTCCCCACTCAGTCAAATCAAGCAGAAACAAAAAAGGAAAGGTACCACAATAATCCAGCTGAAAGGTGCCTCATTCGCTGCAGACACAGGAGATTGTATGCAGACACACAATGGCCATCCACACCGCACACCTGGAAGCGGACTGGGGACAGGCCTTCGGAGCCAATACCAACCTGCCACGGAGCAGTCCTGGACATCCACCGGCCTCGGGCCTAGGCGGGAAGCAGGCAACGCCGGCACGAAACCGCAGCCCAATAGTTCTCGAGGCTCTCTTTCTCCTTCCACGCCAGCCAAAGGAACAACTGTGCAATCAGACAGCAATTCTCCATGCCCCGAGCAATGTGGCCCCCTCTCCCTCCCCTTACTCAGAGTGACTGCCCTGATGCACAGGAATGCAATAGAAAGCTGAATGCTAAGCAAATAGCTAAGTGAGATGGAAAAACCCTGACATGGAAAAGCCAGCACCTATCAGTACATCAGCCTTAGAGCTCCTCTCCAGCCTCCTAAATCACCACATTCATTTCATTCTCTCTCCTTGTAGACCAGGAAGAGTCAATTCGTTTGTTTGGTTCAAACACAAATCTTGGCTCTCCCATAAGGAACAGCCCCCGCTTCTGGGTGGTTACCACAAAAAGGTGGAGTCACAAGGGGCCGGGCAGCCCCGAGCGGGCAGGGCAGCTTTTCAGCTTGTTCCCAAACGACCTCCAAGCCAGCAACAGCCATCAGATTCGTAATACCAGGGAGCCGACAGGCACGCCGAGAGAGCAAGTGACGCCATCTGGTGGGATTGACTAGGCGTCTCCCAAGCCAATCCTTTGCCAAAAAGGAGTAGAACTGAAAGCTCGGGTGTGGCGGGTGCTCTAATACAGGATATCACTTCTGGAAAAGGAAGGTCCCAGCCAATTTGCTCACATATGAAATTCACAAATTAATATGTACTGTATTAATAACACTCAAATTAATTGATGTGGTATCCCTAGCCAAATGGAAATTTGTAATTACACTCTAAAACTCTACAAGCTTACTGCAGCTTCTCTCTAAGGACTTTCAATTCTGTGATTCTCCAACACCTATGACTGTGGCACGTTTGTTTCTAGTCTGACGTGGCTGGACTGATGAAACCTCAGTACAGGTATACGAGAGGTGATTTTAAGAAAGTTATTAACTCATTCAACAAATATCTATTGACTCTCTATTTGCCAGGCACAGTTCTAGGCTCTGGATAGAATAAACAAGACACACAAAATCTCTGTTCTCACAGAGTATACAAACTGGTGAGGGTGGCGGCAGACAAGAAGCAAGAAAAATGTTGGGGCTGGCGCAGGGGGGCAGGGGTTACGTTCCTGCGCTCCACTTTGGCAGCCCCAGGTTTGCAGGTTTGGATCCCAGGTGTGGACCTAGCACTGCCTGTCCAGCCCTGCTGTGTCAGCGTCCCACATGCAGTAAAGACTGGCACAGATGTTAGCTCAGGGCCAACCTTCCTCACACACACACACACACACACGTTGACAAGATGAGGTCAGAGTTAACCTCATTTAAAAGGTGATGTCAGAGGGCAAGGAGGGGTGGGGGTAGGGTGCTGAGGGGTCTCTTGGAGGGGGTGTTTGAGATCCAAAGTGGAGCTGGTCTTCTCATGAGGAAATTTGTTTTTAAAAACCACCTTTCCACCACATATATCCAGATGAGCCTTTTTCAAAACTCTTTTGGGACTCCTCTCGGGTTTTTCCCTTCAGAGCTGACATACGAACCCCTTTAAGAAAAGCAGGCTTAACTCAAAGCAGCATGACCCAGCGTTACTGTCACCTCTTCCTTTGACTCAACATCTCTAGGACGTTCCTGAAAGTCAGTCCAGCCTCAAAGCATAGGTATTACCCTGACGTTTTGGTGGAGAATTGCACAGAGCTCTGCAGAGTTAGAGCTCTGTGAGGCCCACCTTGGATGGCATCTTTAATGAACACAGGCCTCTGGCAACAAGGTCCTCATCCTTCTTCTAGGATCTATAAAACAGCAGTGAAGATGAAACATTCAGCAAAGGCAGGAGGAAGCTGGAAAAGGAGAGCATGGAGACGAAGTGAAGGGTAAAAGATGAAAAGCACAAAACGTGGGAAATGGCTTGAGAGTGTCTTCCTTTGTGGTTCAGCTTTCTAGACACTATGTTCTCAGTAGATCTCTAGGATGCCCTCCCCATGGGCCAAGCAACCCACATTCCATAAACTTAGTCTCCTCTGTCTTTCCCTGGCGAGATTAAGGAGTCTGCCAATGAAGAAACACTGATGACGCGACTCAAAGCGTTAGGTCATACGCACCCTCCCCTCCTCCCCGTGTTCTACAGGCCATGTGTACAATGACTTCTCTTTAAACGCCCTCAGGTCAACCTGTCTCTAAAGCGTATCAATTGAAAGCATTATAGATCCTGCTTGATAAACCCTCACAGTTCACAGGCTTGGAAGAGATTTATCCTATTTATTACACATGCTGTTGTGGACCTTGATATCACTCTGCCTTTGTATTCTCAAGTCAGAACTAAACGACAACAGGAACAATCTCACTGGAGCAAAAACCCAGGGACGAAAAGACTCGTGTTTTGTATTGATCACAAACCATTCAACTAAGTCCATAAGGAAAGAACTCTAATTACCCATGCAGAATGATCCCAAATTGGTAACATTTGTGTCATAATCAGTTAAATGAAGAAATACAGGGCCCGGCCTGGTGGCGCGGCAGTTAAGTTGGCACATTCCACTTCTGCGGCCCGGGGTTTGCTGGTTCAGATCCCAGGTACGGACCTGGCACTGCTTGGCAAGCCATGCTGTGGCAGGCGTCCCACATATAAAGTAGAGGAAGATGGGCACGGATGTTAGCTCAGGACCAGTCTTCCTCAGCAAAAAGAGGAGGATTGGCAGCAGATGTTAGCTCAGGGCTAATCTTCCTCAAAAAAAAAGAAAAAGAAAAAAAGAAATACCAAAACCTCTTTATACGCATAAAAAGAAAACTGTCTCTCACCTCAAAAAGGCACCATGGGCAGCATACTTATCTTTTACAATGTACCAAAAATGCCTTTGTATATCTCTATATTAGATACTTTTATAAATAACATGTATTTTTATGAGAAAAAAGCGAGGATGTTCCCATTCTTATTTTTTTTTAAAGTAGAGTCCAAAGGAAGTGTCCAAATGAGACCACCAAATTCTACATGCAACGATCAAGATTCCTGACATCAGCAAATTTTGCTTTAAATTTTCTATTAAAACAGGAAAAAAAGCACAATTTCAATAGGATATCAGAATAGTCATATCAATAAATCTGGCTTGATGTGATTATGGCCATTTTCATATACCTTCCTGGGGAGAAACAGCCAAAAATGCTTAAATTAACCCCAAGATGGTAAGAAAAGTATAACCTGGGGCTGTCAACTCAATTTGTACTAAACATTGATTATCTGCAACCAAATGTTAGTTTCTTTCCTTCCAGTGCAACAATGTACCGTTAGTAATTTTTCTTCACTAGCTAGGAAGATCCAAATCCCTAATAAAGAACAGTACTATGCCTTAACATTAATAGGTTTCCCATAACCCAATGCTTGTCCTTTTTTTTTTTTTTGAGGAAGATTAGCCCTGAGCTAACATCTGCTGCCAATCCCCCTCTTTTTGCTGAGGAAGACTGGCCCTGAGCTAACATCCTGCCCGTCTTCCTCTACTTTACATGTGGGACACATGCCACACCATGGCTTGACAAGCGGTGTAGGTTCCCACATAGGATCCAAACCCGAGAGCCCCAGGACACCAAGGTGGATCATGTGAACTTAACTCCTGTGCCACCAGACTGGTCCCCCAATGCTTGTCTTTTTCTCAGGATAAAAAGTTTTTTCTGGTGTTACCATCACATTCACTCAATATTGTAAATGTGAGAACATTGTGACGTACAATATCATGGTCATCAGTAATAATGCACAAAACAGAGAAGATTTCTCTGCTACTTAGGAGAAACACCATGCTGACCCCAGTATCTGAGTTTTACTGCTTCTGTGAATACTGTTTATTTTACTGTCTGCTTTGCAGCAGAAGTGGGTGGCTGGGGACAATTTTAGAATCAAATCCCTTCTTGGAGATGTCCAAGAAGGGCATTTCATATTCTAAGAAACAACTTCTCCTTTCTATTACTAAATTGTGCTTTCTAATGGCAATAGTTATCTTTTTACCCTTCCTCTATTAGCTGAAGTGCAATTTACATGTCACATAACCTTTTTCAACCACAAAAATTCGTCTTTAGCACCTCTGAATTTATAGTGCTTCTGCAAAAATACCTGATTTAATCCAGAAAATCCTGCTCAGTAATTCCAAAACCCATGTAAAATACTATGAAACACACAATATACAGTTGAACCAAAATATCATGTAACATTTAATAATTGCAAATACATTTATTACAATTTACAGATTAGTTAAGTTATATACACAAATACAATTTTAGCTATAAAATCCCAATGAACTGGTTACATTTAAATTACTGGATCTGTAGAAGCCAATTTAGAAGTCTTCTAGTCTGCTAACTTCACCTTCCTAAATTATAGAAAAATAAAATCTGATAGTTGTGATTTCAAGTTAAAGATGAAGAGGTGCTGTTATCACATTTCAACACTCAGAAAAGGAAATTTCACCTGTCTGTACAAAGCCTTTCACATGCTACATTGATACTTAAAGCACCATTGCAAGACTTGAAGTGTGTAAAATGTTCCATTAAAACTTACAAGGATTTTCTGAGATTATGGGGGTTTAAGTTTGTTCTAACAACTAAGATTGGATGAAACTGACAGGAACTTTTTCTCCTCGGTCCAACTTACAAACGGTCCCCCCATCCTGCTCACCCCCGTCTGGCCACTGCCTTTAGAGGAGGGCAGCAAACCACTCCTAACCAAGCTTTTCCTCATTGGGCACCGAGGGTGGGACCCCAAGGAACAATTTCCCAAATCCAATAAATGTAAAAATATCCCACTATTTTCAAATATGCAAACATTCTAGATTTCAGAAACACAGAACACAACCTAAGTCTCTGAAATAAAAGTATACTTCGGTCTGGTTTTCAAAGAATGCCTACACATTTTCCAAAAGCTTTTTTCAAGGCGAATGCCGCCTTCCTTCCCACTGACACAGCTGGGGCTTGAAACTAGCCTGTTTCCACGGTGTTCCACCAGGCTCCATAAACACACCCCCTACGACTACCTAAGGGGGAGGGACGCAGAACACACAGAACAAAGGCTCTGTGAAAATCAGGCCCGCCTGCACGCTGTCACACCCGCACAGTGTTTACGTATGAATACACATATTAACACTGGCGGCAGTTTTTAGAGCAAGCCAGAGAGGCATAAAACAAGGACCAGGTAGATTACAAACTGAGGTAGTAGCCCTGCAAGCACTTCTCATGGAAACCTTGTTCCCACGCTGAGACAAGGTCAAAACGAAGGTCATCTTTCTACTCAGGTTTTCCATTACCTGTGACAGGAAGCACGTGGAGCAGAAACAGACCATTAGGGAGCTGGTTAGCATTCCCTCAACCTAACAGATGCACACGTGGAGAGCTAACTAACTAAACCAAGCACAACCAGCTGCTGCAGACACTTCGATTCAAAAGTAAACTTTGGGCTAAAGACAGCAAGACCTTCTACTTGTTAAATCTCCAGTCCTATCCTTTCCTCGAAGTACAGACTTGCCACCACTTCCCTCATTGTTGAAACAGTAGAACACAAGAAACTTGGATGCTGGCTGAAGTCTGTATTTGACAGTTCCAACTGGAAAATTCAGAACTGCCCATCTCCAAGTTTAGTGTCACCCTGACAGGTTTTAAAAGTGACAGTGCTGAGGCATGGCATTAATAACACTGGCTTTCTGGTGAGAGCACATACAACAAAACCAAGTCGCTCTGAAATGGCTTCTATCTTATTTCTAAGAAAATTCTAGGCTTTTAAATTTAAAAAACAGGGGTCGGCCCAGTGGCGCAGCAGTCAAGTTCGCACATTCCACTTCGGCAGCCTAGGGTTCGCCGGTTCAGATCCCGGGTGCGGACATGGCACTGCTTGGCACGCGATGCTGTGGCAGGCGTCCCACATATAAGTAGAGGAAGATGGGCACGGATGTTGGCTCAGGGCCACTCTTCCTCAGCAAAAAGAGGAGGATTGGCAGCAGATGTTAGCTCAGGGCTAATCTTCCTCAAAAAAAAATATAAATGCCTATGATGCTATTATTACTTTCTGGAGTCTTCTACAACAATTTCTACTTGCTGAAAGATACAAAGAACCAATTCAACTGAGAACTACAACAACATATACAGAACCCTCTCCCAAAGACAGTTTGCACAGACGTGAACTATATTAGCTGTTAGAATATGCAGAAAGACGCAGCTTTCCCAAAGTAGCAGCGAGTGCTGCACAGGGAGCTCTGGTGGCAGTCCTTGGAAACCTCTTCGGCAGAACTTAACCTAGAAATAAAAACCCACCACACAATTTCAACCAAAGTCATTTTAGAAGGAAAAAAGAGTGACACAAGATAATGTTCTTTAAGTTGGTAGCATATATAAAATTATTTTCTGAGCCTTAAAGCAGAAGGGCCACATCACTGAAAACAGAGAAAACATAAAAGCCCATTAATTTCAGAATGTTGGGGTGGGAGAAGAGCCCAAACTTTTTATACAGGTAAACAATTTAAATTAGAATGGAAAATGGGCTTTGAGCCCTATAAATATTGTTTCCCATAAAAACAAGTTTTGAAAGAGCAAAATTACACTTTAAAAGGTCCCCTTTTCACCCGAGCAAGTAAATGGCCTTCACAAACACATCAACTACATCAAACACGGGACGATTAGAGATCACAGCATCCCATCCTTCATCATCAGGGCTGGACACAAACCTGGATGTTTCTGAGCAGGACACAGTGCAAAAAATATTAAACTAGGCCACTGGATCCAAGGTGCACATCCTCTAAAAAAAGTCAAAGGACAGCTGCCAATTTTTGTTTTTAAATGAAACCTCTCAAGTAAGAGGTAGTGTATGCTAGGGCCAGAGGCTGTTCAATCGTCTTAACATTGCTCGAAAATATCAAGTCCTTTGAAACATGTGTCCTGGAGTCTATTAAACATTCTTTCCCTGTGCTCAAATGTCAAGCAATATCCAATAGCATCTTCTGTTTCTTGAATTCGTTTCTGGAACCTGCATCCATCTCGTGCAAATTCCTCCCATGGTCCTTTGCGATCCTCATCACCACTTATATAGTACTCAGTGACTTCTTCGAAGAAGGTTACCTATAAAGACAAAGATGAATTTTAATCATGCTCTAGGATCATAAAATCATTGAGGTAATTAACCCTTTCTGCTACCAACTCTTTCGGAATATCACATATCTCACAGGAATATTTGGTCTCAACTTTAACAGAAATGAAAAAAGACTAAGTTCTGACTAGATGGCATCTGAATAAAACAAGGGGCAAATGCCACCTTCTTTCTTACACACACAGACTCCTGTCCCCCTCTCCTTGGCTTCTGGAGTTAATAAACTGAATCCAGATGGGGAACTGAAATTTTCCTGATATTAATCCTTACTGTTTTTAATCCTTAGGGAAATAGTTTTGTGATACTCTTCTTCCAAAATGATCAATGTTCCCAAACAAAGAATTTCAGAAATCTATCTCTGGAAGTCAATGCCTGTACTTCAGCATCAGAAACCTTTAACAAGATCTTCACTTACTCCCATTCTTCCTTTTTTTTAAAAAAAAATTTCACTTTTCAGTGCTTTCCAATTTTTGAATCATGAACATTATTCTTCTTACGTTACTACTTCTGTAATCAGAATATAGAAGAGGAAGTTACTGAGCAAACAGTGCAGCAAAATTAACGTATCTTTAAGGCTGTGTTACTGTAAGAGACTTTGTAGTTAAGATAAAAACCTTCTTTGTATTCCTCAATATGCTATTATATATACATGAAATTGTGATTATAATACACACATGATCACATGTAATAAGTGACAGTCCCTTTTAATCCCTACTTAATTTCTAATATATAAGTTTCTTTCTAAGATATCCGACTCCCAAAGTAAATACTTGCTTTAAAGTATGTTCAACAGTTACATCAGCTAATCCCACAGCGGCCTTCTACTTTCATTCCCTTTATATCAGGCCAAGGAATGCCCCTGAGGACAATTAGTAGGTATGTAACACCTTACTAGATATTGCATTTTAGTGTTACTCATTCGTTATCACTAAGATAAATAATAATAACAAACATATACATAGTGTTTACTATATGACAGGCTCTTTTGAAAGTACTTTACAATTTCTATCTCATTTAATCCTGTAACAACCCTATAGAATATGTACTATTACCATCTCCATTGTAGAGATAAGGAAAAACAGAGGTAGAGAGGTTAACTGACTTGTTCAAATCACACAGCTTCTGTGGTGTAACTGGTATTCAAACCCTGAGTCTGGCTCCACAATCTGCACTGTTATGCCATGACACAAGGCATTTTAAACTCCCTTATCCAAAAACGTCACTCCAAGAATGAGGCACTATTCGTTATTCCCATATACCTAAAGAATGGCAAGTAGTCAAAGGCTGCCAAATAATTTTACCATATTTTAGACATAATCATTAAAGATTATGTCGATAATCTTTAACAAAAGATTATCAAAAAAAAGATAAACGTTGCTTGCAGTTCACAGTCAATACTCTCACATCTACCTGACTCATCTCATTTTTACTCAATGAGCAAGCTAAAATGAGACTGAGGTCCTTGAACAGTAGGAACTACCATTTAAAGTCAAAGCAATGAATTACGAGTTTTATTGACTCCTCTCATTTGACTCATGCAGTAACTCATACAACAGACATTATTACTACTCCCAGCAGATAAGCGAGGGAATGGAGGCCATGCGAGGTCAAGCTACTCCCCAGGTCTGGCTGTCTTCCCAGGGTCCAGGGCCCGACTACTCAGGAGCAGGGAACACTGGTCTCCAGATGCCAAGTGCTCATCCATCGCCCCACTTTGTTCCTCGCCTAGTTACTAAAGAGGCCGTTTTGTCAGGGGCCCCCTAAAAAGACAGAGAAAAGCTCTTTTATGCCGGCACTTACAAAGTATGAAAATTTACTTTTTAACATGACTTATTCTGCTTCTCCAGATAAGACATAAGATTACCTCGACGACTTAGAGACATTTACTACCCCAGGAAGAGTTTCAAAGTATTAAGCTGGCCACGTGCAGCCAATGGACTCTGGTGCTGTCCACTTGAAACTTCCTGAAGCTGCAGAACTCGAGGTCAGTAATCATTCACCCGCTGCTTCCTTTCCAAATAAAGGGCCAGGAAAGTGAAAAAACGCTCCCTCCGCAACAAAAGCTACCCTGTGAGTTTGGGGCCGCCCCGTGGCCGAGTGGTTAAGTTCTCGAGCTCCACTTCGGTGGCCCACGGTTTTGCTGGTTCGGATCCTGGGGGTGCGGAACATGGCACTGCTCATCAGGCCATGCTAAGGCAGTGTCCATATAGCACAACCAGAAGGATCCACAACTAAAATATACAACTATGTACACCAGGGCGCTTTGGGGAGAAAAAGAAAAAAAGAGAGAGAGAGAGAGAGAGAGAGATATACCCTGTGAGTTTGGAAGGATTTTTCTCCAATTATTAACTTTAGCTGAATAAACAATAGAAAAAAAAGTAAAGCAATTCAAAAGACCCCCAAAATAACGCTGACAAAGTGTTGAAACAGTAAAATGCTCCATGAAGTTTTAAGACTAGCCTGGGGGCTGGCCTGGTGGCCCAGCGGTTAAGTGCCCACGTTCAGCTTCTGCGGCCTGGGGTTCGCCGGTTTGGATCCCGGACGCTTGGCATGCCATGCTGTGGCAGGCATCCCACATAGAAAGTAGAGGAAGATGGGCACGGATGTTAGCTCAGGGCCAGTCTTCCTCAGCAAAAAGAGGAGGATTGGCAGATGTCAGTTCAGGGCTAATCTTCCTCAAAAAAAAAAAAAGATGACTAGCCTGGGAACAGAAAGCAACTACTCCAGATAAACCGAATAAGTGACCATAATAGTTTACATACAATCATTAACCTGCAGGTACCAATGATAACTAGTACTGTATCCCTAAGAAAAGGCAATGCTATTTCCTGTCTTGTTTTTAAATGTTAATCAAAATCATGTACCCGTCCAAAAGTTAATGTTGAAATTAGCATTTTCTTTCGTGGCAAAACCTAGATAAACCTGACGTGCTCCTTGGCACCATCGACCCTTTGGGTTCTAAAAGACAGGAATGAAGACACTCACGTAGATAAAATAGAAAGTGTCTGCAAACGACTTACCACATTTACCCCCATTTGAAAACTCTACGGCTGTAAGAAGGCATTCTCAATCTCTGGAAAAATTAAATCGTGTATACACAAGGTCTAATTTTCCCGCTCCGTGAAAAAGAGTGAAAAGTCGGAGCTTGCAGGGAAATAACTCAGAGCTGCCAACCCCCAGGAAAACGGCACTCCCCTGCTAACACCTGCGCGCCGGCATCTCCGATTTGGCTAGGAACCCCCCACAGGGCGGCAAGAAGCCGGGTCCCTGGTCAACCCCGGTCCGTGGACGGGAGACCCCGGGCGGCCGCCTCCGCCGCGCGTGCACCCCCGGCCGGCGCGGGCACAGCCGCGGGGCGTAACGCAGGGGCCCACCTTCTTCCTCCGGCCGCGCGCGCGGCCCGGCCCCCGCGCCGCCCCGCACGAGGGCGCGCCGGGCTCGGGCGGCCCTGCGGAGTCGCGACGGCCTCTCCGGCTTCTCCCGGTCCGAAAAGGGGCCTTGAAATTGAAGAGGTCGTAGGGGTCGTCGGAGCGACAGAAGGCGTTCCAGAGCCGCAGGCTCTCCGCCTCGTCGGCGCCCGCCCGCGCCGCGGCCTCCGCACCGCCCGCGGCCGGGCCCCCCTCGGCGTCGGGGGCGCCTCCCGGGGGCCGGGGGGCGCAGCGGCTCAGGCCCTCGGCGTCCGGCTCGGGGTCCGACTCGGCGAGCGAGCTGCCGCTGTCGAAGCCGTCGTCCGCGGCGTCCTCCCCGTCCGAGCCGCTCTCCGCCGGGCCGCCCCCCAGGATGTAGTCGATGAGCCGGTTGCCGCAGGCCGGCCGGGCGGCGCGCTCGGCCCCCGCGTGCGTGCGCGGCAGCCCGTGCTCCTCCTCCAGGCTGTGGTAGCCGTGGTCCTGCTCGGGCGTGGGCAGCGCCGGCCCCGCGGCGGCCGGCGGCGGGAGCTCCAGCCCCCCCACGCGCAGAGGGCGGCCTTCCGGCGGGCCGCCCCCGGGCGGAGCGGGGCGCGCGCGGCGCTCGGGCAGGCGGCCGCCGTCGGGGGCCGGCGGGGCGGCGGCAGCGCGGAGGGCGTGGGCCCGCGGGGGCGCGGCGGGCTGCAGGGCCAGCGCCGGCAGGAGCGCGCCGAGGAGCCGGCCCCACGCCAGCAGCCGGCGCAGCAGGCCGGGCAGCGGCGCGAGCAGCGTCCTCCAGGCGCCGGCCCGGGCCTCGGGCGGGGGCGCGCGCTCCGGGGCGCGCCGCGGGGAGGAGACGCGCGGCGGCGGCGGGCGGGCGCCAGTCTCCATCGCCGTCCGCGGCCCGCCGGGACGCGGAGCGCGGGGGCGAGGGGCCTAGACGGCGCCGGCCGTGCGCAGCGGCGGCGTGGGCGCCCCGGGCCGCTCCCCGGGCCAGCAGCGGAGCCGCAGAGGACGGCGGCGGGCGGGCCCCGAGCCGGCACGGCGGGCGCGGGGCGCGGCGGCGTCCATGCTGCGGGAAGGCGTCCTAGTCAGCGCCCGGAGGGCGGCGGGCGGGCGGGCGCGGGGAGAGGCGAAGCCCAAGATGGCCGCAGGGCCAGGCCGGCGACGCCACCAGCCGGCGCCGAGCGTCACTGACGGGGCGGGAGGGCCTGCCGCTCCTCCGCGCGGCCGCCTCCTTCCTGCGCGGGCGGCTGCGCGCGCGGTTGCATCAGCCGCCGGCTGCGCGCCTGCGCACTCGTGCCCCGCGGTCTCCTAGGAGACGCCGCTCCCCCGGCGCCGGAGCGGCGGGCGAGGCGGGGCGTGCCCGGAAGCCCGCCGGGCGCCCCGGGCCCTTGAGTGGTCCCGCGAGCTCGACCGGATGCGCCTGCCGCACTCTTGCGTGCCTCGGGGTTCCAGTGCTGCCGAGCGCTAAGAAAAGCATCGACCTGAGGTTTTAGTATAATAAGAGTTGGACAGCGTCTGGCGTTGAGGTACGGAAAATCTGGAGTGCACGGTAGGAGTGGAAAATGAGCCATTCTTGTGCGTTCTTGCCCCCTCGGTTTTAGGGTTTCCAAATCGCTGTTTAGCTGTGCCCGGGATCTAGCTTTCAGCCTTTCTGCGTCCGGCCCACATGCATCCCCCACGAAAATGTGAGCTCGTGTTTCTCAGGTGGTGTCCCTGTCAGACTGTCCGCTTTCAGGGCGACAAACTGAAGTTACAGAAGAGGAAAGAAACGTAGTCTCCAGAAACTGTTTCCTTTCTTTAATGCCTCCCAGCAGGCAATACGCTCAAATCATATTTACATCTGAGCCCCCAGAACCACAGGGTACAACACCTAAAGAAGGAAGCACAGACCATTATCCTTTGAAAAAATTTTGTCTGATAATTGTTTTTTAAGATTTTTTTCCCTTTTTCTCCCCAAAGCCCCCCAGTACACAGCTGTCTATTTTTAGTTGCGAGTCCTTCTAGTTGTGGCATGTGGGAGACCGCCTCAGCATGGCCTGGTGAGCGGTGCCACGTGGCGCCCAGGATCCGAACCAGTGAAATCCTAGGCCCCCGAAGCTGAGGGCGCCACAGGCTGGCCCCTGTCTGATAATTTTAGCTGATGTATTTGATTCTCTCGTGAGTTTGGTCTTTGTTCATCCCTATTTCTGCTAAAGCTGTTTAATGACATTCCTGAAGTCAGGTGTCTGCGACCGAGGGAGCGCTCGGGGACAGCAGAAAGATCCTTCGGGAGCAGAAGGCGGCCAGCGCTCCTCCGCTCCGTGGGACTGGTCAAGGAACAGCCAACTTCCTTCTAAGGAACTAAGAGGGCCTCAATTTGTATGGTTTATCCCTTGGAAATAGCTCATTTTCAATCCTAAGAACTTGAGAAAAATGTGTAAATAACAGGAGTCAGTTTGATAATAGAAAAGAGATCCAAGAATGCAAATTAACTACTCAAAGCCTCAGTTTCTTTGGCTGTAAGGTGAGGCTACTATCTCGTCTTTCAGTGGGTTGGTGAGAGAACTGAATTCCTAAACAGTGCCTAGCCTAGATAGCGTAGGGGCGCAAACATCAGCTCGTATTTGTTATTTATCAGCTAATAATTGTCTCCCATGGCCTGCAGGATAAAGGCCCTATACAGCCTGTCCTCCCCCTGCGCTTTGCCAGCCCTCTCTTCAGTAACTTCTGTTCACACAGGTCATATTCCAGGGACATCGGACTGGTTTCCTGCCTTTACTCAACGCTGTTCCTCAGCTGAGAAACCCTCACCTCCTGTTACATACCTACTCATGCCTCAAGGGCCAACTCAAAAGTCAACTCCTTGAAGTCGTTGCCAACCCCCCGAGTCAAGATTGTATCATTACACTGTATTAGAGCACTTGACACTCGACACTGTATTCCTGTAAGTCTTCTCTCCTGCTGGTCTCAGCTCCTCGTGGGCTGTACCCCACTACGGTACTTCCCAAAGTGTGGGCTAGGCACCAGTGGGGATCCCATTTTAAGACCCTTCCAGAAGGTCCTCAAGGTCAAAAATATTTTTATACTACTCCGAAGCTGTTATTTTCCTTTTTAACTCATTTCCTCTCATGAGGGTACGGTGGACATGATCTGCTAGAGGACGCGTGGTATGTGCTCTGTCTGGCAACAGAGTGAATGCAGAAGCAGACACGAGATTCAGCTGTCTTCTATTAAGCCAGATAGTAAAGACATTTGGAAAAAATGCAAAACAATGCCACTCATCTTGCTAAACTGTTGTTTTAAAAAATAATTTTTCATGACAAATGTCATTTATCTTAACATGTAATGGGTTTATTATTTTTAAATGAATAAATATTTTTGAATTTCTGCTTTGAGTTCTTCAACAGTAACTATGGATAGATGTAATCCACATAAACAAAAATTCTTTGGGGTCCTCAATAATTTTTAAGAGTGTAAAGGGGTCCTGAGACCAAAAAGTTTAGGAACCACCCACCTAGCACGCTGACTGGAGCATAATAGGTGATCAGTACATGTTGAATGAATAGAAGAGTAATAATACTTTACGGGGACAGCCTGGTGGCACAGCAGTTAAGTTTGCACATTCCGCTTCTCAGCGGCCTGGGGTTCACCGCTTCGAATCCCAGGTGCGGACATGGAACTACTTGGCATGCCATGCTGTGGCAGGCGTCCCACATATAAAGTAGAGGAAGATGGGCATGGATGTTAGCTCAGAGCCAGGCTTCCTCAGCAAAAAGAGGAGGACTGGCAGTAGTTAGCTCAGAGCTAATCTTCCTAAAATAATAATAATAATACTTTAAAACAATAGCATCTTCTGTATGGCCAAGTCTCTTGCATTCCACTCGCAACTTTGTCACTAACACCACATGCCCCTGAAAAAAATTTCTTACAACTAGTATATACAACCATGTACTGGGGCTTTGGGGAGGAAAAAGCCAAAAAAAAAAAAAAAAAAAGGAAGATTGGCAACAGATGTTAGCTCAAGGCAAATCCTTCCCTGCCAAAAAAAAAAAATTTCTTACAACTTTCTTGAATGGGCCTCCCCTTCCCTATGTAGTCATTGGATACATAATTCTTATCGTCCTTACCTTCTAAAAGGGAAAAAATGCAGTCATGAAGTATGGGAAAGCTGTAAGAATATGTGACTGCCTTGTCAGTCTCGACAGGAAAACAGTGTGAACCACCTCCTGCAGCCCGCTATCACCTGGGGGCAGACGGAGGCGGCCCTGGACACAGAGATAACCATGCGTTGCCGAGGCCGTGTGCGTGCTGGTGGAGACAAGTGCGTGGACTGGCAAGCTGACTGGCACTTTGGCAGAAGAGAACTTAAACCTCAGTAAATTACGTTTATTTTAAAAGATTTTGCCGGGCCTGAGGTAAGGGGTTGATAGCTTTACTTCATTTTTCAGAGTCAGTACCACCTCCACAATCTTATTCCCAAGTATCTACTCTCTGGCTACCACCTCCTCTCCTTCCAGTGCCCTGCCCTGGTACCCTAGTCAATGACTTAACCCCCCAAGACCTCAGACCATTGCTATTTCCACTTCTTTTGGTAATTCCTCACCCTCTTAATCTAACAGGAATCCCAGGATCCAGTATTAAAATTAATCCCTTTGCAAAGACCCCGCATTCACTTGCCCCCTCCTACACTAGCATTCTTCTCTGGCAAAACTCCAGCCCTAGTTAAGCCCAACTACCCACCTATTCTGAGCCTGCACCCTCGCAGCTAATCATTGGTGGAGGAAAACACTCAGCCGTGCTGCCTCACTCACTCCCTACTTGTGATCACAAATTCCATCCACGCCAGGCACTCCTGCTAGTCCCACGGCAGCTCTGCCTCTACACCCTGACACAGTGTCACGTGTCTTTACTCAAACTTCCAGCATTCCCATAAACACACATTCTTCACTTATGATCACAACTCATACTTTATTGAGAAAATAGATACAGTTAAACCTCAACAATGCCATCTTTCCACCACCAAACCCACCAAACTACCTGCATCTGGACCCGCACGCTCTGCCTTCAATCCCATTACAAGCGAAAAAGCGTCCTGGGTCCTAATTCCTTCAAGTCTACTCGAGGGATTCTGGCCTCCCTTGTCTTCTCCTCCCTGTAACACACACTGTTCTCTCTCAAGCTCCCAGAGCACTCACATCAACATAGGTCAGTATCCCCTAACTTAAAAACGCTCCCTAGATAGGTGCCCCTCCAAGTTTCTGCACCACTACGACAGAATCTCTCAAGAGCTGTCTATGCCCGCAGTCTCCACGTTCTCATCACCTATTCTCTCTTTAACTTAATCCAATGTCACTTTCATCCCCACCACTCATTCAAACAGCTCTTATCAAGGTCACCAAGGACATTTTGCCAAATGTGTTCTCTAACTGCTGTGGATTGAATTGTGCTCCCCTAAAAGATGTTAAAGTCCTAACCCCCCAGCAGCTGTGAAAGTGACCTTATTTGGAAATAGTCTTTGCAGGTTAAGATGAGGTCATTAGGGTGGGCCCTAATCCAGTGACTATGTCCTTATACAAAGAGGAATTTGGACACAGACATACGTGCACGCACACAGAACACAGGTGAACATGAAGGCAGAGAATGAGGTGACGCATCTCCTAGGCAAGGAATGCCACAGATCGCCAGCAAACCACCGGAAGCTAGGAGAGAGGCAGGCAACACATCCTCCTCAACTCCCAGCAGGAACCAACTCTGCCAACAGCTTGATCTTGGACTTCCAGCCTCCAGGACTGTGAGCAAATCCATCTCTGTTGTCTAAGCCGCGCAGTCTGCAGTACTTTGTTAGAGCAGCTCTGGGACATTGACGATGTCTTTTCTGTAGTCTCCCATGGCGCCATTCTCTTGCTTTACCTACAATCTCAGTGGCTCTTCCTCTTCTAAATGTTGGCCTGCATCAGAGCTCAGTCCACCCATGTCTTTTTTACTAGTCTCTCAAATCTGGGTTTTCTCATCCAGTTCCACGGCATTAAACGCCTCCTAAATGCTGATGACTTCTGGGTCTGAACTCCACACTGACCTCTCCCTTGGGCTTCAGATTCCATTCTCCTACTTCTCCACTTGGATGTGGACCAGACATCTCAAACTTACGGTCAGAAGAGGACTCTTAATTCAGCCTCACCAAGCCCATCTTCCCATCCCCGCAGCACCCCACAGTCGTCTTCACCCATTTGTCAAGGGCTCAGACTTAGGAGTCAGCCTCAACTCCTCTTTCCTTCAACAACACAGCCAATCCATCAGCAAATCCAGAATTCAAAATGCATCCAACTTTGACCGCTTTCATCATCCCCAAGCACTATCACTTCCCTTGTAGACTACGGCCGTGGCCTTCTCTCCTGCCTCCTTCCTGCTTCAGACAGCAGCCAGTGGGGTCTTTGCAAACACACACTGGGGCCCTGCAGGCCCTTTCTCAGAAGCTTCACGTCCCCATCACACTAAGAACAAAGCTCAGAGTTCTGGTGGACCTTAAAACTCAGTTCCAACATCCCCTCGGGAAGCCGGCCCTGCCCGCCCCTTTTCCACCATGTCCCTGAGACACTGCACAGCCATTACTGGTTCCCATGTCCGCCTCCCTAGCTACACTGTGAGTTCCTTGAGGACACCATTTACACCTTTGTCATCTTAGTAGCCACAGTGCCTGGTGCCTCGCCTGACTCAGAGAAGACCACCAGTGTTGTCTGTCAACCAGACATCTCACACAAGTCCCGCCACCAGAATGACCTCCCAACTTAAGAGGCTGCCTCACTTTTGACCTTTCCAGTCCAACCTCACCTTTGCTCCCAAATCCCAGCAAGTCGGGTTACTTCATTTTTGCCACTTCTTTTTGAACTCTGAAAACCCGGCCTCCTGGGCTCTTGTTTCTCTTCTCCCTGGGCAGCCCCTCGTCCCCCACTCCCCAGCTCTCTCATTCCCACTCCCTCAGGGTGGTTCAGATTTCTACCCTATTTGGCCAAGAAATTTCCTTAACAAAGACTCTTGCCAGATTCAAGTTCTGACTTTTCAGAGGTCCTTTGGGACTTGTCCAGAACTGCAGTGACACCTCAAAACCACTTAGGAACAGAGCAGATGGGTAACACTTCCTACAGTCTACAACTCAAGTCCCTTGGAGGCTCCATAAAATTTCCCAGCATGAAATATAACTCACCATTGGAGTTTGGAAAACTTCTGGGTAAAATGTTTGAACAGGGTCATATCACCTCCATCTTCCATTTGGGGGCTTCGGTTTCAGGGCAATGGCTCTGCTCTAGCGACTTAGTGGTCGTGAGCATCTCAGAGGTTCCATTTCCCCTCATGAAGTGGGGTAGTTAAATATCACTAGGCAGTGAGCTTCTGAAGTGAGAGGATTGTCTTAATTTATTTCAGTAATCCTCAGCCAGGATGGTGCAGGGCCCAGGCACACCTCCAAGGGCCGTGTTCTCCGTGAACGGAGGCATGCTACCAGGGGGCACTGGCAAGCACAGTAAACATTTGTTGGCAGGATGAATGAATGAACCATATCTACTTTCCAGAGTAGTTATAATGAAAACTGACATCGTTTATATTAAAACACTCTGAAAACTAACAAATATTATACCAACTTCAGAGACTTATTCAACCTTGCCCAGGGGGAGGAGCACAAGGTTTGGAGTCAAACAACCTGGGCTCAAATTCCAGATGGAAGGCTGGCTGGCTGTGTCCTTAGGCAAGTCCCTTCCTCTCTCTGCACTTCCGTCCAGTAAAGTGGGGGTCACGCTACTCACCTGATCACGTCGTCGTGAGGCTAGATGCAGCTGACAAACCTAAGCTCCAGTGCAGTGCACCATCGCATGTGAAAGGCCCGTGGCAAAACCACTACCATTACCGTCTTCATCTTGTACATGAGACATTTTAATCTAAACATTTAAACACCAACCAATCTTGAGAACAATAGTTGTTTTTCTCAAATGTCATTTATTAGAAAATACAATTCTAGAGAAAGTGGGAGATACGAGAACGTCTGGGAAGTGGGTACAGTACACATACCTCTTTAATCAGGGCACAGAGGGTCAAAATAAAATGAGCTACAGGCAACAAGCCAGTAACGCAGGTATGGTCCATTCACCTGGAGAAATTCCACCCCTCTCCCCACCCTCCAGCCCCTCCCCCCAGCTGCCAGCTGTATCCTAGACATTTTTAACTTAAAAGAAAAGTTTAAACTTCCTTGCTGCCCTGTGGCTTCAGTGAACGGAGCTTCCTTCTCCAGTTATGGAATGAATCAGCAAAAGGGGGAATTTCTGATCCCTGGAGCTGAGGAGGAAGCTAGTGAGGGACGATTCACAGGGCATCCCTGTTGAACTCCGTTCCCCAACCATGGGGGACATCGGCCAATTCTGGTTTAAAAAGTTAACGTCACATTCAAGGTCTCCCTCTTTTGTCAAAGGCAAGCCTTTGGAGTAAAGCACGAGAGTGCTTTCAGATCCATCTGGGAGGGAATGAAGACGGTAAGAGCAAGAGACCCAGGCTCTCCCTCCCGCTCAGCGCCAGAGGATCTGCACCTCTGATCCACGCTCCTCGCCACCAAAGAGAATCATGGGAAAAACCGTTTGGGCAGATCCCCCAGCCCATGCAACCTTTCCTTCAGTTAGGGCATCCCTTTGGCTCCAGACTAAATAGGTTTATGGCCCCATAGAATGAGGGAAATTCTTATAAAAAATGTGACAGAAGTGGAGTTTGGGAAAGAAGCAGCACAAAAGAGAGGAGTGGCGTGGTGGGTGACGGGGCCACATAGCACCTGCAGCCTAGAGGCCCTCCCAGGACCAAGGTGCCTTCGGGCGAAGGAAATCTAAGGGCTGAGGCAGCATTTTATCCCCACCAGAGAAAAGAAGGCAGAGACCTATGGGGGAAGCACCCCCAGCATATTCACAGGGACCAGATGGTCCCCAGAAGGGCCGAGAGAACAGAGGGTAGAAGATAGTATTCAGGGCGAGTCCTAGCTAAGTAGGGGAGACGAGAGGAGACTCCCCTGAGAGCTCGCGTCCCTGAATCCTCGTCCTCTGCAGAAGCCCCCATAGAAGGCCCTTCCTCACACACTAGGTATCACATCGCTCTCCTTTGGAGGCAAAATCAGAAAGGCCTGGCAGTGCAGGCCTCATCCAGCACACACAACCCACCGTCCCTCCCCGACCTGCCCTGAGAGAGGGAGGGCTCTAAGCGAGGACCCACTGGGCCCCTCCTCAAATAATTCCTATAGACAGAAGAAAAACAAAAATCTAGTGAAAAGTCCAATAAGAACCTTAATCATACAAAATTCCAAAGTCTTCCTCTTCTGCCTGCTGAGGCATAGATGTGCGTCCCTTCTCTCAAGGCTTCCTGTCCAGTTAGGACAACGTTACTATTGCATTTTTAAAAATAAAAATAAAGATATCCACCCCCTCCAAATGCTACTTCACCCAGCCCACCCCACACCCCCAAAGCAGGCATTGCTCCCTTGACACAAGGTAAACTTAAAACTTCGCTGCAACCTCACAGCCCCCAAGGGCTGCTCATCACAACCAGCCCCAGTTCCGTCTGCAGGGGAGGGGACGGCAGAGCGCAGGGACCCTCCCTGACTCCTAGCACGCAGGCCGGTCCACCGGACTGCAGGGAGGCCCGCCGAGGGCCCACCCCTCCACAAGGCAGGGAGCTGCTTCTCCCCCAGCTCCCCCAGCAGCCTGGGGTCCCAGGTTGGGCTCACGAGGTCTCCTGACTCCGGGATCCCAGTGCAAACCAGCCAGCCTTCTCCTGGGCCAGGTCCAGCTCTCGCAGGCGGATGCGCACCTCCCCGAGGAGAACGTTCTCCCAGAGTCCCTGCTCACTCAGCACACTCAGCTGGAGCTCCCGCTGCTGCAGGTCTCCCTTGGGGATCCCATCATACACCAGCTGCAAACACAGATCAGATCGGGAGGAGAGGGGAGCAGTGAGAGGGAACGTCGTGAGGAGTCCAGAGGAGCACGGAGGAGGGAGATGCTTGAGTGTGTGGTGGTTTGATCGGGCTGAGGCTAAGACCACTTTATCTCCCCAACCAGACAGAGTGCTGGCGAGCTGAGAAGGCATACAGCACCCAAAGGAAGCTTGAAAGAACTCCGCTCTTCGCTCAGAGCTCAAGCGGGTGAGGGCTTTGTACTGGGGCCACTGCTCACATCAGCAAGGGACCAGCAGGCTCCTCCTCCCCACAGGACAGGGCCCAGGGCACGCCCCAGCTGTGGAGTCCCCACCTGCAGGTTGGCAAACTTTTTCATGTAAAGGGCCAGATAGGAAATATTTTAGGCTTTATAGGCCATACAGCCTGGTCTGTGTCACAACTACTCAACCCTGCCACTGCCACAAGCAAGCAGCCCCAAACAGTACTGAAATGCATAGGTGTGGCCTCGCTGTGACACAGTTTTATGTACAAAAGCAGGCATGGTGTGCTGACCCCAGCCCTGCCCCACGCACCATCTCATTGTAGGTGGGGTTGCAGGTTTTCCGGGCCACTTTGGTTTTCTTCTTAGTGGTTTTCTGAGGGTCAGGAAGGAGATAAATCTTCACATAGGGGTCAGGGTCATTCCCGTCCTGGAGCAGCTGCTACAATAAAACAACAATAAAAAAGCTGAAGATTCTTCTGTCTCTGTCACCATTTCTGTGATCACTCTGATCCAGACCTCATCTCCCACACTTGGCTTCCTGCAATGCACAGTCATTTATTTGTCTGCTTCCCAGCTCACTCCATTCTGATAGAAATTATCTATCATAATCATGCTAGGTGTCCTACTAAAACATCAGTCAGACTGCCTGTTGCATCCAGTCTGTACTTTCTATGCAACGGCCCAAGGCATGCCGTAATGTGGTATGTCGTGACTGAACCGTCGTCTTCCACCATGTCCAATGTCTTTGTTTATTTTTTCATTTGATCCAAGTAACCTCTAAGAGGGAGAGAAATGAGTCAGAGACATTAAGTTGCTTGCTCAAGGTCAGCCAATTAGTGATTCACCCGGCGGGGTCCTTCTAAATCTTAAGTTAGATCTTGTCATGCCTCTGCTCAAAACCCTCAAGTGGCTCCCATCTCACTCCTGGTAAAAACCACAGCCCCGATGGCGGGACCCAGGCTCTGGTCCGCTGTGCCCTCTCCAACCTCCACATCCTCTGTTCTGTTGGCTCCACGGGCTTCAGCCGCAATGGCCCCTTGCACTTCCCAACGTGGCCCAGGCAGGCTCCGACTCAGGGCTTTTGGACTGAACTGCTCCCTCCTCCTGCAACAACCCTCCCTCAGGTGTATATTCATGCCTCCCTCTCTTACCTCCTTCCATCTTTGCTCAAACACTTCCTCCTCAATGAGGGTTTCCCTGACCACTCTGCAAACTGCCACTGCCCTCGCTCCACCCCAGGATTCCCATCTCTGCTTTAGTTCGCATCAGAGCACTTACCACTGCCTGACCTGCCACATGGTTGGCTTATCTGTCTTCCTCCTAGGATGGAAGCCCCAAGGGCAGGGCTTGTTTACCCCTGTATCAGCGCCTGCACAGCAGACACCTGACAAACATTTGTTGAATGAATGAATGAATGAATGCTGTTGTAAGAGTGAAACCCAGGTTTCTGATTCCAAAACTCACGCTCCTTCTTCCACATGCTCCTACCAATGCCCCAACTACAGAAGCCCAGCACACTGCAGGTGTTCAATAAAAGATCCCTTCCTCTTCTACTCACATTGTTCTTAGAGTCACACCAAAAGCTTAGTAAGTAGATGCTGCCTTGATGACACTGTCATGGGGCTGCCTTATCTCCATAACAAGAACAAGTAATGAGCCCCTTGGCCTCTCCCTTGTAAGAATCACCACAATCACCGCAATAATAATGCCAGGCGCTATGTTAACTGCTCCACAGGCATTATCTCATTTGTTAAAGAACAAAAATTCAACAGAGTAAATTTAAACATCTACGGCTTTATTCAGCGGGATCACGACTCAGGCAGAATCTCACCCAGCAGACAGACAGACGCTCCGAGGGGCTGTACAACATGGAAGGTTTTTATAGGCAGAAAGAGGATAGGACAAAGAAGTGAAAAGAGTGGATTATTTCAGGCCAGGTCACCTTCCTTTAGGGGAAGGCCGGGGTCCTGGCAGGCAGACCACCTCAGCTGGGGTTGATCAGGAAACTCCAGCCTGACTGGTTTCAAGTGCCACTCCGTTAAGCCGTGGGGCTCACACAAGTGATGATACTTGGGGCCTGTTGTTTCTTTTTAACACAATGTTAAACAACAAAACCCAACAGAGGAAATTCGAAGATCTCCTTGGCTTTATTAGGTGACACATGAATCGGGCAGCATCCATCCAGCAAACACAGAGATACTCTGAGGAATTACATAAAAAGAAGGTTTTTATAGGAAGGGGGGTGGAGCAACAGAGCTAGAGCAAAAGAAAAGAAAGGAATATTTTCAGAGCAGGACATCTGCTTTTTGGGGGAGGGAACAGCAAGGGTTTTATCAGGTAGATGGCCTCTTCCTCCTCTGGGATGGAGAGGCCTACGGACAGGTTACCTCATGGGCGCTGACTAGAAAATTCCAGATGGGTGGATTAAGATGATATTTCTGGGCGGGGCTGAGGACCACAACTAGGTTAGCTATTAATCTAGGTTTGGTATTATGGCTTTAGCACAAGCGCCTCGTGGTTTTCTGTGTAACGACATTTTACCCCGTAACAACCCTTTGAGGCAAACCCTAACGTTTTCCCCATTTTAATGAGGCCCAGAGTAATTAGGCTACTCACCAAGGGCAACAGGGAGCAAGAAGCTGGGTCTAGCAGCACTGGGCCATACCATAGGCCTGGCATGGCAGCAGGCCCACTGGCGGGCACTCAGGAACATCTGAGGTGCTGGGGCCCAGGGCAGGCCGCACCAAAATAGCCCACAATGGCATAATGATTATTTTGAGTTAAAGTTACTTGTTTTGACAAAGTTTTAACCCTCCCGTCTGTTCCCCTTGAAAGCAGAAAGTAAATCTCCCATGTGAAAGGGGAAAGATAGAGACATCCTTGTCACCACAGCAAGGAAATTCAGGGCTGAAAAGCCTGTAAAAACAAACTTTGTTACTTTTACTAATTTACTATCTCAAGCCTAAACTCTGCTTAAACTGCTAATTACATACCCCAAAGTTCCTTTATCCTGTCAAATCCTCACAAATTTATTGTCTCTTTGTATAAAAATATTATATATAAACTGCCTGCTTTGTTCACTCTCTGAGCATCATTTTTTCTATGATCTCCTGTGCACAAATACTGAATTGGTTTCTCTCCTGTTAATCTGGTCTTGTGTCAGGGCTTTTTTTTTTTTGAGGAAGATTAGCCCTGAGCTAACTGCTGCCAATCCTCCTCTTTTTGCTGAGGAAGACTGGCCCTGAGCTAACATCCGTGCTCATCTTCCTCTACTTTCTATGTGGGACGCCTACCACAGCATGGCTTGCCAAGCGGTGCCATGTCTGCACCCGGGATCTGAACTGGCCAACCCCAGGCCACTCAAGTGGAACGTGCACACTTAACCGCTCGCCACTAGGTCAGCCCCATGGTCTTGTGTCAGTTTTATTAATCCAGTCATAAGAACACAAGTGGAGTAGGGGGTGCATTTTCCTCCCCCCCAATGATGAGAGTGGTTACTCTCATCAGAGGGGGACAGAGAAGGTCTGACCAGTCAGAAAAGTACCAGAAGATAAAGAACCAAAGAAGGACTGCACATGCACTTACCAAGCCCCGAATATGCATCACCATGATGAAAAGTTTATTGTTTTTGTAGGAGATTGACAGCTTCACCTCCCCTCCTACCTTCCCGATGGGCCGCGCCCATGAGCCATCTGCAGGGATGAAGGAAACCAAGAAAGGTCATGAAGCCCCTGTCCCCATCTGGCACCAGGCAGGTGTGTGTGTGTTTTCCTCTGACCTCCCCCAGAATCTCCATGTCAGGTTCCTGACACTCCATGGCGGATCTGCCAAGTGGGGTCTGTGAACATGCTTTAGAGCTGGGTTGGGATGGTTCTATCCAATTTGAGTATGTAATCACCAACTGAATATCCAGTCCCTGGGAACCTGCTCAAGGAGCTATGGACTCCCCAGCCTGAGTGGGAAACCAGATTCCACAGCCAGAAAGCAAAAGAACAGAGACAAGTCAAGGAAAGAGCATTAGGAAGAGGTGGAGGCAAGAGAAACTGCCCTTGGGAATGGTTCGGCGGGGCTGGCGGAGGTGTCGCAGAGGAGGCCTGTACCTGAGGACTTGGGAGCTGGGCTGGTGCCCGCAGCCTTCTCATCGCGGGGCAGCGGGTGGAAGAAGGTGCACACCAAATCACACTGGAATGGAATCAGAAAACAGGGCTGTTCTTCAATAAGACAATGGCTCCATTTTTTTCATTGGGAAAGTGACTGTTCAGATTAAAAGAGACTGATGCAACAACCAAATGTGATGTGCAGTTCTCAGTTGGATCATGGCTCAAACAAACCAACTCTAATGTACTGGACGATATAATGACACTCTAGTTATATAACAACACGTCCTTATTTTTAGAGATGCCTAGTGAGTATGAGGGGTGGAATGTCATGATGTCTGTGATTGATTTTAAAATACTTCATACAACAGATGATGCTTATATGGCAAAATATTAACTCTTCAGGTGATGAACATACAGGCACTCGTTATACTGTTTCTCTACTTTTCTGTTTGTTTGAAAGTTCTAATAAAAGGTTTTTTAAAAAAGAAAAAATAAAACTAGGTCACATCAGGTCAAATCAGTCTGTTCTTTTCTGCTACTCCCCCTGCTATCGACACACACACCACCCCCTCAAGCACAGAGAAATGCCTAAGCCGGCCGTGGACAAGGCCACGAATCCTGCTCTTGAGAATATTTCCTAAGTAATTGGGGAAAACAGAAACTAAAATGTGTGAAAATATCCACCCTAGTATTAATATGAAAAAAATGGACATATCTAAATGTCTTTCACGAAGCAAATGGTTAGAGATTATAGTATTGCGAGCCGATGTATTAATTTGGTATGGATATCCAAAGTTATGCTTACTGTAAATGCTAAGTAAAAAAACAATATAAAATTATATTTATGACCACTACAAAACTGTAAAAGTCACATTTGCAAATGGACAAATAGGAAGGAAACCTGGAAATGGGGTTAGACGATCTGTTAGGGTGACAGGACTCCTAACAGCTAGATTTGTTTTTATGCCCATTATAACACCAAATTACAGTACCATTTGTTTAAAACAAAGAAATCTTAGTGGATACATACTCAACCTGCTCAAAAAGCTCCTTTTCCTCAAGCACCCTTCCTTCCTCAGGTTTTCATCACTGCAAGCCCTCTGGGATCTCAGCGACAGTGCGCCCTCCCCGAGCGCCCGGGGCAAACCTCTGCTTCGCTGCAGTCATATGCCCGACCCCACCGGGCTGGTGCCAGACCACTCAGCTCCTTCAGAGTCCGACCCAGAAGAGCCTGGGGCCTCCCTGATTCCACCGCCCCAGACCCGCCCACCCTGCAGCAGCGCCCACCCAGAACAGCCAGGAGCAGAGGTGACCCACCCACCTCCGCCACCTCAGGGGCTGCGTGGATCAAGTGCCAGATGTAGCCGTTTAACTCCTCCCTCCGACGCTCGGCCACCGCCTCTCCCCGGGAGCGCCCAATCACAAAGCGGCTGGGGAAGCTGGGGAGAGAGGAAGCCGGCAAAGAAACTTAAGACCAACGGGCTCTTGTCACATTTCCTTTGCACATGACCCCCCACTTCTCACCAGCCACCTTTCCCAGGGACCCTCACCCTACTCCATTCCCCGCAGCTCCCCCAGGCTTGTGCCAAGGATACACGCGCATTTCATCCTCAACAGTTCCAAGGATTCCAGACAACATAAACCCAACTATTGGGAAGAGTCTTAGGGCTCCCGAGAAGTGCCTTGGAAAATAATTTTTTTAAAAACTGTGGTGAAATACACATAACATAAAATTTACCATCTTAACCATTTTTAGGTGTACGGTTGAGTGGCATTTAGTACATTTACACTGTTGTGCAACCATCAGCATCATCTGTCTCCAGAGCTCTGTTCCCTTTGCAAAACTGGAACTCTGTCCCCATCAAACGACGACTCCCCTCCTCCTCCTCCAGCCCCCGGCACCCACCATTCTACTTTCTGTCTCTATGGATTTGACTGCTCTAGGGACATCGGAGAAGTGGGATATCAGACAGTATTTGTCTTTTTGTGACTGGCTTATTTCACTTAGTATAAGGTCCTCAAGGTTCATCCATGTTGTAGCATGTGCCAGAATTTCCTTCCTTTTGGGGCTTAATAATATTCCAATGCGTGTATATACCACATTTTGTTTATCTATTTGAACAATACTTTTACTCTTTAAAAAGTCAGAAACTTTGAAACCACCCGATTCAGTCAGTTCCTGCCCGCAATCCAGTTTGCTCCCCCGGCAGGTGGGCCCAAGCTGTTTCAGGGCTGGAGTGAGGCCTCCCAGGGGTGCGGGAGAGCTCAGCCAGCAGCAGGAGGACCTGTCATCAAACTTGTTACCAGGCCAAGAAAAGTAGGAAGATCTCAACTCTAAAACGGTAGTTTCTCACTGCTGCAGTCCTGCCTAACCCAACGCCGTCCACCTGCTCAGTACCCCTGTTCAGAGAGTAAAGGGGCAGCTACCTGGGCAAGAAGGAAGAAGGGAAGAGCAGCCGCAGCTTATTGTGTAACTCCTGGAACTCCTCGAATGTCCGCTGGATGTAAGTGGCCTCATGAGCATTCTCTCGCATCACCTTTACCACGTAAACCTGCAAAGGTCCACGTCTTAGAGAATACCTGCCAAGCCCTCCGCACCCAATGAAGGGGACAGGTAAGGGAACAGAGAGTGTGTGTGTGTTGGGGGTACACCTTTCAGAAGGAAGACGGCACAGTGTCTCCATAGGAAATGTGCAGGACAGACAGCACACATGTGGGAGTCTGTGCGCAGGACCCTCATCTCAGAGGCATAATCATCCAATTCAGCCCTGGTTCCAGGCAGGCCACTTGGGCAAGGAAGAGGGAAGTGGTCTGCGATTGGTCCCAGCACAGGATGCTCAGTCAATTCCAGTATCCACGGTGTCGATGTGAGGAAAGTCAGAACCCCAATAAGCTGGGGGCAATGGGGACCAAGAGAGGGTCAGATTGGAGAAAACACTTACATAGCCCTTGTTGGGGTAAAAGATCTTCTCATGGCGGCAGAGAAAAACATCACTGATGCGGCCGGAGCTCTTGACAGTATATGTTCGGGGAGCAAAGGAAAGGGCCAGTCGGTCATCTGAGCCTGTGAATTTCATCTGGGCCAGGTTATGGATGAAAAAATTGAGCTTTGTGGCCACACTGCCCAGGCTGGACTCAATCAACCTGTTGGAGCAGGAGGATGGGAAGAAAAGGATGTAACCGCAGACCCAAGTCCCCACTGCCTGGACAGAGCTATCTCAAGGAATATCCTCTGACACCTGAGACAAGCACTCAGCTCAGATGAAACCATGTTCCCTGTGTAACACCCTCAGAAAGCACGATGGAGACAATGAGCTACGTGCATTTATTCCTGTGAATCCTTGAGTCAATGCCCACCTGAACCAAAGACAGTTAAACCAAGGTAGGGAAGAATGAGGGACTCCACAGAGGGTCACCCTGTGAATGTCTAAATATTGTCGTCAAACTGAATTTCAGGGTTCAGTACAATGGAGCCTCACCGAGCACTGCTCAATCTAGAGATTTTAGTTCAAAAGGAAAGTTCTACATTAGACCCAAAATAAAAAATTTAGTTGGCTAAGTTCCAAAAAGAGTGAGCAATAAATTAGAGACATCATCCACATGGACAAAACTGTAGATATAGTACACAGACACCTCCCTGCTTTCATACACAGTGTGCCTAAAAATGTTGTGAAATATGGGAAAATGGAACTGTGGAATTCCATGTTTTGACGAGGGGGAAGGCTCTGATCCAGGGAGCTAGAAACTATTAAAAATCCACATTATACATTGCCCCGTAGACAAAGTTTTTGACCGAGACCTGAGGAGAATGCAAGTAAGAGATGGACTATAGTACCTCCATATACAAAGTCAGCACCAGAGTGCAGGCGGGAAACTGAGTCTGAGAGAAGCAAACTGATTGACCTAAGTCAGAGGCAGAGCTGGGCAACAGGCTCTGCTGGGCAACCAGCCTTGCTGGCAGTTCTAGGCTCTGCTGGGCAACAGGCCCTGCTGTCAGTTCTAGGCTCTGCTGTCAGTTCTAACCTCTGCTGGGCAGCAGGCTCTGCTGTCAGTTTTAGGCTCTGCTGAACAACAGGCCCTGCTGTCAGTTCTAGGCTCTGCTGAACAACAGGCCTTGCTGTCAGTTCTAGGCTCTGCTGGGCAACAGGCCCTGCTGTCAGTTCTAGGCTCTGCTGTCAGTTCTAACCTCTGCTGGGCAGCAGGCTCTGCTGTCAGTTTTAGGCTCTGCTGAACAACAGGCCCTGCTGTCAGTTCTAGGCTCTGCTGAACAACAGGCCTTGCTGTCAGTTCTAGGCTCTGCTGAACAACAGGCCCTGCTGTCAGTTCTAGGCTCTGCTGGGCAACAGGCCCTGCTGTCAGTTTTAGGCTCTGCTGAACAACAGGCCCTGCTGTCAGTTTTAGGCTCTGCTGGGCAACAGGCCCTGCTGTCAGTTCTAGGCTCTGCTGAACAACAGGCCCTGCTGTCAGTTCTAGGCTCTGCTGAACAACAGGCCCTGCTGTCAGTTCTAGGCTCTGCTGTCAGTTCTAGGCTCTGCTGAACAACAGGCCCTGCTGTCAGTTCTAGGCTCTGCTGGGCAACAGGCCCTGCTGTCAGTTCTAGGCTCTGCTGTCAGTTCTAGGCTCTGCTGGGCAACAGGCCCTGCTGTCAGTTCTAGGCTCTGCTGTCAGTTCTAGGCTCTGCTGAACAACAGGCCCTGCTGTCAGTTTTAGGCTCTGCTGAACAACAGGCCCTGCTGTCAGTTCTAGGCTCTGCCATGTGAGCTAAGCCCTCCCTGTTTCCCGAGCCCCGCTCCTCCCAATCAGGCAGCCTGGAAGTTGTGTAGTCAGGGCGGGCAGTACCGTTTTGTGCACAATGTGTTACCTAGTGAAGTAGGTAGTGGCATTGGCCTCTGTGTCCTGAGGCCTCAGGGCATCATACACATATTTGAGGTCCTCCAGGTCTGAGAGCTCAGGGATCCCACAGGACAACATCTAGAAGGAGAACACAGGAGAGAGGATGCTTGTACCAACTAGGAATTCTTGTTTCTTCTCTGCCATAGGCAAGATTTTCTCTAGCTGTGCTCCCCAACCGTCACAGAGGGTGGCAGGCAGATGCTGTGGGCAGGGGCGGGAGGGCCACAGAAGTGGAGGAGCTGCAGCAGTAAGTCAGACACCTGCACAGGCACCTCCGTTCCAAGTGTCTGGGCCCTGCTTTTATCCAGGGCTCAGGGAAGCCGATCTCCTGAAATCCTTTGAAGCAAGACAGGGAGTCTTAAAAATGGTGCCAGATGAGAAGGAGGGGTTCAGAAAGGGATGGAGCTCCTCACCAGGCCCAGAAGGTTGAGGAAGAGGTGGGTGTGCTTGCGAATGAGGTTGTAGGCTTGGCAGCAAAGGTCAACAAAATCATGGAAGCGGCTGGAAGGCTTGTCACCCCCGTTGATGACATACGCCATGTCCGAGGTGAAGACAAAGGGGGCACGGTCCCTGGGCCAAAGGGAACACACAGGCAGAAGGTCAACATGGAGGAGGAAGCCCACTCGTGGGCTGCATGAGGGGATGGTCCCCCTCATCCCTCATCACCTGTGAGAACCTGAAGAGATCGGGCTCCTCTAACTTTTCCTTCTTTTCCTACCTCAGTCTTAAAAGATCCCCCGAGACAAGGTATTCCACAACCTTCACTGGTTCCTTGCCTGTGAGCTACAACATTTTTCCTGGGTAATCTAACTGTATGCCCTCTGCTGTGGTTCCGGCTCATTTCCTTTGCTCAGTCCTCAGCAGGGAGGGGACAGCAGCTCCTTGCCTTCTTCTGCATGGCTCGGCAAGACCTTGACTTCATCAGTTTTCTCTTCTCCAAAGAGCTCAGCCCAGGGACCACACGGTGAAGTGCAGCACCTTCCATCTCGGGCTTGGGTTCCAGCTCTGAACCACTTCTGCTGACCTCCCTGCCCTACACACATCCTGTCTTCAGGCGACCACTTACCGCTTGATGTTGCCAAACATCTGGGCGTGACCCAGGAAGCGGCCAAAATCTATGTGGAACATGTGGCCGGTGGTCTTCAGCATGATGTTGTCGTTGTGTCGGTCACAGATGCCCAAGACGTATGTGGCCACGCAACAGCCAGCACAGGAATAGATGAAGTTCTCCACAGCCTGGGAGGGGGGAGGCGGATGGGAGGAGAGAACATAAGGCTGGCTTGGAGGGACTCCAGGGGCCACAGCCAAACTGAATCCAGCCAGCTCCAGCCTCTGTCTCGTGAGCCCAAGAGCACCTCACATCTGCCTGCTCAGCCTCCCTCACGCACTAATGCACACACTGCTGCACGTGGGAACACCTCTTCTATCTAACAGGCTGTAAGGAGACGGAAGGCTTCTATGTATATCTCCACCGCTTTCTCTGCAACTCATCTTCCTCCAAGCCTTTCTTTCTCCTTGGAAGATTGGTTGGAAAGACAGTGAACTCATCTGGGAGCCCAGATTTCACCAGTCCAGACTGAAGAGACCTTAACAGACGGGAAGACTGACGTTTACAACCTTCCCAACTGGTTGTGACCATCTTAACTGAGGCACAGCGCTGAGGCAGCTGACTTAACGGGCCCCTTCCTGACCCCGCTCAGAGTTCTTCCATCCTGCTCCCTGCCCCAAATACAGCGCCCGCCTGTGCCCAGTGTCCTTGGTAACAGCTAAATGCTAATCTAATTCAAGTCACTACACTCCAAAGGAGAGCTGAGGCAGCCTAACACTTCTAGGGAGTGTTTTACGCTTGAAAATCAGACGTCTCCAGTCGGCAAGATGTTAGAGCTATTTCTGAGTGTACGGGGGGGAGGGGGGATCTACCTTGTTTTATCTGGTCAACATCTGTCCCCTTATCTGCCTTTCCAGGGAGCAAGCATAAGTGGAATTAGTAAGTGGACATCTTTCACCCTCTAAATTGTCTTTGTGAGCTTTATGAACTTCCCAAGAACTAGGAAAGACTCGTCAGCCGAAGGCAACAACTGTCACAGCCAACCAGGAATGTACACAGCCGGGAATGAGAGAAAGCGTCCCAGATGTAGAATGTGTGCCCTCCCTGCCTCCCTCTGCACATTTCCCCCATCCTTCCCCGACTTCCTGAGTCCCAGACTTCCCAGTTCACACTGACTCCTCCCTCACTGAGCCCCTACAGCCCGCTGCCACCACCATCCACTCCCGGCTTAGTCTTTTCTTTTTTTTTTAAAGATTTTATTTTTTCCTTTTTCTCCCCAAAGCCCCCCGGTACATAGTTGTGTATTCTTCGTTGTGGGTTCTTCTAGTTGTGGCATGTGGGACGCTGCCTCAGCGTGGTTTGATGAGCAGTGCCATGTCCGCGCCCAGGATTCGAACTAACGAAACACTGGGCCGCCTGCAGCGGAGCGCGCGAACTTAACCACTCGGCCACGGGGCCAGCCCCCCGGCTTAGTCTTTTCACTCCCCCAGGGTCCAGGATCTTCTCTCCCAGTGGCTTCTTGGCTGTCCACAAGGTCTATTTCAAAACTAGCTACACACGGAAACCCCCCAGCTGCTTGTCGAATTAAACCAGATGACTAATTCATAGGAAACTAAGAAAAGAAAGGTTGTAAACAAACCACAGAACGCATCTTCTGGAAGAAAAAGACGATTTCTGTGGAAGGGAAACAATGAATGAAAAGAAGCCACTCACTAAGGAGTACTATCAACTCCAGTCTTCACCTTCATCTCCATCAATCTGTCTTCCTGTTACAGAGATTCTTCCCATCTGAAATGCATCCTGTTTTGACTCACAGAACACCTGTGTGCCCAGGTAAATGACTGAAGCCTCATCACATGAACTATGAGGGTGTGGCTGCTCACTGACAGGAGGGCTCACCGTATAAAGGGCGCCCCTGATTTACCGAGTCTCACTGGCAGGATATGAGGTGTTCTCTTTGCCAAGAGACAAACGTCTCTAGTTCTTTCCCAGCGGAAGTCAACACAAGAAACTACCAGCATTATTCCAGCAGAAAGGCTAGGAGAGCCGAGCAGCTCTCTGAAGGGCTGACATTAAATACAAAGAAGCAGAGTTAGCCTGTGTGTGTGTTTGTACTCTTGTTGTGCATACATCTATCACAGATATTTTGACTGTTTATTACACGGGCAGGAAGTAATCATAATTCCAGCAACAAGCACAGTGCCTCTGCATAGTGGCTGTTTAACAACTGAAAAATACATGTTTATATAAATAGCACATGGGGTGGGTGGGAGGGAGGAAAGAATCTATATTACCCCTCTCTAAGGGTAGAATACTTAAAATTTGCAACATAGAGGAGGTGGGTTTTGAGGGATGGGAAAGGGAAGAAATGGCTTTCCAGGCAAAGGGAATATTCTCATCTAAGGGTGTCAAGGAAATGCAAGCAGCCCCCTAAGCTGAAGTGTAAGCTACCACAAGATGGGGAGGGGCAGCAGATGGGACTACAGGGGAGGCAGGGCTGGCTTACAAAAGCCCTTGCATCAAATACTACGGATGTTGGACTTATCTTTTAGGACACAGGGAGCCTTTGAAGAACTCAGAGCAAAGGAGTGACGTGAGTGATTCGCACTTCATTAAAAAACTTTGAATCAAGAAGAGGTTGGCAAAGAGAGGAGAAACATTCCCGTGGTTCAGGGGACAGACAGCAAATAGCGTAAAGAAATGGAAAGAAGAGGGCAGATCTGAGAGATATTTGGGAAGAAGAATCAACAAGGCTGGGCACAGGAGAGGGGAGGCAGGAGGAAGTGTGAAGACTCATGGCTCTGTCTTGAGTGACTGCACAGAGTCAAACCACTTACTGATAGGAAACTCACAAAAAGCGGGTCTGAAGAGGAGGAGGAGAGACAGAAAGCTTGGTTTTGCCTATAGAGTCAGGCATTGCGTAATGACGTTTCAGTCAACAACAGACAGCATATACGACGGTGGCCCCGTAAAATTAGTACCACGTAGCCTAGGTGTGTAGTCAACTACACCATGTAGGTTTGTATAAGTGCACTCTGTGATAGTCACACAACAACGAAATCACATGACGACGCATTTCTCAGAAAGTGTCCACTGCTGAGTGATGCACCACTAAACCGAGTTTGAGGTATGGCTGCAACACAAGAGATGGCCAGCAAGCAGGTGGCCGCAGAGTACGAAGCTAGAGGGACGGAAGCGGGTTAGAAGAATGTCTTTGGAAGGCAGCAGCAAATGGGTGGTAGTTAAAGTAATAAGGGATGATGAGCTGGCACAAGGAGAATGCAAAGAGAGCACAGCAGGCCAGGAATTATACCCTGGGGACACAAACATTTAAGGCCGTTTAAGATCATCTCATTAGATGTTCACTAAACAACATTCTGATTATAATTTAGCTGTCCACGTAGGTTTCCCTTGGGGATAAAATGCATTGATCAATATAAATTAGTATTTGGACGCCCTGGAAGTTAAATTACATAAATAAGCACTCTGGCATATACTCAGTCTCTTATGAGTTTGAATACTGTGAATTGTTCTCTCCCCTAAACTTTATTATCCCAGAAGACTAGTCTATGGACCACAGCAGGCCACCAAGGCCCTACCACCCACTAAAGCTTCACCTGAGCACCAGGTCAGGCCCCTTTCCTGCATCTCCAGCTCATATCTAACCTGGATCCTGGCTTCCAGTTACAGCATCTCCATAAACCAGCTCCATAACTAGGAACAACTGAGTGACTCCTAATTCACATCTACGAAAAGAAGGGTTGAATTAAAACGATCTCTAAAGACTCTTCCAACCAACCCTTGTTCTTCAAAGAACCACGGAAGCCCTCTAAGGGCACAGGAGGAACTGGACAGGACCCACGATTAGGAGGGACACCACACAGGTTCTCAAAAGTTGGTCCCCCTCCTCCAAAACTCCATCTGCCAGGGGAACTCAGTGAAGCTCCCGGAGCTGCTCCCAAGGAATTTTCCCAGTCGGCTTACAACACTCATTTGAGCCAGCCCTAGATGTTGGGAGGCATCGTCAACCGAGGGTGGTTTATTCCTCCCGACACAGCTGAGCTGTCCTCGCTGTGCACAGGCAGGTCTCATGGTAATGCAGCAATTGCAGCGTCAGGCCCGACCTCGCCCCCCATCCTACCTTCTCATACTCCTCCTCCCCAGGGTTGTGTTTCTGCAGCCAGTCAGCCAGGGGCCGGTCCTTGAACGAGCCGGTCACCCCGTGCTCCACCTGGATCTTGCGCAGGGTCTCAGCATTGGGGATCATCTCCACCATCCCTGGGAGAGGAGGCACTGGGGTCACTCCACAGCAGAGAGAGGGCACTGTCGGGGGAGGACTATGAGAGCTTTGCTGGATGCTTCCGTCTAAATTCAGCTCTAGGACATTTGCACAAAGTCCGATAACAAGCGGAAAGGACAACGGTAGAAAGGAAGGCCACTGCTCAGGCCTCAGATTCCACAATATGAGGGGGTCCTTGGTCTTCCCTGTTCACAGGCGCTACTCCTTTTTCATTTTTAACTTCGACTATGGGAATTTTCCAATACGTATAAGAATAAAGAGAACACAGATTCATGAATGCGAATGGTCACGAATTCACACATAACCATCACCCAGTTTCAAAAATTATCAACATTTTGCTAATCTTGTTTCATCTATTTCACTCACCAATCCTGCTTCTCCCTGCTGGCTGGAGTGTTTGAAAGGAAATCCCAGACTTGTCACTTCACTCTGAATATTTCAAGGACAACTAACAAGGACGCAACCACCCTGCCATTATCATATCCAAAAAATTAAGTCATTCTCTAATCTGATCCAATCTAACCTAGTCTATATTTAAATTTCCCCCATTTGTCTCAAAACATATCTTTTTACAATTGGTTTGTTTGAATCGGGATCCAAAGTCTACAAAGTATGTTGGTTGTTATGTCTCCAAGTCTGTTTTATTTTATAAGTCTCTCTCCTGCCTTCTTTTTTTTAATGCTGTGCTACAGCTTCTAATGAAATGCTCTTGCCCGTTTTGTTTTTCTGGAGAAGTACACAGCTCACGTTGGGGAATGGGCAGAGGCAGTGAGCAAGGGTGCCCTCCACACCAGCCGCCTATGCGCAGCCCCACCCACGCCCAACTGACCTCTCCCCCGGCCAGTGGAGAAGCAGCGGAAGATGACCATGCGCATGTCCAGCCCCTCCTGGACCCAGATCTTGCTCATGATGCGAATCATCTGCAGGGTTAGCATGTCCTGGCGAAGGTCATCCCCGCACTGCAGGGAAGAAGACAGTGACCAGGACCCATCTCCCCCGGCTCCCACATCTCCCAGGAGGGCAACCCTGCCCCAAACTACAGCGACAGGTGATGACCCAGTTCCCCCACCTCACACCTCTGGCCACTTACTCAGCTCACACCAGGTCAAACAAACAGAGGTGGGCCAGTACCCACATTTGTTCATGTGGGGTTCCAGCTCATCCCTCAACCCCACAGCTCCATGTGAATTGAATTCAAGTTCCTACTCTTCATGCAGGCCTTCTGCCCATCAACGTTTTTTTAAACTTGAGCATTTATACCTTGGGTTTGCAATGTACACACAGCAAACGTATATTATCAGTTACTAAGTCACATATGTGCATTTCCTCTCCCCCAAAAGATTATATACTCTGAGACTATCATTTACTTCTCAGGATCACGGATGTATCAGCTAGAAAGGATCTCAGGGTTCGTAAGTCCAACCTACACCTGATATCTTAATTTCCTCTTCAACATGGCTGCCGTGTAGTCATTCAGCTTCTGCTTGAACATCCCCAGGGAGAAGCAGATCACCATCTTATCCATGTCATTGTTGGGCAGGTCTGCCCCCTAGAAAGCGCTTCCATGTATTGAGCTGTCAGTTGCCTCTCTACACCTCCTACACTCTGCTCGTAGCGCTCTGGGGCCATGCAGAGTTAGTCTGTTTCCTGGTTCACCTGATGTCTTTCACATTGTAAACTGGCATCGTGGAACAGTGGGAAGAGAACTGCTTCTGCCACACTCAGGCTCCCTCCTCCCCTTCTCTCTGCCACCTTTGTCCCACCAGGCTTGAGTGAAGTGTCCTCACCTTGAAGATGACACGGATGTTCTCACCCAGCGGATCCACATTCTGGAAGGAGAGCTTGAGGGGGACAGCATTGGAGTTGAAGTAGGAACAGTCCTGCCACAGTAGAGAGGGTAGCAACGAGGGTCAGGCTGGCCCACACCCAGGAAGGAACGTGGCCTCTCAACCTTCGCTCAAGCTGCTGCCAGTCCAGCTGCTCGCTGTTTCTTCCAGATTTCTCAGGAGCCCACATTCCTTCCTTCCTTCCCTCCCCACTGCTGTCATCCCACTCTGCTGTTGGCAACCTCAGCTCTGGCACCTGGTCTCCCATCCCTTCGAATTATTCTCCACACAGCTCACTAGCTGTGTGACTTCTGACAAGTCACCAGTCCCTCAGGTGACTCCTCTGTAAACGGGCTCACAATACCAACTTCATCAGAGTTGTGGGGATGAACGTGATAGCCAGCATAAAGCACTCAGACCAGTGCGGGCACGGGCGTGCACAGCAGATGGCAGCTGAGAGCTGCGATCACCACCACCGCTCCGGATTGCATCCCAACAGCATGGGGAGAGGCACCTAGCCAGCCCCCAACCCAGTTCCTCCACCCTCCACAGCCATACACGTCAGGGCTGGGAAGAGGCCCAGCCATGCCTTTCTCCCTCCTGTCTCTCAGAGCCAGGTCAGTGAGGACCTTGCCTCCACCGAGCCCTCCCCACTCCGAGAGCCCCAACGCCACCAGTCACTCACCCTGGGCACGATGCCCTTGACCAGCAGACTGGGGCTGAGCGGAAGGCGGCAGGAGCCGTTGAGGGTGAAGAACTGCCTCACCTCCTCCAGGCCCGAGCGGAGGATGCCCTGACAGGAGGGCAGACGGAGAGCGCGGTGAGACACAGGCCAACCTCGCAGAACCAGCCCCCTAGAGGGGGGCACCCAGCAGGAAAACAGCCCCTTGGGAAGTGTGGACAGCCTCCAGGAGCCCAGGAAGTACAATACCCAGCCAGATGTGAGCCTGGGACGGCACCTAGGCAGCGAGCCTAAACCCGAGAGGCTGGGTGGACGGCAGAACAGCGCGCAGCAGGCAATGGCGAGCAAGGAGGGTGGCTGCGTCTCCGGGGGAGAGGCTGTTCAGGCTCTTGCCAAGAAAGGTCAACAATCTGGACATTAAAATCTCCCAGTTTTTAAATGTTAGCAACCAGGAACACTGCTGGCCTGATATAGCCCCTTTGTGCAAACAGATAAAGGTGCCCCCTCTGGCTGGCAGCAGCCTCGAGACGTGGCTCAGAGCAAGTGAACAAAGTATGACTGGATTTCAGCCTGTACATGCCCCTTCTCGCTGGTGCTCTAGTGCAGTGAACAACTTACACAACTGTGCTTAGCCTTTAAGACAAATAGTTAAATAAAAATTTTAATGCTTTGCCGGTCAAACAAAACACATCCATGGGCTGTATCGAGCTGGCAGACTATCACCTTGCAGGTTACTGACAGAGTCATCTCCTTCCAGCCCTTAAACCAGGGATGGTCAAGTGCCATCATGCTGGTCAGGATGCCTATGAAGTTAATGACTAGCTGCAGAAGCCAGGACCAGAAATGGGTAGAGGCGGCCTCACTCCACTCACCTGCCGTACAGACGGGGTGGCCTCCCGGACCTGCTGGGCCAGCTTGGCCAGGGTGCTGACGAGCCAGCACTGGCGGTTAAACTCCTCTCTCAGCCCCTTGCCACAGCAGCACAACAAGGCTGCCAGCAGATACTGGTAGCGGATGCTGAACTGAGAGTCCTTGAGGCCATCCTTCAGCAACCTGCAAGGCAGAGGGAGTGGGGAGTCAGGAGCTCAGAGGATCACAGACAAGGGTGTGTATGTTGGGGGTGGGGGGAGTCAGACCCAGCTTCAGCTCCCTGGAAAATCCACCCCAAACATGGGAGGGAAAATAGACTCTGTACGCATAGCTTATACAGAGGTGTTCATCATATTCCAGCTGGTCCTACTGTGCCCTTAAGGAGAGCGTGAAGCTCCTCTGTGTCTGGTCTCCTTGATATTTCTGCTGTGTGTGGGAGGGAAGTACCAGGGATGATCCTCACTGTGCCACGCAGGGGTGGACGGAGACCCCCGAGGAAGAGGAGCCACCCAAGGCCTTGTGGAAATCATCACATGCTGGAGCCCCAGCAGCTCACTCCTCCTCGCTTGCAGCAGAGCAGAACACTCCCAAGAGAAGCCCTCGCCTTGCTGCACGCGCAGTTTTACCAGAAGAAGTAGTGAGTCACTCTCAAGTCAGAGACGGCGCGTTTCAGGAGGAAGCGCACGAGGGGGCTGTCCAGGTAGCACTCATACTTCAGGGCCTGTTTGGGATGGAGCCAACAGGAGGCTTTACCCACTGCCTGTAAACCACACCCACTACGAGCCCCTGGGACCCTGGGTTCCAAGGGCAGACCGCAGACTGACCTGGGGCTTGTGGTGGGACTATGAGAACTGGAGGGAAGGCCAGTCCACCCACCTGCACGAGCTGGGGCAAGTAGTCGAGCAGCTCGGCGTCCGAGAGCGAGCCAATCCACTGCACAGCCATGCGACGCACCTCCTGGTCTGGGAAGCTGCAAGACAGAGCCCAGGACCTGACGACCCAGCCATGGGCTCTGAGTGTAGCAGTGAGCAAGCACGCCACCCCTGGGCTTCAGAGGCACGGATGGAGGAAAGGCAATGACTCCCAGAATCTGCCAAAGCCACTAGAAGAATCCTAAGCAACCAGACAGCAACCCTTGAGAATGGCCCTGGCCCACGGTCCGAGTCAGCCTCGCGCCAGAAATTCCCATCACCAAAGAGCCCTCGTAGGGTTACAGCATTATTGTGTCTTGGTACCATCCTGTAATGCAAAGCTTGCCAGGCAAGTGAGAGAATCAGGGAATTTTACATCAGCCGGTACCCTTGGCAGCACGAGTTTAGCAGAGATTAGCAAAACTGTTGCCTCAAAAAGTCCTGAAGGCAAGACGTGTGGATTGGGTCCATTTTAATTACTGAGAGTGGTGAGAAAGAGGCCAGGGATCCTGGGTGCCATTCAGGAAAGGTGGCCCAGGGTCTATACTGGGAGCCCGTGTCCCCAGAGAGCCCTTCAGAGGAAAGAGGGAAAAGAGGACTGTCAGCGCAGAACCAGAGGATAAGGTCCAGGTCACACAGGTGTGTGAATCTGTCAGGACGCAGCACACTACAAGGCAGGTTGGCATTCCCTTCTACGTAAACTAATGAGCTCTAGTTAATGATATGCAGGTGAACTATTTAGGAGGGAGTTATGATGTCTGCAATTTACTTCAAAATGCATAAAAAATAAGCTGGATGGATAGATGGATGCACATGTGACAAAGCAATATAGCAAATGGAATGGTCAGAGTCCAGGTGGTGGGCAGATGGATGTTCACTGCAAAAGTTTCATTTTGTTGTATGTTTGAAAATGTTCATTATATAACGTTGAGGGAAAATGAGGAAAAGAAAAAATAAAAGAGGGAAAAGCCCCAGCTTTCAGGCCCACTTTACCATGGTCCCCAGGGCCGACTCAGGCCAGGAAGGGGCATGCTGGCCCAGCTTCTGGAAGGACATGTGGTCAGGACAGGTGGGGTAACAACTCACGTGGCATGCAGGAGCCCCAGGGCATCCTGGTGGTTCATGTGGGTCCACTGCTTCAGGAGAGCATAGGTGTCGGGCAGGCACGCCCACTCCCAGCTGGGGGCGCTGGCGAGCACCAAGGGGAGCGAGCTCACCTCCGAGTGGCAATAATATCGCTTCTCCCACAGGCGCTTCTTGTCAGCATCAGTGAGCCTGGGGTAGGGGTGGAGGAGGAGGCGAGAAAGTAGTCAGCCAGAGAACAGCGTGCTTACTCTCCAGGAGAATGCCACCTTCTCTCCAGTTCAGTGGTTTCCCAGATTTTGCTGCGCAGTACAATCCCCCGAGGAGCTGTGTAAAATCCCCTTGCCCAGGCCACACCCAACACCAAGCAAGACAGCAAGTCTGGGGACGCCAGGCATCCGCGTCCTTAAAAGATCCCTAATGACTGCAACGTGTGAAGCTGAGTGTGGACACCAGGGCCCAAACTTCATCTTGCATCCTGACTCAGGGACATCTCAGGCCAAGGAAGAATGCAAGGGCCAAGGGCAACACATGCTACCCCTCCTGAGGACGCCCTGAGGGCACCACTCCCAAGAAGGGCCACCAGAGGGCGGTGGTCCCCACAGGTCAGGGTCTGGGCAGCTGAGAGGCCTCCTGGGGCTTCCGGGGGCCAGCTGGAGATTTTAAAGGACCAGCAGCTAATTGGGCCTGGCCTGCGATCAGGAGTCTAACGGCAGCTCTGCAGGCACTCAGCTGATCTGGCCGCCTTGGGTGGGACATGGGGGACAGATGAGCCTGTCTCTCATTTCCCCAGCTACCACTTGTGCAGGGCCACGCAGGAGCCAGAGAGGCACCCAGAGAGAGCAGGCAGAGGAGGAGCCCAGGTCCCACCAGCTCCTGCAGCTCACCTACTCTTCTCCAATCCTGGTGAGAGGAGCAGCCTCAAGGATGAGGTCAGCTGGACTCGCTAACTCCTGGGAGCTGCCAGCTGGCCTTGACACCTGATGCTTTTTGAAAAGTGACAGGACCAGAGAAATCCTAAGGCTATGGGTGTGGAAGGGGCAGGAGGTGGGAGCAGGGTAGTGAGGATGGCAGCCAGCTGCCCCACTGGACAGTGAGTAGTAGACAGCTTATCTGGGGTGTCGGGCAAAGCTCTGGTCCTCCTGCCAAGCCGGGTCTGGGCCAAGTCCCTAGTGAGGGGACAGGCATTCCCAGATCTGATCCTGACCCCCACCTCTCCACTTTGCCTAATGTCGGCTCATGAAAAAAGGGCTGGGGCTATCCTCAGCAGAGCCCTCTCTCCACTACCTCCTGCTTAGGTGGCAATGCCCACCCCATCCATCCTACCTCTACTCCCAAAGCAGGAGGCCAGGGGCCTAGCTGGCAGGAGACAGAGGGTCAGACAAAATGTGGCAGACCTAGTGGGCTGAGCCACACTTGGGCAATGCCCGGGCCTCACCAGTACAAGGACTCCTTCTGCATGATGTTTTTAAGCACGCGTTGGTCTTCCTCCCGGAGGCTGCCAAACTCATAGCGGGGGCTGAACTTGTCTCCAGGGGGGCTGGTGAACTTGATGTCGAAGGCAGAGGTGGGGAAGTCAATCTGGGGGACGGCATGAGAGAATGGTGGAGAGAGAACAGGCAGGTGAGTGGGGGCTGCCACCAACCTGGGTCTCCAGCTTCTGTCACACACCAGCATTCCTGCCCTTCTCCTTCCCTCTTTTCCTCCCTTCCCTGGGTTCTTTGTCTGTAAATAAGTCCCCAGATGGGGACTCAGTGATCTCTAAAGTCCCCTCCAGCTGTAACTTCCAGCAAAAAATGAGAAGGAAACAAAGAGCAAGAGAGAAAAATGGGAAAGAGAGAAATTGGGCTAAGATGCATCCAGGTGAGGGGCCAGCCGCAGGCCAGGACTCTGAACAGAAGCGTTGCCAGGCGGAGCCACTGGGAGCCTCCAGTGTGGTCCTGTAGGGCACTGCTGCCTGATGGGACGTGGGATCACATGCCAGGGAGGGCCCTATGGACTCTAAAGCCCGCGATATTCAGTCCCCTTGTTCTATGCTGCCAGATGGTCATCCTCCTAAAATGGATATCAGAGCTGAGTGAGCCAGGACTCGAAAGGAGTTCTATGTTCCCTCATTCAGCAAATGTTCATTGAACCCTATTATGCACCAAGCATCATTCTAGGCCTGGGCAGAGAGTAGTAAATAAGACACATAGAAACATCTGCTTTTCAGAGCTTTCATTCTATTATCATTCCATTTCATTCCATACCCACTTTGACATTCCATATTCCATATCAAAGCAACTCGTGACCACAAGAAAGGGGAGCCAGAAACTAGACCTTGGGCCTGACCAGTTCCTCCTCCTGCCCCCAGAGAATGGGTCCAGCCCACTAGAGCATGGAGTGACTGGCTGAGGGAAGGTCCCCCACACACACCGAGGGCACGGCTCAGATTGGATCAGACTTAGTAATATGAGGGTTCAATATAAGGGACTCCGAGGAGCTGAGCCTTGGATAGGGAGGGTCTCAGACCCTGCCTTCAGGCTCCTAGAAATCAAAGTTCACCTCCGGCAGATGGGACGTAGATTCCACAGAACTCGCACTCCCACTCCGGGTCTAACCATATTCACCCCGTGGCCTCAGTCACGTCATCATCCCATGCACAAAATTCCAGCCCAAACCGCAGGGGAGACTTGGAGCTGATCTGGAGTGGTCCTGATGGGTGGGCAGGAGGGAGGGACTGGGCTAGGGTCTCACCTGCAGAATGACGCTATCCGGCTGGTGGAAATTAGGTGCACTCCAACGGGCACTGGGATTTTCCTGTGTTGCTGGCCATAAGCCCAGAAGCTTTCGGCCACAGGTCAGGACTCTAAGGAGGATGGAGGGTGGGCTGAGCCAAAAAACCCAGTGGCTGAGATGGTTCTCTTCTGGCTTCTTGATTCAAAAACCTGCCTTCTTCTTGAAGCCGCCACCCAGCTCCTCTCTCTCTTTCTTCCCTTAGACATGGCCTGTTCCTTCTTCCAAGTCTTAGAAAAGCCCACCCCATCCAGGAAGCCTTTCTGAGCTAACCACACCCTGGTCTGGATGGCATGGTGGCAGGGATGCCTTCATGAGGTAGAGAGCTGGACTAGGTGACCTCTAAAGTCCCTCCAGTGACAAGAGCAAATAACACGTTACCCAAACATTGCACTTCCATGCCCCTGCCCAACCGTGCTGTGCCACCAGTCCCGCCCAGTAACCCTTGGTTACATCAATTGTCCTGGTCTCTCGTGCTGTGCCCTGGTCCTCTCCACCAGGGCTGGGACCCTCTGGACCCTGTTGATGAGCCTCACATGGCCAACCCTTCCAAGGGGCATTGGCCAGTACGGCAGCCAGGACCCTCTCTCTATCCCCCTCCTTCCCTTCCAAGGCCAAGCAGCTGCTGCCGGGGGCCACATACTGCCTGAAGTTGAAGAGTGGGGTAGTGACCCAGCCCAGGGCTTCAGGCACCCGCCGCTGCTTATTGGCCTCCGAGGAGCCGCCAGCTGGGGGGATGGGCAGAGCATAGAGAGTGGCACACAGCAGGGTCTCCCGAGGCAGCCGGTTCACCTGCACGGGGAAGCAGATCCTAGGGAGGACAGGAAACCAAATCAGACAGTGCTGCCCTTGTGGCTTCAAGGGACAGGCAGCCCAGGAAGTTAACCGGAGGCTGAGAACTCGTCCTCCTCTAGGATATCGGATGTGTTCCCTGGGGAAGCCTTCCTGCAGAACGAGGACATGTCCCAAACTGGAGGCAAAACTCCACTGGATGCTCCCAGAAACAGAGGATGGTATCTTCGCAGCCTCTCAGCAGAGCGAGGCAAACGCTCTGATTCTGAGGCTACGCACGGCGCCCAGACAGAACTCACTGCCAGAGCCGTCTCAGCGTTCGGGGGACCACAGGCCCCACTGTAAGCCATGTGCCTCCCTCGTTTTAGCATTCCTGCAGGGGTCCACCAGGAAGCTGCTCCTTTTGACACTCCTTTTCCATGGAAGTATCCCCACCCTTCCCCCACTTCATGCCGCTGATAGGAACCAGGAAGCAGCAGCAGCGAGTTCTTGGCCCTCATGCACACCCCTCACGGGCCTCCTGCCTGTCTCTCCTCTCCCGGCCCCTTCTCGAACTAACCTCCGGGCCACAAGACAGTTGGTTCCCACCCTAAAACATTTTCAAAGCCAAAGGGATAAAGAGAAGGGGCTTCCCAAAGTCCCCAGGGGAGGGGGTGAGAAAGTAGCCTGGTAGGGCCAAAAGCGCAGAGAGTAAGCCTTGCCACTGCCCAGCCCAGGTGTTCCCTCTGCCTGAGCCATGCCCGCCACTCCCTCCAAGCTCAGGACAAGGAGCTGGGGTTCGGTGAGGCAGAGAGGGGAGGGCAGCTGTGGAAAGAGAGGGAGGACCCACATTACCTTTCTGGGAAGCTGTCCCTGGGCCAAAATCCACACTGTCACACCCTCCTGGCCGGCACAAGGCCAGCAGCTTCTATGCCAGAGGCCACAGAGGCAGGGCGGCCACCAAGGGCAGCAGTCTCCCTCCACTGCTGCCCCTCACTCCTCCAGGGAAATCGCCACCTAGATGAGGCACTCCCTCCTGCCAGAGACTGGCAGAGCCCAGCTCTGTCCCAGCTGCCCCTACCCTTGGGGGCCCACAGCTATAATTAGGGCCCCTCCAGCTGCCAGCAGATATGCTGGCCAGCGCTTGGCTAGGGGTGGCAGCGCACGGCTGCTGGGCCTATTTTGAGAGGGTAACTGACCCCAGCACTGGTGCAGTGAGAACCAGCTGACCCCAGAGCAGAGGAGACAGCGGGTCCTGAGCCCTCCCTTTTTTTTTTACCCAGGAGGCAGCTAACTTCACATCTGGAGAAAACGGGGTGTAAGGAAACTTTCTAACTGAAACCCTAACCCCTAGACCTAGCCAACGCCCCCTTCTCCTCAGTTCTCGAGTATCTCTGGCATTCCAAAACCTCCCCACAGACCTTCAGCCAGGGTCATTCAGGATAACCGGAATAGTGGCTGCAGCCCTGAACCTCCTCCCTGTCTGAGAAACCCCTCTGCTTCCTTCTGCAACCCATTCCTCAACAGCACATCACGGGGACTGCCTCTTCCAGGAAGGACTCCTAGGATGTGCAGGTTCCAGTCCTGGCTCTGCCACTCACAACCGTGGGCAACTACTCACATCTCTGTGCCTCAGTTTCCTCATCAGTGCAAAGGGGACAGAGCTCCACCTGTGTGATATGTGTGCCCCTTGTCCAGGCACTCTCTGTTATGCGGCACTGTGGCTACGACACTGGCACTGGGCTACATGGTCAGTATTTTTGTGCACAGATATCTCCATCTATCAGTTACTGTTTAAGTCACTTGGAACAGAGAAACCAGAACCCAGAGGGCTCCCCCAGCTAAGAAGAAAGCATTGATGATGTGCTCGGTATTGTGCCAAGTTCTTCACTTGCAATGTCCCACCTGCTCTCAAACAATCCTGTAGGGTAGGCCCTAGGACCATGTCCACTTCTGGCTGAATGACCTGTCCACGGCTGCATCTACAGTAAGGAGGGAGGATGACTGAACCCGGAGCCTGTGCTCTGAGCCCTACACTGCAGCGCCTTCTCCCAAAGACCTTGGTCTTGACCATGAAAGTGCGAAGAGGTCTCCCATGGAGCATCTGGATAGGCAGGGCTTGCTCCACAAGGTGCTAGGCAGGGATCCAGCCCTCTGGGACTGGGGGCAGAGATCTCAGACAGGGAGCGGAATGAGACCCAAAGGCCAGGCTGCTTCTTTACCTCCGATACTCCATGGGAAAAGGGTCTAGGCCACTCTGGTGGGGCTGTCCGGGCCGGAGCACTGCATAACACCCCTCCCTTGGCAGCGGCAGGGACTGAGGCCAGAGGCACCCAAGGGTTGGTGCAACTCCAGAGTCACTGAAGGCAGCCATCCTGCCTCCAAGGCGGTTCTCTTGCCCTGGAAGCTGTATGACTAAAGGACTTTATCTACACCTTTACTCTTCTAAGAATTATGCAGGTGTGAAGACAGGAGAAAGGGTCTGCCTTCCCAGTTGTCTACCTGTAAAGCGAGCATCTCCAGACTCAGAGCATCTCGGGACTCTGTCTACCTATTTCAGCATCCTTAGCCTCCCCAAGGGCCCTCTGCACTCTTATCCATCTGCACTCCAAACACTGAAGTTGCAGTTTTGCTCTGTAAATAAGGACTCAGATGTCGTCACTTCTGGGGAAGCGAAGCTGGGGGCAGCAAACACGGGGCTTTCTGACTGTCTGGAGGGAGGGCAGTGCACAGCCCAGAAAGGCCCAGGCAGGCAACACCTGCAGTGCCACCCTCTGAAGCATGCTCGCCTCCATTTCCTTCCTGCCTTGCTTGGCTGATGCTTACCTTCCTGACAGCAGGTTACTGTTAATAAACCGTGATTAATACCATCTTGTGCTTGTGGTTACATGTTTATATTTATAACCTATTTCATTTCAATGCCACAACTGCCTCTGAGTTAAAAAAAAAAATGTCCCCACATTACAGTTTGAGAAACCGAGGTACAGAGAGGCCAAAGAGACCCGAGGACTAGAGACAGAGCTAGAAAGGGAGCCCGGTTCCCGTGGCTCCAAGCCCACTGTCCTCCCTCTGGACACCCTTCCCTTCTCCATCTGTATGAGAGAAAGCACAGCTCCCTGTCCCTATTCTATGGAAACCGTGGGAGGAAGGGAGAGGATGAGAGTCCCTCAGACTAGTTAAACCTTTGAGGGGAGACAAGATCAAAATGATGAATGATTATTAAAACTAGTAATCAACAACCAACACTTGTGTAGCCCTTCGCGGTTTACGAATGGCCTTTATGGACACTTCTCATTGGAGTCTCATAAGTTGAGAGGTAGAAATTATACTTGTTTCCATTTAAGAGTTAGGGAAGCAGAGACTCGAGAGGCTGATTGACTTGTTTGGTTAGGGTTAGTGACAGGAGCCTGGTTTAATCTCCGCAGGCAGCCCTAGTCCCAGTAGGGATGGATGTGCAGTGGCTGGGCAGGGAGCCTGTGGGAGGGCTTACTGCTGGTCCCAGATGATGAGGTGGAAGAGGTACTTGGAGAAGTGAGCCCTTCGGGTCTGCAGGGGGCTGCACAGCTCCTTGCCGCCGTGGCTGAGGGAGCAGGAGAGGTAGAAATCTTCATAGCTACAAGAGAAAGGAGGCAGGTCAGGACAATCAGCTCCCAAACCCCATCCCAGTCACCCAACCTATGCCATGCTCCGTTTCCCCTGGAAAACTCCTCTGGTCTCTGGGCACTGTAACTAGGGGTCACTGGACAAGACAGCCAGGTTGGATTTGCGGAAGTGTGCTCCGGGAGAAGCAACTCAATCTGGATCCCTCTGCCCAGCTTCAGGTTCCAGGCTAGCTCCACACTTTTTTCTTCCTTCCTCATCAGGAACCAGCCACGGAGCCGCCTCCTCAGTCAGCTCCAGCCCATCGGGTGCCGGATGCGCAAGCGCATGAGCAGGTGAGAAGGGTTGGGGAGGAACGACATATGCCGACATGAATGCCAACACATGGGAGTCCCTGTGGCTCGCGACAGGTGCCTGACAGAAGAGGTCAGAGAAGGCCCTGGTTTCCCAGGCTGCCTCCTTTGTTCTCCGCCAGTCGCCCAGAGGAATACATTAACTGAGGAACAAAGAGTGAAGGGAGGGGTTCCGGAAGGGGCGGGGGGAGGGGGGGCGGCGCAGAGCCGCATGCCTACTCCCCGGGCCTTGGATGCCAGGGGACCCTGCAGAGGAGCCAAGGATTACAAAATGAACGTGCCCCTCCACCCACCCCTGCAGGCCTAAGGACTCCAGACAAAGGGTCATCTCCCACCTCCCCGCCCCTCCCACTGTGTGTCTGCAGCAGGGCGCAGTCATTGGCCGTGGGGCATGCACTCGATCTGGGAAGAGGCCATCTGTCGCCCTGTCTCCCTCAGCTAGCCTTGGATGGGAGGGGGCAGGGATGCCGTTGCAGCCAGCACTGAGAGGGAAGGACAGGACTGACCGCTGCTGCTGCCTCCTCTCCTCTCCTAGAGGACCTTCTCTCTCCTCTGGGGTGTCTCAGCCCACGGCCCCCTCGAGCACATGGCTCACCCCCTCAGCCCCAGTGCACTACAATGCCACAGAGCCTAAACTTAAGACAGCCGGGTCATGCAGCTGGAAGAGCCCATCTGAGTCTAATGCAGCTCGCTCCCTGGAGGCCATTCAGCAGTGGACTGACCTGGTAGCCCAGGTGATGGGGATGCGGTGGGTGGCATAGACAGTGAAGGCCAGGGGCCCAGAGAAATGGCAGGCCTCCTGGACCAGGTCATGCTTGCGGCTCCCGTGCACTGCTGTCTGGAAGTCTGCGTTGAACGCGTTGCAGTACAGCTCCACCAGGTCCAAGATGGCAGCTGTGAGGGCTTCCACGACCTTCTCTGTGAAATGCGGGGGTCAGAAGGAAAAGTTGTGAGACCTCACAAGCTCCATCTTGTTGCTATGGCACTGACTAGGATGGGACACCCTAGGACAGCAGGCCCCAAATACCAGTAGGTTTCTCATAGCTGGGGCAAAGCTCATCCAATGGTGGTGGGATGAGAAAAAAGCAGGCGCATGCCATGAGCTTCTCATAAAATGGTAGATTTTAAAGCTTAAACATTGTCCTTATTTTTATGTATTGATACCTATTTAGTGTTAAATGTCCTTTCTTTGGGGAAATAGTGGAAATAATAATAGTCACTTTAAAAAAGTCACTGCTTGGCAAAATAAAAGCTGACAATTTCTATGTTGGTCCTCAAAATAATACTTTTTGGGACATTTTGTTGGTCCATGAAATCCAAAAGATTGGGACTCAATGACCGAGAATGCCAGAGATACGGGCTGTGTAGGACAAAGTTCTGCTTGAAAAGACTCAAGGGGGAATCCTAGTAAAAAATTCTTTATCAGCTTCTCCTCAGGCCCATCCTAAATTGGAAACGCAGGGGTTATGAGCCATCTGGAGAATAATCATAGCCTCTCCAAGTGAGAGTTTTCCCATCTGGAACCCAGGGCTCACTTTGTCTCACCCCCCACCCCACCACTTCTACCACCTCATCACCATCTCCCAGGGACACCACAGGAATAACCAGTAAAGAATTGAGAAAACATTTTGTGGGAAGAAATGTGCTCTCCAGCTGTGTCCATGCCTCCTATAGGAAAACACACACACAGAGGCAGACGTGGACCCATAAATCAAGGGGGCCTGGGAGAAAAAGGAATCTGGGAAGAGACCAGTTTTCAGCTGCCCCTACTGGAAAAAGATGGAGAGCAGTTCCCTTACCTCGGTTTTCCCTCACAGCCAAGACTGTGGGATCCTGTGGGGGGGAAGGGGAGAGAGGGGAGCATCAGGGCCATGGCCTTTTCCATCACAGCTGGAAGAAGGGCTTTTCACAGCTGTGCTCATCTGGACCAGAAGGGGCTGAAACTTGAGGAGCAGAGATGCCCCAGGGAGGATAGAGGAATGGTTTGTACCAAATCCATGTGGTAGACAGTGTGAGGCAGACCAAGGGCAAAATCACCATGTCCACCCAAATGAGACACCCCAACCCTCAGGCCTCTCCACTTCAGATCACAGAGCCCACTGTGCTGGCCCTGTCTGCTCAGCACACGGCCCCCCACTGTGGAGTCACGGAGTCCCTGGCTTGAGGGAGATTTTGGTTTTGCTCCCTGCTGGACATGCAAACTGCCCAATGGCTCAGGGACTGTGAATAAAGCCTTGCTGGAACTGGGCTCCCAGCAATCAGCCCCAGGGGGCAGACCCCAGCCCACCCTCACCCTCAGGAAGAGGGGACACACTTGGCATCCATTCCCAAGAACTCCTGTGGTTGAACTGTTCACACACACAAGATGGAGGTAGAGAGAAGAGCCCTTTAGGGGGTGGACACCTCATCACAGGTAACTCCTCGGGTCCCCTTGCCCAGGTTCATCCCTGAGCCCATTACCTTCTGAATCTTGGGCTGCATGCGGGAGGGGCAGGGGGGCAGCTGGTTGAGAGCACTGGTGATCTCAGGAGTTTCCACCGCGGCCAGGGCGTTGCAGATGGCCTTGACAGACTGGACCACCCTGTCAGCCTTCAGCGGGAAGTCCCCCTGTGGGAGGCAGCAGAGTAAGGCTAGCGCTCTGGACCTCCAGCGCTCACAGTGTTGAAGGAACCGGTTTGGGGGAGCAGGGCTCATGATCCCCAGGAGTAACTAGTGGAACCCATGCTTGATTTTCAACATCTAGTATCAGCGAACAATTGCTCCTAGTGATTAAGTGGCCCCACAATTCTTTCAGCCATCTCCCTCACCTGCCCCTACTCTCAGCCTCCCTTCTCAGCCAGCCTACTCACACTACACAAACACATACAGGTCTCCCCAGAGACGTGCAGTTTCAAGAAAATCAATCCACAGGGAACAACAAGGAGGCCAGAGACCACCCTGGGCTCCACTTGCCCTCCAGGCTTACTTCTCCTCCTTCCACCCAGTTTCCAGATGAGTCTCATCTCAGTTCCAGGCATGCTGCACCATCGGCTGCCCTCTGCACACTGGCCCCTGCAGTCTTCCCATTTGGAATTCCTCCACCTGCCCTGCCCTGATTACCTCTGTAAATTCAATCAGGGACCAGCTAAAATCCAGCCTCCTTCCCACAGCCGTCCCAGCCAGTGCCCTCTCTCTCCCTCTCCAAGAGTGCTTGATTAACTCATGTACCACCCTGTTCTGCCTACTAATAGCTTTATGACGCCATTTTTCTAGCAGGAACACAAGCTCCCTGAGGCTAAGACAATTCTCATGCTTTTCTACCCACAGCAGCCACTAACACAGGACCAGATTAGCACAGAAAAGGTGTTCAGAGAACTTCCCCTTGTCACTGTACGTGTTGGAGCAGAGGCCACTAGAGAAGGGATTTGGTCAGTGGTAGGGGTTGAACGAGATATAATGCAGAGCTCCCCAACAGGGAGGAGTCCAGACCACTATTAACCAGATCAATGAGACAGGGATTATTTCACTGTGAGCTAAAGTTCACTGTCTGAGCTTCATTAGCTTCAGGATATTTCGGGCAAAGATTTTGAGGCTTTAAGCTCCATGTGAGTCCAAGTGGGGGGAATCTTGGCCCCTCCCCACATTTGCGACTCTCACCTCCCAATGGTTTTCCACCTGTGACTCCAGCACATCAGAACCTCTCCAGTCAGCGGTTCCCGGGCCTTGCTCACAGGGGGCAAACTCCAATGCACCTCCAAGGCCAGCAGCTGGGGCGACAACTCTACGTCCCTTAGCTTTGGAGACGCCCTACTCCAGAAAGACGGATCGGGCCACAGTTCCTGCCCTACTTCTCCAAAGGAGCAGAGCCCCTCTCTCCACACCTGCCAGCTGTCCAAGAGCCGGCAGTCTTGGTTCGCCCATGAGCTAGGGGAATGAAAAGAAGTGCTCTGCTGATAGATTTTCAGTGTCTTTACTCCAGGTCCCTGTAGGGCTGGCTGATCCCAGGAGGACGGGGGGAGGCGGGAGGAACTCAAGGTGGCTGGGCCAGCCCAAGGATTTGTACTCACATCAGTCAGCAGGAAGGCATCCACCTCATTGTGGTAAGTGTCGAACAGAAGACTCAGGGCCTGCCTGGGGAGTTGGGGACAGGGAAGAGTCATAGGAGAGGTCAGGACAGACCCAGTGTACTGGGACACCCATTCTCTCCCTCCCTCTCCACAGCTCAGGAACCAGGCTCTGGTTTAAAGGGACTCCCCCTCTTCCCATATGTCCCATGGAGGGCAAGTCCTTTCCACTTTACCACCTCTCACTTGGAGAATGATGGCAAAGTCCTAGAGGGAAGAAATATAACATGCCCTCGAGTGAGGATCTTCCCCATAAGACTTGGGCCCCAAGCCCTGGCACCTGCAAGAATCCTGGGGCCCTGGCAGAAAGGCGAGCAAGGGTATCTGTGGGGTCCCCACACAGTTCCTGCTTGGCCCACATACAAGATGGCACCCACTCTCACCTGCTGATGGTCTGTTTGACTGGCCTCTCTTGCAGATGGATGAGGTAGTTCAAGGTGGAGGGGCTCTGGTCATCATTCACCTGTGTAAGAAGTACCCTATTCAGAGAGAGGTGGTACCTTTCTCTCAGCCCAGCACTCCTACCCTATCCCACCTCCTGTATTGCACATCACCCTCTGTCCACTCCACCTCCCCAACCCTGTGCAGCCATCGACTCCCCCTGCACGAACCGTGCGGGCCAGGTCACTGCGTACAGCTTTCTGCTCCATCAGCTGTAGCCGAATGTCGATGTCAAACTTGCGGCAGTATTGAATGTACTCATGGCTGCCCAGGGCATGCTTGCTGGTGGGGTAGGGGGACAACAGCATTAGCATCCTGGGGACTCAGTGGGAAGGGGCTGCATATCTGAGCTTGGGCAGAGTGACAGGAGAAGAGGGTAGGGGGAAGTGATACAGGGGTACCTGTGCTGAGCCCCCTGCCTTAACTCCTGGAAAATGTCACAGTGGAGGTCTGTCTAAAGAAAAGCCACCTAATATACTTCACCCTTGGTCTGTGCAAACGTCGACTTTCCTAGGCACTTATTACCTGTGTCATTATCACTGGTTCACTCCAGAGGAGGGAATTTCTGGAGGGCATGGGGAACAGAGGGACTTCTCAGGGGTGGTGTTTAAAGCCCGTTCTCTTCGCTGTGGTGTATGGCACATGCCGGAAGTCAGCCTGTGCTCAAGCTTGGGCACGGGGCTCAGGAGTGACACTCTCCCACCGGGATCCTCTGTCTCCCACCCTCACTATTACCAACTGGGTGCTAAGGCCAAGCGAAGCCTCAAGGCTCCAAGATTCCAGGTCTGTTGTTCCCAAGCCCATCCCAGATCTGCTTCTCCCCTCCCTGTGGATGACCACATAAACCCTCCATGGACTCCTAACCAACAGCCACCTGCATCCCATTCCCACTGCTCAAGTGCCAACATGTGAGACCCCTCCCTAGTTTTGGAGAAAGAGGCCTAGGGAGTCCCTCTGTGATCCAGCCTTTTCCTCCCTCCCAAATCACACCTTAGTCAGAAAGAAAACCCAGGAGAAGGGCAGAGCAAGTCCCTCTTCCAGGCTGGCGCTGCAAGCCTGGGCTGGGTCCCAGCAGCTGGCAAGAGAAGCCAGGAAGGGGCTTCCTCCTCAGCAGAGCTGGGACTCCAGGCCAGAAGTGGAGGGGAGAGGAGAGGCAATGAGGGAAGGGAAGGGCTATGTGCAGAAGCCAACAGAGGTGCCCGGGCCCAAGGCCAGTCTGGGTGCACCTAGGACTAAGGGGGTTCTCCACACCCTGAGGCGCCAAGCCTCTGATCTAGGCCCCAACCTACTAAGACTAAGCTGCAGCCCAATCCTGGGGGTGGAGAGGCTGGACTGTGGGGTGGGCCCAGTGGGAGTGCCTGAGAGGAAGGAAGAGTGGTGGGGGGAGTGGCAGGAACCCAACCCTCCCCTGGGACTGTCTCAAGGTCCTTATCTGAGAGCAGCCTACATCCTGGACCCACCACGCCCCCGCAGCTTCAGCCCCTCCTGCTGGGCAAGGGGAGGAAACCGCAGGGCTTGGGAGCTGGCAGCTTTCTGGAAGCCCCAAAAGGTCCTTTCCACCCTCACCCCAAGGCAGCAGCCTTGTGCTCAGGGGGCCAGGCTTTTCTGTTGGTGGGTGGGATGAGAAGACCCTCGGTGGGAGCAGGGCAGGGGGCTCCTAGACTGAGTCATGGACACAGGTCCCTGGGGACTTGCCTGACCTCTGTGGAAGGCTGCCTATGTGTGTGAAAGGAAGAGTGGGAGAGGCACGCCACAGGACCACCAATCCTGTCCACCCTGCCTGGTCTGGGCAGGAAGTCGGGACCTGACAGCTTGTCTACCACCTCTGGACTTGGGACCCAGGACTTAGGGTAGCTGCGAGGGAAATGGCAGTATCCATCTAAGCCAGATCCAACACATTCCTCTCTTTGGACTTGTCCTACCCTACTAATATTTATTGATTGCTCATCGGGTCATTCTCACATTTAATCCTCACTACATTTTACAGAAGAAACTGAGGGTTAGGGTTTCACAACTAGTAGGTCACAAGCCACAACCCAAATCAGCCACATTGGTGTGGTCCACTATGCCCTGCTCCCTTATAAGAGTGGCAGGCTGCCCAGGGCGCTCCCTGCAGCGAGATCCTGAATCTAGGACCCGTTCTTATTTCTCCAGGGGAAAGCGAGACACAGAACATGTCTGAGCATACTCCTGGAGTTGTGCCACGCAGGGCCCTGCCCCTCCCCTTTCCCTCAGCTTCCCAGTTGAGGGCGCAAAGGTCAGGAAGCACCTATGATGCAAAGGTTAAAGAAAACTAGCCAAGAACGGCTTGAGCCGTAGGTCAACCATCCTTGCACCTGGACCTGGATGTAAGAGAAACAGCACGTGGTGGAATGCCCCAGCACTCCTGGAACCAAGAGGCAGGCCTCTGCTTCCCCTCTCCAAGGCCTGCTTTCTCCAGGTGGCCAGGGGTAGCAGGCATAAGCAACTGGAAGCTTGGAGAGGAAGCAGATCCCTTTATTTCCCTATCTGCTGCTCTCTGGCTGATCCCACAGTCTGCACCCAGCGGCACCCCTGGGGGGTGCAACCCCCTCTGACGAGCACTCCAGGGCCCCAGGGCAGTGGAAGGGGACAGCTGTGGCCAGTCCACATCAGATGTCCAGGGAGGCTGCCTGCTGCAGAAGGCACTGGATGGACGGCAGGGTAACCAGCGCTCATGCCAGCAGGGAAAGGCTTGTCGGCAAGGGAAGGGGGAGGAGAGAGCAACGATGATTTCTCCCCCAGGTTCACAAGGGTACTTCTGCCCAGTTCCTCCTGCCCCTGGCCATAAAGACATCACACATAATCTAGGGCAGGAGAAACAACCCCACAGGCCCCCCACCCCCATACACACATCTATCCACATGCAGAAGTCTGCAAGCAGACAGGACCTTTTCTTTGCCTAATCCCAGCTCCAAGCTCTTTCCACAGCAGATTTGGCTCAGGAAGCTGGCCAACCCCGCTGGAAGAGGGAGCTCCTGGGGAAAGTGCGACGTGGCTGCAAGTGTGCCCAGAAAGCAGGAGTCCTGACTGTGGGATTGGGGTGGGACTGCCAGCTCCAGCCTGGATCCCAGCACCGCCCCTATGAAGTCCCCTCACAATCCTACTATCCAAAAGGCAGGCGCTGCCTCCTATCCTGCTTGTCTCCACCAGTTCACTCACTTCTGCAGGAACTCCTCCAGCCCACAGGGCTTCAGGACAAAGTCACCCATGTCCACATCCCTCAGCTCATCATGGGTGTAGCACAGGGTCTGGTAGATGAGCAAGTCGACAGTGGAGGAGCCTGTAAGGAGTGGGCAGGGGAAGCAATAATGGGGGGCGCTGGGGCAGGCGGGGCTCAGCGTGCCCACCCCAATCCCCCACTCCTGGCTAAGCATCCTCCAGCCCCATCACCAACCAGATAAGGCAGGCACACACACAGTTTTGGGGTTGAGGAAAGTGACTGTGGACCTAAAAAGCTGGCCCCAGAGCCAGTCCCCCAAAGGGGTTTCCCTACTGCCCGTCATCTGGGCCATGAGGTGGGGTGGGAGTTAAAGCCAAAGGAGGCTACAATCCAAAACACAGTCATCCCCACCCCACCTCCAGGGATGGTCACCACCCACTGACTTACAGTTGCAGGTAAAAGTGAGCGGCTCCCGCAGGCTGTCACACAACACAGTCACCTTCAGGTTGACCTCATCCCCAAGATGCTCCGGGCTCGGAGTGACGGCACTCCAGACATATCCAGTGAGGGAGTAGTCTTGGACATCAGAGCCAGATCGGAGGCTGTGCAGGAAGAGAGGGAGAAGGGCCCTCGCTGTGCCTTCAGAAAAGAGCAATGACAAGAGGCCCCAGGGCCCCTCTGTCCCCACTCAGCCTGGCCCTCCGGGTCTGCAGGCCAGGATGGGGCCCTGGGGAGGCAGCTCGGGGAAACTGTGTCTTGACACATTTGCTCCAGCTGCAAAATATTTCCCTAGCCAAGCTGGACAGTAGAGATCGTTCTAAAAGGGCCAGGCCATCCAGGCTAATTTCAACGGGAAATGTGTCTGAATCCACTTCCTTTCTCTTTTAGCTCCAGATAACACTCTCGTCTCCATCCAGGGTGCATTTGCTACTGAGGGCAACTGAGCCTGAAGCGACTGGGATAATTTGTTAGACAGAGGTTTCATAAATTTTGTCGAAAATGTGAAACTTCTAAGATTTCAAAAAGCCAGCAAACACCTGTTGTAGGAAGCATCCCACAGCTATGAATTCAGATTTATTAAATATGGCTCTTCTTCCTTCTCAGACAAAGTTCTGGAAGGGGTGGCCCTCCTTCCCAGCCCCCACAACCCTCCCAACCCCTCATCACTCTTTAACTCTTACATATCCAGCATGTGGCAAAACGCAGCAACTTCCTCATCTCTCTCCTCTGAGACCTCAAACAATTCATGGCCATTGGCGACGGCATGGGGCCGGGAGCCCACCTTTAAGAGAAGAGCAGCTGACTCAGTGCCTCTTCCCTCGTGGCATCCCCTTCTCACAAGCTGCTCCCAGATCTAAACTCTTAACTCTAGGTGGAAAGACTTTCTAGGCATTCAACATTCAGTGAAAGGGGCACAAGAAAATATGGGAAATCCAGGAATATATTTATCTGCTGTCCTAGGAGACCAACAGCCAAGTTGAAAAGGAGGACTTGAAACCGTGGCTAGTTTGGATGGGATGGACAAGAGTATGGCCAAACCTCCTTCCGAGGGGCAACGGCACCTAATAAGCTCAATCCAGCATGCTGGGCATTGCACAGCAGTGCTTGGCCGCTGGGCCGGCTCCCTGGGGGATGCTCCCAGAGGCCTGGCATGGAGCTGGGCAGGCAGCTATTTTCCCTGCCCCCGCAGTGACACCAGGGCAAGTGGGCTGCCCAAACCATCCCCAGGGAAGCTGGGCCCCAGGCAAAAGCCTTAACATCCACAGCAAGCCCCGGGGACCCAAAGCAGAGTGACTGAGAGCCCTCGATGGAGGCAATGACTCAGACACATGTGCCTTCTCAGTGGAAGCTATTTGAGGAAGAAGGTGTCAAAGCAGCTTTCTGGGCAGGAGAGAACCTGTGCAAGGCTTAGTTCCCCTCAGCTCCCGAGTCTTCCGGTTCGGAACAGCTGGGATGCCAGAGATCCCACCTGGGCCCCACTTCCTGTCCAAGAGAAAGGGTGTGGTGGTGGGGATTCTCTCAGACAAGACCTGACAGTCTCCCATCACAGAGCTGCTTTCCGTCACCCATGAGGAGTTCTACAGAAGCCCTCACACAAGGCCCGTAGCCCAACCTAGGGAGGAGGAAGTGGGGGGAGCCAGTGCATGACGGGTTTCTGCCTGACAAGCTTCCCAGAGCCGCCAGGGGAGGCCACCCCCAGGGAATGAGGCTGCAGCTCAGATGGAGTGCTAGCTGCATCCGGTAAAGGCAGCCAGTACCAGCAGCTGCTTCCGGGGAGCCCGAGCTCCAGTCTGTGTGCACGACAACACCTCATCTTTCATCCTCCCCCTGGCTGTGCTCACGTCCTCCCCATCCCTCGGGGCAGATGGCAGCTCCAGAGTGTTTCCTCTGAGCGAGCCTCCCTCATAAGCCTTGTTCTCCTGGGTGAGCATGGACGAGGTGCACAGAGGGAAGGGCAGCAGTGGGAGCAGCTGGCATGTGAGGTCCTAACTCTGCCAAGTTCATGCCTGTGTCCCAGTCAAAACAATAGTACCACTGTCAGCAATTAACCCACAAAAGTGAGGCTCAGAGAGAACGCGACAGAGACAGAGACAGAGAGGAGGGAAGGCAAGGAGGGGAGAGAACAGAGTGGCTACTGAAGGCCATCTTCATGCCCTTTCAGTACCACTCACTAGCTCTAGAAGAAGACAAAAGCCACTTACGTTCGCCCTGCTGGCAGGCCCTGGTGGCATCGCCCGATGCTGGCTGGGGGAGTCTGCTGGGCAGAGGCTGACAGCAGGGGTACAAGGCTGACATCTGGAGCCAACCGTGTCCAGGGCTGGCTCCACAGGCCTGGGATAAGGAGGGTCCCTCCGGCTGGAAGCCCGGCGAAGGCGGGGCGGCGGTACAGGCCGAGGGCCTGAGGGGTACCCCCTGCTGGCGGGATGAGCCCCTGCACCGAGCTGAGGTGGGGAAGACCAAGGACGCATTTCCCCCCTAAGAACTGGCAGGAGCTTTCTGCTTTGCCGTAGCTTCTTCAAGGAGACTGGAGCGAGCTCCCTCTCAGAACTCTGCTGACACACAGAGGATGGGCAAGGGCCAGGGAGCGGGGAAAGCAGAGAGAAGGAGCGGCAGAGGTGGCCACCTACCAGGCAGGCCCAGCCCTACGCAGGGAACTCGGAGCAGGGAACAGGAATCTCCCCGTCCCTATAAATAGCGGGAGCAGCTCCACCTCTCAGAGCAGGGCCTTTAAAAAGCCCAGAGCTCTAATGCTGTGACTTATCCCAGGAGCTAATTCTGCTCCGGGGGATTCTCTTAGCAGCAGCACAGGAAGGAAGGACCACGTGGCTTTTCCAGAGTTGTGAAGGATCCCAATTGCTGGGACTTAAGGTGGGAAAGCCCCAGGATCCCTTAGACAATGGGTAAGGAGGAAACAGAGATGGACCGAGGTGGAATGCTGTGCCTGCAGCAGTCAGCAGCCACGGGGTACCTCTCGACTCCTCTGGGGCCAAGGTCTCCAGGGCCCAAGGGTGACACAAAGTGGCCTTCAGGTCCCACCCATGGAGACGCTGCTTACACTTTTTATTTTTCTTTTTTAAGATTTTATTTTTCCTTTTTCTCCCCAAAGCCCCCCGGTACACAGTTGTGTATTTTTAATTGTGGGTCCTTCTAGCTGTGGCATGTGGGGTGCCACCTCAGCATGGCCTGATGAGGGGTGCCATGTCCGCGCCCAGGATCTGAACTGGCAAAACCCTGGGCCACCGCAGCGGAGCACACGAACTTAACCACTTGGCCACGGGGCTGGCCCCTGCTGACACTTTTTTAAAACAGAAAAAGGATCGAAGTTGCCCTAGAACGCCCACCCTGTGCTTCTATGGAGATACTTTGCTATTTCATCCTATGAACTGATAAAAGGAAAATCACTATTATCATACTGCACATTCTTTCTACGTATTTTCACTGTGCAAAGAGACGGCTGGTGGTGACGGCTGCACAACAAGGTGTATGTACTTCACGTCACTGAACGGTACACTTAAAATTGGTTAAGACGGTAAATTTTATGTTAAAAAGAGAGAGAGACAAAAAGGGAGACAGAGAGAGACAGGGGGAAGAGAGAGACAGACCGACAGACAGAGAGACAGAGCAGGACAGAGACAGAGAGACAGGCAGAGAGAGACTGAGAGAGACAGAGGGAGAGGGAGACGGGGGGAAGAGACAGAGAAAGAGAAAAGAGAGAGAGAAGAAGCAAGCTTCAGGACAGGAAAGATCGGGCGGTGGTGCGCCTTAGACTTTCGGGCAGGGCGGTTGAGGGGTCTGGACCAAACTCGGGTATTCAGTGGGCATTAAACAATGGCTAATATTATGACTGAGCCTCATTACCACGCAGCATTTTTGGCAGAGCAGAAAGTCAGAAAGCAGAAGCCACTTGCTCTAGTCCACAAGGCCATCTGGCCATAGAATCAAGGAACTCCCACCCCAGTTCAGTCCTTACGTCATGAAGTGGGCATACCCTAGCAACTGAGGTTGCAAAATGCCGGCCCCCAGCAGGGCTGTATTGGCCAAGATACACAAACCCAGCCCTGAGAAGGAGCCACGTCTCCACTGCTGCCCCTCTTCCTCTCCCCACCAGGGCCCAGGGACCTGACGACAGAACCAGAGGGGAGGAGCAAAGAAGAATGAGGGGCTATTCTGTTTCCTAACGACACAAGGAAAGGGGCACAGGAAAAACACAATAAGGTCCTCACCGGAGCAGCAGAAATGCGGTGGTTCGTGCCAGGTGTAGCATTTTTTCGGTTGGCATAGCGGGAGGCATAGGTGCGGGGGGGCACCTGAGGGGGCATGGTCTTGCTCCGGGCCACGGGTTTTCCAGGAGTGTCCTTGCCAAAGTCCAGAGGCCCCCGGCCCTCCTTCCAGCCCCTGGTGGTGTCCCGCAACATCTCTGCATCGTAGGTTGACTTCAAGTTGAGCCGTGTAATTGCGTCATTGATACCATCATAGTCCACACACGCCAGTAGGGGCCCTGGACCCCCACCTCCCCGCTCCTCTTCCTCCTCTAAGATCCGATGCCCTAGCAATTTGCCTGGAGGTTGTTCGACCAAAGACAAAGTGTTGATGTCATTGGGCTGGAAGATCTTGGAGGATGAGGGGGACCCCTTTCTGGGAGGCAGAGGAGGGTTGTCCCAGATAGACACTCGGGGAGGCAGAGGAGGTGGGGACAGTTTCTTGGAAGAGCCATCTACGTCCCCAGGTCCTGGGGACAAAGAGAGCCCCCCATCTGAACCATCAAAGATGTAGAGATAGTCTCCAGCCAGGGAGCCTTTAGGCCAGGGATCTGGGCCAGGCTGGGAGCCCTGGGAGGTAGAGTGGTTGGGTGGCCGTTCTTGTGGGGAGACTGAGTTGTAATTGAGGGTAGGATCGGAGCCAGAAAGACCGCGTAAGAGCTTGAAGTCCTTCCGCCTTCCTGCCGGCTTGCTGTAGAAGTCTAGGACAGGCTCATCCCAGCTGATGAGAGAGGGGTCTGTGTTCTGCTTGGCTCTGCTTTCCTCCTTGTCATGCCGGAGCCGGGACAGAGCATCATACTCCATCTGCAGGGCTTCGGCCATCGCCAGCTCTTTGCGGCTGATGCCCACCGACTCCAGGGACTTCCAGTGTTCTCCATTTCCCTGAGTCGAAGACATAGTGAGGATGGGGGACAGAGGAGACAAGGAAGTCCTTTACTTCCTGCCAAGGTCAGGTCTGCAGGGTTGTGGCATGGTGTCTGGGCACCTGCAGGTAAGGGGTGAAAATATCAATCGTTCAGCCACAAAAAGAGATGTATTAATAATCTGACTTAGGTGACATAATCTGCGCCACTGCCTGTTTCTCCAGTGCCTACAACAGATGGAAAAACACAGAAAAGTGGAGGAAAAAAGAGATACCAAGACAACTTTATTTACCTATCTATTACATCCATCAACCCATCCATTTCTCTATACATGTCTCCATCTCTGGCCCCTAACTCCCAACATCACCTCTCTCACATGTGCCCCAAGGACAGAAGGAGGCACTTTGCATCAGTCAAGAGGAGAAGATGGAAACAAGGGCTCCTCGGCCAGTTTAAAGAGGATAGCTCTCATATACTGCTGGAGGGGAGTATAAAATGGTACAGCCACTTTGGAAAACAGTTAGCTTCTTGTAAGGGTAATCATCCACCTAGCATGTGAATCAACAATCCTCCTTCTAGTTACTTACCCAAGAAAAATGAAAGATATGTCCACACAAAGATTTGAACACGAATATTCACAGCAGCTTTATTTGTAATATCCCCAAACTGGAAACAACCCAAATGCCCATCAAGAGGTGAACGGATTAAAAAAATGTGTTATGTCAACACAATAGAATACTACTCAGCAACAAAAAGGAATGACTTATTGACACATGCAATAACCTGGACGAATCTCAAAATAACTATGCTGACTAAAAGAAGCCAGACAAAAGAGTATGAGTATGTAGGATTCCACTTACATAAAATTCTTGAAAATGAAAACTAACCTAGGGTGACAGCAGATCAGCGGTTATCTGGGAAGGGATGGAAAGAGGAATGGATTACAAAGGAGCATAAGGGAACTTTTGGGGATGATGAACATGTTCATTATCTTGACTGTGGTAATGGTTTCAAGGCTATACACATATGTCAAAACTTATCAAACTGTACACTTTAACTATGTAGTTTATTGTATGTCAATTATACCTCAATAAAGCTATAAATGAGAAGTACAACAGAGCATTATGAAATAGACCTTATAATTTACTCAGATTGCACTAAAATCCTCCCAAAAGACACCAATAAGAGCAATAAAACAAAGCCTGCCATCAGGTGAGACCCGGGCACCTGATGGACGACAGGTGTGCCAAAACATTGATTTTTTTCCCTCGGCCCTCCGGAAGGCAGACAGGAAGGGAGGACCCCCAGGCCAGCTGCCTCTGGCTCCAGGCAGCCCCCTGCATTAACGCCAGTGTCGGTATCTTTTTCTTTGGAAGCCATGACATGAAAAAGGTACTGGGGGCTGGCCTGGTGGCGCAGCGGTTAAGTTCACATGTTCCGCTTTGGTGGCCTGGGGTTTGCCAGTTCAGATCCCGGGTGCGGACATGGCAACACTCATCAAGCCATGCTATGGTAGGCATCCCACATATAAAGTAGAGGAAGATGGGCATGGATATTAGCTCAGGGCCAGTCTTCCTCAGCAAAAAGAGGAGGATTGGCACCAGATATTAGCTCAAGGCTGATCTTCCTCAAAAAAAAAAAAAAAATCATGAACTATATGGGGGCGGCCTGGAGGCACAGCGGTTAAGTGCACACGTTCTGCTTCAGCAGCCCGGGGTTCGCTGGTTCAGATGCCGGATGCAGACGTGGCCCTGCTTGGCAAGCCATGCTGTGGGAGGCGTCCCACATATAAAGTAGAGGAAGATTGGCCCGGATGTTAGCTCAGAGCCAGTCTTCCTCAGCAAAAAGAGGAGGACTGGTGACAGATGTCAGCTCAGAGCTAATCTTCCTCAAAAAAGAAAAAGGCACTGAATGAAAGGCTGTGGTGACAAGGTTAGCCTGGCCCACAGGTTCTCACTCTGCCTGACATTAGAAACTGGGGAACTTTTTAAAAGGACTCCCAGGTACTCTCAAGAGATTCTGATTTATTGGTCTGTGGTAGGCCAGTGGTATTTTTAAAACTCCCCAGGAGATTCTAGTCTGTAGCCAAAGCTGAGAACCATGACCTTTGTATGTTTCAGACTAGGTTGGGGGAAGTAAGTGTGAAATAGTCTGACCCTAGCACCAGCAGCTGAGATCACAATTTCCTAAAATTATCCAAAATTGTTCATTCGCTTGTACTGCCTTACTCAACAAACATACGAAGTGTGTAAATCCTCCTGATTAGCAAGTTGAAAACATCAATAGGAAAAAGGTTCAGATAGATTCTTGGGTGGCAAATTCAATCAGATCCACAATGAGTTAGGACAAGGGCATCCATTCAGCTGATATGCCCTCCTGGGACCCTGGGGCATCTGTCAGGCACAGGTGCAGAACCCCGGCCTGAAGGGCCAGGGCTGGCTCAGGGAATCTTAGGAAGTATTTCCCAAAGATCGAATAGCCAAGCCTAGCCTTAGGGCATACGAAACAGCTCTCTGCTGATTTCTCTGCCAGTTGAGTTTCTCCATCCTTCAACAGCTTAGTTTTGACCACAGAAGGTTAGAGAGTCTTGCTATTTGAAATTCAAAGGTTTTGGATGAGCAGATGGAGATACTCAGAATTTAGATGCCTGGAGCTGGGGAACTGGTCCCAGGAAAAGGAGGTCCTAGCGCTTTAGATGGGAGACACTAGCCAAGCGCTCAAAGGTGCACTGAGCTTAAGCCTTGCAATCCAGAGAAGGACTGTGTATTTCCAGCCCTGAGCGGGGATAAGCAGAGCAGGAAGATTTGCCTTAGCCAGGCACCACTGAGAGGAAACTGAGGCCATTGGAAATAATCTCTCTCAACTTCCTGCCTCTCTTCCCCACCGCCTTATCCACGCTTGCATGCAGCCTCCTTTCCTGTTTTGGTCTCAGGGGAAGGCTGGGCACAAGGCTCAGTGCTCCTGCCCCATCCACGAGGTCTCCTCCAGGATGATGCTGCACATGTCTCGCCTCCCTCTCCTGCATCTCCACCTCTTCTCCTTAACTGAGTCTCTCTCTTCAGCACGTACACATGTTCAAGCTTCTACTACCCTTAAAAAGAAACACCTGCACCCTAAGCACCTCCCCCCACCTCTGTCCTCCAGCTAACACCTCTCCGTTCTTCCTCCCTTCCCAGCCGAGCTTCAGGAGAGTAGAGGACATGGTTCCCAATTCCCTTCCAGTTACTCTTCAACTCACCATAACCTGGCTTCTGCCATCTGCATCCCACTCAACTGCCCCAGCACAACGCCAGGCCACCCAATTCCAGGCATCTCCGCCAGCCTGGACATTGCCGCGGCCCTGGGCTCTACAGACCATTCGCTTCTTCCACAAAACCCTCTACCCTCTAGCTTCCGTGACACTATTTTCTCTTGTCCTCCCCTTCCTTTGTCCACCCCTGAAACGCTGGTGTTGGCTCCAGATCCCACTCTCAGCCCACCAGGAGCGCGACACCCCGTCGGGCAGTCTCATCTGACCATTTCCTCGTTAACGGCCCACGCGCAGATGATGCCAAATCTGTCTCTCCCCTCTTGTGTTTACGCCCGCCCATATGTCAAACCCCAAACGTCCAAAGCTCAACTATCACCTTCCTTTTTCATTCCCACAACCTTCTCCTCCCCAACCCACTCGCCACTGAGGTGAACGACACCACCCAGGCCCCAAGCTAGAAACCCTGCAGTCATCCTGGATTCCCCCTTCCTTTCACCCCCATATCCAGCCACCAAGGCTGGCCACCTTTTCCTCTTCAATGCTCCCTAAATCTGGTCCTTCTATCCTAACTGCAGCGGCGCTACCCAGGCCTTAGACCTCTTGCTTGCTCTCTTGGGCTGTTACAAGAGCCTCCTCACAGGCCCCCAGTCCCCTCGTCCAGGCTTTCCCCACAGAGTCTCCTCACAGGCCCCCAGTCCCCTCGTCCAGGCTTTCCCCACAGAGTCTCCTCACAGGCCCCCAGTCCCCTCGTCCAGGCTTCCCCCACAGCACAGAGTCTCCTCACAGGCCCCCAGTCCCCTCGTCCAGGCTTTCCCCACAGAGTCTCCTCACAGGCCCCCAGTCCCCTCGTCCAGGCTTTCCCCACAGCACAGAGTCTCCTCACAGGCCCCCAGCGCCCTCGTCCAGGCCTTCCCCACAGAGCGGCCAGCGGGCTCTCCACAGTGTCAACCTGATCGCCTCAGGGGCTGGGTAAGGCCTTCATGGCTCCCTACCCAACCCCTTCCCGAGGCCTGTCTTTATCCAGGCTCGTCTCCCGCTCATCTCCAACCACCCATCACCACAGGCGACGCCTCTGTGATCTCCCTCAGCATCTCCCCTCTCCTGGGCATGCCCTTTCGGACGCTCTTGCCTGCAACTCCAACTCGCCCCTCTCAGACTTTGTGCAGACACTGCTCTCTTCAGGAAGCTTCTCTGAACCCCCAGGTTGAACTAAAGGCCCCTTCGTTACGCTCCCAATAGCAACCTGTATATATCTCAAACATAGGCTTAAAATATCTTTTCTTTTTTAATTGAAGGCTTTTTTCCTAAGTTGCATTCAGGCGTTTTATTTTATTGATTTTTTTAAAGAAAATTTCTTTTCTTTTCTTTCTTTTTTTGGTGAGGAAGATTGGCCCAGAGCTAACATCTGTTGCCAGTCTTCCTCTTTTTTTTCCTCCCCAAAGCCCCAGTACATAGTTGTATGGCCTAGGTGTAGGTCCTTCTAACTCTTCCACATGGGGTGCTGCCTCCGCATGGCTTGATGAGCAGTGTGTAGGTCCAGGCCCAGGACTGGAACCAGTGAACCCTGGGCCACCAAAGTGGAGCATGTGAACTTAACCACTATGCCACCAGGCCAGCCCCTAAAATATCTTATTCAAAATTAAATGTGTCTGGATCTGTCACTCCCACTAAGCTCTTCAAGTTCCAAATTCACCTCATTCCCGCTGAGAAAAATGTACTTGACCTGGGGCTTAAGGGCACAGCTTTCTGGTGGTGAGAAGTTTCAGACTCGGAGATGGGGGATCAGAATGCAGACGGTGTCCTTCCTCGGGTTCTTCAAACACAGGACTGGGGTTCACTAACCGGGCCAGGTTTGGCACATGTAAGGGAGGTGGGCGCATGGACAAGACTACCGTGCAAAGCGCCTTCTGCTCCGGCAGTCTTCGATTCTGACCTACTGATTCCCTCCAGTCAGACTTCACCGAGGATTCCAAAGTCGAATCCCAGGGCTAGGGCTGCCTCCCAGCCCCGGGAGGACAGGAAGGAAAGGCCCAGGGGCGATCCGGCAGGCCCGACTCCTAAGGCTCTTTGCAGACTGGAACTCAGGCAAGGAAAACCAGCTACCTCTCTCTGACCACCGTCCCCAGGGCTCCGGGGCAGGTCGCCACCAGACTGTGTGTCAGCCACGCAGGGAAGGAGGCCCAGCCGCTGACAGATCTCATGCCGGGGGCCACCTGGCAGCTGCTCCTGCCAAAGGACTCAGCACTCGCTCACTCTGATGCTGAGGGATCTGCGGTCAGGAGGCAGGACAAGCAGCATCCCCTGCAGGACCAGGAGAGCCACCTCTGAAGGTGAAGCGAAAGTTAAGAGCAGAGCAAGGCAGACGAAATCCAGAGGCGAGAAGGCAAGGCGGGGGCACCCAGGCCCGACAGCCTGCAGCTGCGGCGAGCAGGCTTCCCTCGAAGAACTCAAGCCCCAAATTTCGCTTTCTGGGAGCAGTGGGGGACGGCTCACAGAGTATTTTAGGAATCAGAGTCTCATGTTTCCTGCCTCCCCCCTCCCCCAATTCAGTTCCTTCTCTGCCAGCCTCTGCTGGGTTGACAAGTTAGAAATTGCTCTATTCCTCGAGAGCTACCAGGGATTCTGTACAAAAGCAAACAGCCATCCAGGTCCCAGGAGAGAGCTGGGGTGGATGAGGGCCTGGGTCTGTGCAGTCCATCCAGGAAGAGGTGGCCGGGGCCAGAACCATTGTGTCGCACAACTCCAGGGTGCCAGGGAGCAGCCATATTGTTTGCTACGTGAATGACACCCCCGACCACAACAAAGAACCACGTGAACAGTGGCCCCTGGAGCTGTGCCCCTCGGTGGCTCTGACTGTGTCCCCTCTAGTATCCACCTCTCAGAGAGCACAGGGAAGTCGTGAAAGGTCATTTCAGCCAGTCTCCTTTCACCGCCGGAGTGCACTGACGGCTAACATTTCCCTGCACCTGCACTCTGTCCTTCTCTGCTTAACCATTCGAAAGTAAGATGTAAATACTTCACCTCCAGATACTTCAGCCTGCATCACTAGGACATCCTCCTACAGAAATGCAATGCCATTAGCACACCTACAAAATTTAATATTGACAAAATATTATCTAATATGTGTTATATATTACATTATATATGTATTATGTTTTTTTAAATGATTTATTTATTTATTTTATTTATTTTTAAAGATTTTATTTTTTTCCTTTTTCTCCCCAAAGCCCCCCAGTAAGTAGTTGTATATTCTTGTTGTGGGTCCTTCTAGTTGTGGCATGTGGGACGCTGCCTCAGCGTGGTTTGATGAGCAGTGCCATGTCCGCGCCCAGGATTGGAACCAATGAAACACTGGGCCGCCTGCAGCAGAGTGCGCGAACTTAACCACTCGGCCACGGGGCCAGCCCCTGTATTATGTTTTATAGAATAGTAATGACTGTTATATTATAATAATATCTAATATCTAATATATATTAGATTAGTCCACATTCAAATGTTAGCAATTGCCATCTGTGAAGTTTTTCAAGTATACAAATTCCTGGCCCCTCCCGAAAGGTCTGATTCAGTAGGGTAAGTCCCTGGACTCTGAATGTTCCAAAGCCCCTCAGGCAATTCAGATGTGCAGCCAGGTTTGATCCCAGAGACTAGGGTTTCAGAACTCCCAGGAGGACAAGAGGGAAGTGCGGAAAGGGACCCCAGAAAGCACCAGGTGGTCAGCTGGTGAAGAAAGAGGACATGTTTATGGCCAAGCAGGTTGATGCCAGGGTCTAGGGAGCACCAGGCACCAAACTCAGTCCACGCAGCTGCCGACAGATGGCTGGAGGCTGGCGGGGGAGGAAATGGGTCAGGGCAGAGCCACACAATGGTTCAGAGTCACAGGGTGGAGAGAAAGGAGAGGGCACTCCCTCCAGTGAGCTGGAGTTCAGTCCCTGTGCCAGAGGGGGAGGGGCCGCAGGGGGCCCCCCCATACCAGCTGCGAGTGGTGAGGGCTCCCTGCTCTCATGCTAGAGGGCGCTGTGTCACGGCTGCTCTTCTGGGACAGCCTAATGGGCCTGGGTCGTCTTCTCCCCACGAATGTGGGGCAGCCACAGAATTGGGTCCCAATGGGCGTTGACTACCAGCTCCGTGCCAGGTGCCAGGCTAGACCTAGAAGTATTCTTGTGACCGTGGCAGACATCCAGAGAGCTTACGATCTAGCAAAGGTGACAGACACATCCATAAATAATGCAATCCCCCCCTGGGGGCACAAGGCAGGGAAGCACTGCACATCTTGGCCCACCTTCAGGGGCGGGGCAGGGGGGTGGGGGGGGAAGGAGAGCTATCCAGCAAGGTGGTAAAAAACACGGAGGGTCTCAAGCCCCAGCCTTGGGCATCCTACCTTCTAGCAGTTTTTTCCAAGAGAAGAGGACTCAGTTCTAGGACTGCCCTAGGAAGGGACCTTTAGCACCTCCCCTCAGGACAGACAGATTCAAGGGGTTAGAGGCCATAAAGACTTAATCACTTTGGCTTCCAGAGTTTTCTCTTCAGAGAAGATTCCTGCCCTATCCACTCCCAACACCCACACTCATCCACACCCCAAATCCCACTGGCTTTGCAGCCAGGAACCCGTCCCCACACCTCACCCCACACACCTGCTGCCCTGCTCCACCTTGAAAGGGAAGATCAGCATGCCCTGCACCAGAGTCCCACTCCTCCAGCAGGAAGGTGTATCTAGAAGGTCAAGGAGGCCAGCTCCCTGCCTCAAACAGGTATCTGACCCCTGCTTCCTTATCTAAAGCCTAGAGGTCTGATATGGCTCTACAAGCTTGATGTCAGGCCCATCGCTGAATCACATCCTTTTCCTCTGTCAGGGCGGCTCTCAGTGAGCTCCAGGCGTGGGCAGACAGATCTCTGCTTGCGTCTTCTCCCCACTCACGGCCGCTCTCCAGTGTCCTCTTAGCCAAATTAAAGTGGCCACATGGTTCCGTCTCTCCCACCGGAACTTACTTTCCCTCTCTCTCTTCCCCAGGCCTACCCTGGACTTTCTACTAATTTGAGGCCAAAGTGGACGCAAGGGTTGGTAGAGGCTCTCTGGGTCCCTGGAGGGCAGAGGGACAGGTGCTGGGAGGCTGTGTGACACGGTTAGGTTGAGCTGGGTCTACATTCAGAGCCCTGGAGCCCTGGGTCCCAGCTCAGAAAGCATTTGTGCAGTTGGTTCTGTTCCCACACGCACACACAGGATCCCTGGAGACCAGGTCCTACCACACACCCTGCAGACTCGGGAATCTGAGCAGAAAGAAAGGCAGGGATGGGAGAGGTGAGGCAGCTCACAGCTCTTCTCAAAACATTCCTTCCTAATTAATTGTGGGAGTGGTTACACGACTGTATTTGTCAAAAATCATAAAAGTGCACATTAAAATAGGTGAATTTTACTGTCTTAATACTTCAATAAAAATTTAACTTTCAATTGATTCAAATAAATATAAGGAAGATAATAAAACTTTTAAAAAAAATTCCTTCCTAGAGCCAGCAATTTATACGGCGGGGTCAGGGACGAGGAGCTGGCAGTCAGCTGAATGGAACCCCTGGCACAGAAGGAAGCGAGGTCGCTAACCCAGAAGCCATCGCAGGAGCCAGAGCAGCCACATCTCCTCTGTCTGGTCCACACTTCCTGCTGTTTCCCCCTCTGTCCTCAGCCACTGCAGCCCCAAGAACCAGCCCTTCCAGTTCAGACCAGCCAGTTCTGAGCCGGTGTTAAGAATTAGGGCAGAGGAAGGCGGTGGGACAGGTGGGCGGGGGAGCCCAGGAGGGCCTTCCCTCACCAACCTTGGGCTCCAGCTGAGGGGACTCCTGAGGAAACTTCTTTACACACAACTTTGACACCAACCCAGGAATATCAGAAAAACAACCCCCACATTTCTAAACAGCAACATCCAGGAAACCTGAGTCTGTGAAGGTGCCTCAGCCGTGAAGCACAAAGGGAGCCCTGCGGGAGGGGGATATGAGAAGGTGGCGTGCTGGGAGAGGACACCACAGCCCTCTCTGGGGCCTCCCCTCCTCAGTTTTGCTTCACTGTCCCATTTGCTTCCTTCAAACTGAGGACTTGGGGCCGGCCCGGTGGCGCAGCAGTTAGGTTCGCATGTTCCGCTTCGGCGGCCCGGGGTTTGCCAGTTCGGATCCTGGGTGCGGACATGGTACCACTTGGCACACTGTGCTGTGGTAGGCGTCCCACGTATAAAGCAGAGGAAGATGGGCATGGATGTTAACTCAGGGCCAGTCTTCCTCAGCAAAGAGAGGAGGACTGGCAGCAGATGTTAGCTCAGGCTAATCTTCCTCAAAAAAACCCACAAACAAAGAAACAAAAAAATGAGGGCTCCTGCAAGGCCCAGACTGTGATCTGTCACCTCCAGTCCAGCTTGCCCAGCTCATGCCTTTGGAATCCAGTTCCCCAGGATTCCCGTGTGGGCTGTAAAGTGCCCTGGAGGAGGCCAGCCCATGAGGCAGAATCCAGAAAGCAGTTGACAGCTGTTCCCATCCAACCTTGGCACTGACGTGAGGTCAGAACGCACCAAGAAGGCTCTGCTCTGCCTGGAGAACTCAGTGAAGGGAAGAGAGAAGAGGCAGCAGCAAGCCGCCCACTGCTCTGGTCCTGAGTCCCCAAGTCCTTAGGTGCAGGACAGGGCTCACCATCAGTCTGCAAGGAGCCAGGAGGAGCACTCAAATTGTGGCCCAACCCTATGGCAAGGGGGTGGGGATGGATCTCAGGGCAACTGCAGAGCCGCTGCGCTCTCCAGAGGGCACCGAGTAAAGCCGGTGGGACCACGCTCCAGATGAAGGACCTCTCCGCTGGGGACTGAGGCTTTGATGTTTAGGAAGCGTCTCCAATTCATTCAATTAGAACAAATTCTTTGGTTGTTTTCTGATAGCACCTTTTTTAGTTGCCTGAAAGGTTCTCTCTCTTTTCTCTGTGTCTCCGTCCGTTAGAGATGAGCAGAGTGAGGCCCACTAAGGGTCAGCGACTTTGCCCTGGGTCTCACCCTGGAGCCACAGCAGAGCTGGGAACCCAACGCGGGGAGGCTACATGGTGCTGATATGCAGACACAATCTTGGGCCCAGCCTTGTGCTCTTTCCCAACAAGCACACACTTGGCACAGATATGCCTGAGCCCCAGGAGGAGAAGGACCCGGGGAACTGGTCCCCAGGATGATCCTACCCCTAGAGCAGAGAAGGCAGAGCCAGCAGCCCCCATGTGGTGGTGCTATCTGTGGGAAGGGTGGGGCGACTGCCTGTAAGTCTGGGGGCAGGAGCCAGCGGACAGGGACAGGCTGTGTGGGCAGCGGGCTGCTGACAGTTGACAGCCACCTGCTTGGCCCAGAGGAGGGCAAAAGGAAGTCAAGCAGAGAAGGGTATCCCCGAAAGGCAGAGGCGCTGAAGACCAGCCCCCACACCATGCCCAGGGCAAGCTCCCCCCCTCCCTCAGGGTAGAGAGGCTCTGCACGACTGTCCACAGCCCTGCCCACTGTCCCTCTGCCACCACACTTCCTAAACTAGCAATCCAGACATGGGTCAGATAATAGAGAATATCTTCAATTAGTGCTAACTCCTCCAATGAACAAAATTCCTGACAGACTGCAGTCGTTCTCAGGGACCCAAAGTCACGGTGACCGCACAAACGACACACACCACACACCTTCCCCCACGCACCCCCACGCTCCGTGTTTACCCCACCCCCTTCACTTCCTTCCCTGTGCACACAGCCCGCCACCCCCGCAGCCCCTCCACCTCCCCTCTCCCCTCTCCACACCCCACACGCACCCCACATACTCCACGCACACCCCATACCCTCCCCCCACGTGCACACCTCCATACCCCGCATACATCCCACAACCCCCACACTCAACACAAGCACCCACATCCTGTTCCCTACTCACCTACACCCCCCACACCACGCCCTCCAGCTCACTCACTCCCTTATCAGCTCCCTCAGGAGAGGAGAGGAAGCTGACCTAGACGCCACAAGGTCGTGATCTTAGTGCCACTGGTGAAGAAGTCTGAGAAAAGTAGACAGAAGGTTGACCCTGGAAGAGAAAGGAAAACGGGACCCCTCAGCTCCAGGGAGCAGCTCGGGCCTCCCAAGCAGGCCGCTCCTTCCCTGTCCACACCCCAGCACGCCGGGCCAGGCCAGAGACCAGGGAGTGCGCATGCCAGGGAAGGAGACTCCAGACAGAAGAGCTCCTCAGGCAGGTCTCAGGGGCGGCCAGTTATTCCCTAAGTCAGGGCAGAGTGGAGAAGCCCTGGGGTCTCCACAGACAGAGGAGGAAAAGAAAAGGGCACCAGCTCTCAAGAAGCCCCCATCTTTCAGCCCAGAAAAAAAAACACTCACAAACAAAACACCACCAAACACTTGATCCTAACTTACACCGGGGTGTTGGAGGCCAGGGTGTCAGCCCCTCCCAGGGACATTCACTTTTTTTTTTTTTTTTGAGGAAGATTAGCCCTGAACTAACTGCTGCCAATCCCCTTCTTTTCGCTGAGGAAGACTGGCCCTGAGCTAACATCTGTGCCCATCTTCCTCCACTTTATATGTGGGACACCTACCACAGCACGGTGTGCCAAGCGGTGCCATGTACACACCCAGGATCCAAACTGGCAAACCCCCAGGCCAGCCCCTAGGGACATTCACATTTAAAAGCAGAGCCTGAGGAGAAGAGAGCCCAAGCCAACCTGTTATGGAAGTGGTAAGGGAGGAATGAGCCATTGAAAGGTGGGCGGGGTGGAGCTCTGGGGCAGGCCTTGCCTCTCCATGGCCTCCCCTGGTGTTGGCTCCTGAGCCCAGGAATCTCTTGCCCCTCCCCAAAACACAAGTTCCCCGGTGCTGCCCATCAGGCAGCTTGTGCCTTAGGTCACTGACCTCTCCAATCCCTGGTCCTGGCTTTCGTTGCCCAGCCTGACCTAGGCGACCACCAGGCCTTCCCCAGCAGCCATGCAGTTCCACTGCACTCTTCCTGGTGGCAGACTGGAAGGACATCCTACTCCAAGGTCAGTCAAGGACACTGACCTAGGGGAGACCAAGGATTTCACCCAGGTCACAAGAGAAACTCCACTTGGGATGCAGGGCCCTAAGGGGGAACTGAGAAATGAGACCTCCCCCTCCCCTGAGACAGCCTCTCAGCGTCCAGAAACCCCAAACCACAGTGAAGGGGATACCTAGACAGGGGGGACTGGGAAGAGGGCGGCAGACAGTGGTCCTGATGGTGCCAGATCCCAGCGGATCCCAGCCAGGACCCCCTGTGCCAGCCTGGTCACCCCCTAGACTTGTCCCAGTGGTAGGCTCAGGTGCTCTCAGCCCCGCTCATCTACACATACAGCCTGGTGTAGACCCCATGCCCTATGTCCCCGTCCCACTGGGCCCTCAGGGCCTCAAAAGCCACGCATGCGGCCGGAGGCACCCTCCTCTTCCTCGTGCTGTCTCTCTCTCTCCTCTTTCCACTCCAACTCAAGATCCTCAGAAATCTTCCCTGGTCAACCCCTCCAAACATCCTTACTTCTTTTCTTCTCAGTGTCTCCTAACACTACTCTGCTCTGTGTGTGACACGACAAATTAAAGTGGTGGACTGCCCCTGGTATCTGGGGCACGAGAACAACACATTTGCCTTAGACGGTGTTAAAACAACCATTTGACATCCCTGTGCATGGAGGGGACAAGACAACCTACTTTCGAAGAAGGAAGTGACCTGGGGGTGGGGAAGGAGAGCAAGGAATCGTGTCAGCTAGTTTTGGCACTGCCCCATACACACCCTAATGCCGTTCTCCTGTCTCCTCTACCCCGCTTTGCACAGGAAGGTCCCAAGGGAGACAGAGGTCCCCTTAAGATGGAGCCCAAGTCCACACTCAGCAAAGGGGACACTCAGCAGAGGGGTGGACCAGCTGCCCACAGGCACAGTGTGGTACGCTCACATGCCACCAGCCCCATCCACCACATGACCCTCACTCAGGTCCACCAAGGGAGCAGAGTCAGGCCATTCTCAGCGGGGATCGACTGACACGCTTGCGGCTGGATGAGGGCAGCCAGGGTGTGACCACCGTGGAGGCATCTGGGAGCTAACATTCCAAAGGCACCTTGCTGACATCCCCTCACAGCCACGCAGACACCACAGCAAGGTCTGTGGAGTCAGGCCCTCCAGGGACATGTCTACTGCCACGACTGGAGCAAGGGTGTCACACTTTGTTTTGGTGGAAGGGAAGGACGAAAGGGAGGTGGAGGGGGAGCAGAGGGGAGGCTAACGGAACGTGAGCATCACAGAAATCAATCGACGGGAGGAACAGGCCCCGCCCCCACTATGTGTGCCAGGTTTTGTCCTGCTTAATCCTCACAACAGTTCTTAAAGGTGAGTATTGCTATCCTTATTTTATGATAGGCCACCACACAACTAGTACGTGATAGAATCAAGAGTTAAAGTCAAACTTGTTTGAGGCCAAAATCCAGCCTTTTTCCCATCCTGCCCTGGAGAGCCAGGCCCGTGGCATTTTACCGAATGTTCAAGCTGATACTGGTAATTATTCTGGTACACCCCCCCACTCTAAACCAAGAAGCTTGGTTTAATGCATTCTTAGTGAACTAAGTTCTCCCAGAACATAAACTCCAGAAGGACAGGATTTTGTCTGTCTTATTCACCACCACACGCTGAGGGCATCAGGCACCCGGTGAACATTTGGTGCAGAACGGTGAACGAACCGCTGAATAAAACAGAAAATGCAAACGCAGTCAACGGCTCTGGCCAGATCAAACCACTTCCAGCTCACCTCTTTTACCACTCGCCTCATTCCCCACCCCCCACCCCCAATTCCTGTTCACTATTCAGATCTCAGCTAACATTTCATTTCTTCAGGAAGTCTGATCACCTCAAATGTCCCACTTAGGAGATCTCAAAGCATGCCTACATCCCCCACCACAGCCTGCTTACTGGTTTGGATCCCCCGCTCAGCAGTGCTGTCTGTCCCAGTCAGTGAAGGTACCTAAAGTCATGAGAAAGCAGTCAAAACATCTGCTGAATGAGTGAGTGAACGAATGAATGAGTGAGTTGTTTTCAAACATTATCTGACAGACTTATATCCCTTTGAGATCATATCTTTTTCCACAGATGACTTGAAGAAGAACCCTTTCTATTGTCATCTGGCTCGTGGGGAAGCCCCACCTCATTCAGAACTCAGGTGGGCCTCGCTGACATCTTTTCTCAGCACAGGACAGCAGGAGCATCAGTTCTGGAAGTATCCTTCTCGGATGCAGGCTTTGGCTTTTCTCTAATTAGTTGTACAATCTTAGGCATGTTTCTTAATCTCAGTTTGAATCTAAACCTCAGCTCTCCCAAATGTAAAAAGGAAAGAGACAATTCCATCGGCATCTGCGTCCTTCAGAGTTGGGGGGAGGGGAAATTACAACCATGTCTGAAAAGCTACTAGCGGACAGACGCTCAGCGCCAGGGCCCTCCTTCACCACGCGCCCTTGCCTTGCTCAGTACCCAAACTTTTGCTCCTCTTTGCCTCCCTTGTTGGGATCACCTGCAACAGCAGAGTCAGAGTGCACTTCAGAGAATCTGCCGGCCCAAGTCTTGTGTCAGGAAGCTGTCTCTACCTCTTCTCTTAGTTAAAAAAAGGGAAACCTGCCTTCCTGAAGTCTCGAGTGGAAATCTGACATCCTCAGCTATAACGTTTTTGGGAAAATATAGTTGCTTTCTCCTAGCTTCCCATAATATCCAATTTGCAAACAATCTCTCCTTTCTCAGTCAGAATTAAATGCCCTCTACTGGTGCCCCTGGGCACTTTAACCTCCTTTACCCCTTGGAAGACGCAACAGCAACAGTACATTAGGTCAGGGACGTGACTGACACTCGGCTTCAGAAAGCAGGGCCCTGAGATGCCTCAGTAGAGGAAGGGTTGTGGTTAGTCTGAGACCTGAGACAAGAAGAGCTCTCACATCTATTTCTCCTACCTAGCAAGGCAAAAGTCATTTCCTCAAAATGGAATTTCCTTAGTTCTCTATTTTTCCCTCACCCTTATGCGTTCTGGTTTGCTGCGAAGGGTACCAACTAGATTAGGATAGAAAGACAGGACTTAGCTGGAGAGGATGCCTCCAGGCCAGCTTATTCCTGGTGGGCCCGGGAACCGGCCACATGTGTGGAGTAGTTCTCCTGCCTGGCACCCACCTCCACTGTGGGGAGGATACAGCGTGAGGAGACGGGGCAGATCTAACATCTAGGACAGGACCCAAGGAGGCAGAGACTTAGGAGGCACAAAGCGTAGTAGGAAGAACTGCCGAGAAGAAAAGAAACCTCTGCCAGGAGGTTAGTCCCACGATGAGTGGCTAGGGCCCAGAGAGCACGGCCCAGGAAGTAGGGAGCTGAACAATGTTTTCAAGAAGGAAAGAGGCAGGAGTGAGGAAGTTAAGGTGGAAGGGTAACCAGTTTCTAAAGAGGCAAATGATCTTTGGCTTTTCTTGAAATACCAGGGAGCCTCTGCTGAGTGAGACTTTCTACAGGAAGTGCTAGGGGAGGGTAAGGAGTGAACTGCTGAGGATCCCTTCAGCCAGAGGCTCTACATTCTGCCTCACGACCACTGAGAACCTCTCTCCTGGTCCTTCCCCATACCTTGAGGGCCTCTGTCTTTTGTATCCTTAATCTTTTTAACCAGCAAGGAGATTAGTGGTGAGTGAATTCCATCATCAGTGTTCTGAGAGAAGAGAACTGCCTAAAAATGAAGCCCCTGATGGGGTCCACACTGATTCTAAAGTGCGAACCATAGGTCCTTTCATCTGTCATAGCCCAGTGTAAAGTTCCAGCACTGCTAGTCACCAAGCAATATGTGACAAATACAAATGACTCCTTGGGAGTCATTTCTTCTCAGGGAAATGATTGCCAAGGTCCTTTCCAGTTCTAACGCTTTATGTGATCACAGGAAACGCAAGAATAGTCTCTTTTCACTTTATAAAACAGACACAAAATAAAGCAGATACGGAAATACCAAAACAAAAGATTTGCCTCAATTTTCCCAGGATCCCCCAAGTCCCAAACCTCTTATTACAGTTGCCCAGAAGGTGGCAAAATTACTTAATTTGATTATTCCCAGTCTTCCCCTTACCCTGAAGGTAGGGACTGAATGAGAAAGCAGAGAAAGATCAGTGAGGCAGGAGCCCAAGGAATTCACACACGTGACCTCACAGGACTGGGAATTAAGGAGGTGCTGCTGCACTGGGCTGGCTGGAGGAAATGTGTCCTCCGGGGCCCCTGTCCTTAATAAGTTTATTATCTAAGGATGTCCCAGTCTGGTGACATAGCATGGGCATTCAAGTCAAGGAATCCAGTATGAATGAATTGTGCAACTCTGCTGTCCCTTTCTGTTCTCCCAAGACCCACTAACTCCCTGACAGTGGCATCAAGGCTGTGAGCATAGGATCTGGAGGGAGACCGCCGCTTCAACCCCCTCCTCTGTCATTTCCCTGCTGGCTGACATCAGTAAGTGCTGGCCATTGTATTATTAGCCAGCGCAGCACTACCCTGTCTACAGACAAGAGCCAGCCTGGGGGGGGGGGGGGTTGCCTCCTCAATTCTCTACAAATACCACTAAGCAGCCTTTTCTTCTCTCCCATTTCCCATCCTTTCAACCCTTTTAAAAAAGAAATACCCAAGGAATAGTTACCTTGGTATTGTCACATCACTCTTCCCTTCACCACAAAGGAAAGGTTCTGGAACATTCTCTATTCCATATCCCTTTCCTCCCACCCTCCCTCATGCCTGCCAGCTCTCCCTCCCTTATCACCAGAGGCTAAACTCAGGATGAATAACCAACATTTGTACAGTACTCTGCAGTTTTCAGAGTACTTTTGCATACATGATTTTATTCAGTTCACAGTAAGCAGGGTATTTCATTCTTAAAACAATCCTGTGAGCTAAGGGTATTATTTTTTTCCCCAGTTTACAGATATGCAAACTAAGTCTCAGACAGGTGCACACAGCTAGGAAGAAAGTCACATGAGGACTAAAGCCAGGCCTCTGGACACTGAAGCACCCTATTTTCTCTACTACACCACATCACCGTGTCTCAGTTCACGTCCTGGGAGTACAGGGAGCCTGAAGTTTAGGGCAAGTTACAAACCCCAAAGGGAACAGAGATCCCCATTTTTCTCCCTGCTGGCCCCAGCAGCAGTGTCCAGGCGGAAGGACCACAGACAAGAGAAGCCTGTATGCAAAGTGCCAGGCCCAGATGGGGTGAGGGCGCCCCAGAGAGGGAACCGTGGAGTTTCTGCCCCAGCGCCACTGGGCCACAGCAGAGACCACAGGCACGCCAGGCCGCAGGGGAGTCCCGGAGGTGCACCCCAGGGAAAAGCCAGAGGCCCTGGATAAACTGAGCTTGCCTGGCCCCCCACACTGCTGGGAGAGGGAAATGGACACGCTCCCTTCCGGCCAGGGTGGAAAGCTTGATTAGATTTAGACACACACGCTGTGCACACTCAGCAGTAAATTCAGAGCCATGGAAATCAGACCTTGGGCTCACCCAAAGGCCAAAGGAGAAGCAGCCACAGCCTCAGTCCAGGGCTCCGGCTCAGAGCCACCATCTCCTCAGACGCTGGCTGCCAGGCAGAGCTATAAAATGTGCCTCGACTTAATTTTTCCATGGACACAATCCCAGATGGGCCCGCCAGGCTCTGGAGGAGCTGCAATCCCGAAGCCTTAGTGCCTCTCTGCTCTGGATCCACAGCTGGAGTAGGGGACGGAGGAGCAGCAGGGGTCAGGTCTGCCAGGCCTGGGACATTTCTCCTCCAATACCTTTCCAAGGCCCAGCGCAGCAATGGAGTAAGCGCTCACGCTGCGACTGATACAGGGTTGGAATTCAGCGCAAACTGCTTACATCTGCTTGGCCACGTCCCACAGTCAGGTAGTTTAGCTCAGACAGAGGAGGAGGAGCTGTGTTGCCCTGCCTCTGGGAGCCTGGTAGCTGTGTCCTGAAGAATCTGGTCCCATGCTGGGACCAGCCAGCCCAGGGCACAAAATTCTCCGAGAGAACTGAGAAAAAACATCAGGGCAGCCGGAGACAATAGATTCCATCGCAGGCCTGGCTGGTGGGACTGCAGCATGGAAGCCACAAAGACCCCAAAAGGGGGTGGAGACGGAGGGAGAGAAGGTTGGCCTGAAGGAGCCAGAGCTGATTCTTCACACGCATACGTACACACACAGACACCTCAGCTAACTAGGGTGTGTGCACTAACTAACCTCATACATTTGGTAACCTCTTCGCACAGTCCAGGAGCCTGCCAAGCCCCTGGGCTCCTCGCCCTACCCCACTCCACCCCAGCTTGGCAGCCTCCCCGGGGCTTCCTGCTGCTGCGATTGCTCCCCAACATCAAAGCCACCGCTGTCGGGAGCTGAAAATGAGAGACAAGTAGAGGCAAGGAGAGCGGCGCGTCCCCTGAGAGCCCTGGCCTGAGGGTCCCTCTCCCAAGCCTTCTCCTTCTGCTGCAGTGTCCTTATAAGGGAGAAGCCAAGTCTACCATCCGTCCGGCTACAAAGCGTATATATTTCCCAGGCTAGTTGCTGACTTTTCCCCCACTGCAAGAGAAAGCACCACCCCCACACCTCCACTCCAGGGGAGGTTTTGCTTCTTATTTCTCATCTTAAACAAACAAACCAACCCTCAAACCATTGGTTGGTTCAGATCGCCTTGCAGCTGGGAGCCAGGAAGTGTGTTTAGAGGAAAAGGGGTGGGAAACGGGTGCCGGGGGCCCGAGACTGCTCGAGCGGGGCGGCAGTGGGGATGGACAGCCTACTCGGCGCTGCGGGCCGAAGCTCCCCATCCACGGCGTGCGCGGCTCGGCCCGCCAGGGACCCTCGGCTCCTTCCATTGTCGCACCTCGGCTGTTGCCATGTTGGAGGGACAGCCCCGGCCCCGTGCCCCTCCCCTCGGAGGGCAATCAGCAGACCCCGGGCGGCCGCCCTCGGCTCGGCGCGCGTCCTACCTGTGCTCCCCGCGGGCTTCCCTGCTGGACCCGACGTGTCGCGTGCTCGGCGACGAGGGCTGCTCGCTCCGTGGCTCCAGGCGGCACCGGCACCCGGGCGAGCAGCCGCGCACGCCTCCTCCGGCGCCGCTCCCTCTCCGGCTCCACGCGGCGAGCGCCGGCCCGGGGTCCCGGGGCCGCGGGGCGCAGGCAGGGCGCAAGGACCTGCTCGGAGGGGAAAGTCCTCGCGGCCGGGAGCGTGCGCGAGCCCGCAGTCAGGCAACCCCGGGCGAGACAATAGCGGGCGCCGCGGGCGAGCGCGGAGAAGCCATCTCCCGGAGACCCGGCGCACTGCACGGCGCCGCCGCCGCCCGCAGACCCGCCCGGACAGGCGGCGCCGGCCGCCGCAGCCGCACGCCGACTCGGCCGCGCGCGAGGGCGGGGCGGGGCGGGCGCGGGAGCCCTGGCCGCCCGGCCCTCCTCCTCTCTCCCCTCCCCGCCCTCTCCTCTCCTCTTCCCTCCCTCCCTGTCCTCCCTCCCCTCTCCACTCTCCCCTCCCTCCCTGCCCTCCTCCCTTCCCTCCCTCCCTGTCTTCCCTCCCCTCTCCCCTTCCTCCTCCCTTCCCCCCTGCCCTCCCCACTCCCCTCCCTCCCTGCCCTCCTCCCTTCCCCCCTGCCCTCCCCACTCCCCTCCCTCCCTGCCCTCCTCCCTTCCCTCCCTCCCTATCTTCCCTCCCCTCTCCCCTCCTTCGCCACCCTCGCTCCGGGCCCTCCCGCCAGTGCACGGGGGAAGAGCAACGCGCGGGCGGCAAGTTGTGCTTTGGAACCCAAGAGGCAAGGTTTCCACTTCCCACTTGGGTGAGGGGTTTTGCAGATGGTCGTTACTTTGGCCTGCTCTGTCAGATGAATGCTAAGTCATCCGGCTGGAAATGACAGTTTTGAGGTCCAGTTATCAGTCTGAGGAATTTCCCCCTTCGCTACGATTACGGTGCCGGAAAGAGCCCCTTCCTTGAGGGCGGAGGTGGGGGGTGGGGGGCTGTCTTGGCGTGCTCAGCCTCCTTTTTTCGTCTGACCTGAGCCCCAGAGAATAGCAATCGACAACCTGAGGGGAAGGGGAGGTAGAGGGTCTTCCAACCCATGTAAGGCAAGGAAAAAAACTCCTCTTTCATACAGTATATTTAAAATTTTGACTCTAAGTACCTTTCTTTGAGCAGTGTTCTCCAGGAGAATTTTTCCTGCAAGCTCCACCCAAAAGAAACCCAGAGTTGCCCAGCTCCTCATTTGCATTTGGTTTACATAATAGCCATGATCTCTGATCTCAGAGTACGTGAACCTTGTCCTCCCCCGGGGCCCTCCGTCTGTTTTTCCTGACTGACTGAAGATCAGCACCTGGTTCTCAGACCCCCTTCTCCGCAGTTCCCTTCAGGTATCCAGGGTCTCAAGACTCCCAGCTGCCCTCAGATGCTCAGGACCCCCAGCCAGGGCTCCCGTGGAAACATCTGCCAACCTTCTCCTTTCCTGGTGTCGAGGAAATCTTTGTTAAAATGCCACTATTCCAGTCTGTTTTGGGTTTACTAGAGTTAAAAAAAAAAAAAAAGACACAAGTGTCAGAAAGGCCTTTTTAAATGATAAAGGCCTTTTTAAAATTTCTTCATTACTATGAAACTCTGCAACAACCCAGAACAGAGTTCTTAGATTCATAGAACTGTGGAATTGGAAAAGACGCTCAGTAAGATGATTACTATTTATTATTGGGAAGGCAACTTGAATAACCAGAGGAAGTGCTACGTAGGGGAGAAAGCAATAGAAAAAGCGAGTTCACAGTTCAGTAAGATTTCTCGGGATATACTTTTGTTCTCATATTAAACGAAATCTGGATAAATACAAGGGACCCTTAACTGCAGGCAACCCTGGTAAGACAGTGGGAGGAGACGCGGTGAGAGGGAGGACAGAGGTTTGTTTCTTCTCTCTGCCCTGGCAATGTGACCTTGGGTAGTCCACTTCACCCTCTCAGCATCTGTAATAACATCAGCTTCACTTACCACTCAGGGCTGTGTGAGAATCAAATGAGAGAATATAAGTGAATCATTTTGATAACTGTGGACAACTTGCTCATATATCGTAATGTACATCATATATCATAATGTATAGATGGTCCTATTCCTGACCCTCCAGAGCCACAGCGGGTGAAAGCGTGCATCCTTCACTCACTCATTCACCACCTTGTTCACGATACAAATGTGTATGACAGCTTACTCTGTGCCTGTCATCAGGCTGAACTCAGAAGCCTGAGAGAACAGGAGAGCACAGGGCCGTAGTTGTTCAGTCTTGCTGGAGTGACAAGCCTGGCCTGCAGAGCTTACAGGAGCAGGCCTGGGTCCCTGGATTGAGGATCATGTCAAAGGCTATAAAGTGCATCTTGGTAGGGAGAAAAATTTGTGTTATAAGAGAAACCAGGGCATGCCAAAAAAGTTTAGATTTTGTCCTGTTGGTGAAAGTAAACCCCCGGGGGTAGACAAGAGGAGCTGGGAGTGATGTGATCAGAAAACACTTTCTGGCATATTACATAGAAGGGTTTGAAGATCACTGCACAGCTTCCACTTGCCCCTCCAGATCCATTTTCTGCCCTCTGGCTTCCTAGTAGGGGTTGGCCAATGGGGAGCCATGGCAGGAAATTGGGAGGAAGGAGGTCTGGATATTATTCCTCAGGATCCCTCTCTTTGGGGTCACTGTGGGCTGGCTGCCACCCTCAACCAGAGATGACAGCTCCCTCCAGCTGGTTCCCTATCCCTCTCTCTCTCTCCTCCTTTTTTTTTTTTTTTCTGGCAGGGGGGAAGATTAGCCCTGAGCTAACATCTGCCACCCATCCTCCTCTACTTTACATGTGGGACGCCTGCCACAGCATGGCTTGATAAGTGGAGCCATGTCCGCACCCGGGATCCGAACTGGTGTACCCTTGGCCGCCGAAGCAGAACGTGAGAACTTAACAGCTGTGCCACCAGGCTGGCCCCTCTCCTTCTCTTTTAATTCAGATAACCACTCTCTTCCTTTGACTTTTCAGGCCTTGGGGGTGGAAACTCACTTTCCTACTGGCCCCAGTGTATTGCACACCATTCCTTCTGGTTTTCCTATACCCTGCCAACCCTTTCTAAATTGTCACTTTATTTTTTTAAACTTTTCTCAAATTAATCCTCTAATTGGAGTGCGCCATTTGCTTCCTGCCAGGAGCTAATACAGCCTAGGAGTACAGGCTGGGAGCTCAACAAGGAGGCCAAGGCGACATCCGGAGGGCAAGATAGGGGCTCTCCACACTGGGCCAGGGCTGGGCAGTGGGCGTGAAAAGGAAAGGACAGATCCGAGAGGTGGTTCAGGAGTCAGATGGATAATGTTTGCTAATGTATTGAATGCAAAGAATTGGGAAGGGAGAGGGATCTAGAATTGCTGCCCACTTGATGCTTCAGAATCAGTGGCAGGTGGTGCCATTCATAATTGAGGGACAATAGTAAGTAAAACAGGCCTCAGGTGTTCGGGGAGCAACCATGAGCTTCATTTTGGACATGTTGGGTTTGAAGTGGCTGTGGTGAGGATGTTTAGTAGACAGTGGATTTATGAAACTAAACGCAAAGCAGAGGTATGGACGAATGACATCAATTTTAGACCCTTCAGGTTATAGGTAGTCAATGAAGTTATGTGCATGTATGGGCGTATAGAGGAAAGAAGAGGCCAGCCAAAGAAATCCAGAGGAAACAACCAAACTGATAGAAAAACTGAAACCATAGAGTGTCCGAAAGGAGGGTGGGAGTGTTGGGAAAGGGTATTGGGCTAACACAAGTGTAGCACGGACATCCAGGAAGGCAGGGCTGAACGTGTCCTTTGGATTGACAAGAAAGTCCCTGGGGGGCCTGCCTGGTGGGGCAGCAGTTAAGTGTGCACATTCTGCTTTGGTGGCCTGGCGCTTGCCAGTTTGGATCCCGGATGCGGACATGGCCCCACTTATCAAGCCATGCTGTGGCAGGCGTCCCACATGTAAAGTAGAGGAAGATGGGCACGGATGTTAGCTCAGGGCCAGTCTTCCTCAGCAAAAAGAGGAGGATTGGCGGCCGATGTTAGCTCAGGGCTAATCTTCCTCAAAAAAAGAGAGAAAGTCTCCGGTATCCATGGTGTGAGAACAGTCATGGGTAAACTAGGCTCTAGTGGGCTAAGGAGTAAAAGAGACACATGACTGTAGACCTCTCTTTCTAGAAGTTTGGCAATTAATGGGAAAGAGAAATATAAGGCAGTGGATTGGGGGAAGGCAGGATCAAGGGGAAGATTGTTGTTAGATTTTTTCTTTTTCAGACGGCAAGGCTTAAACATGCTCATATGCTGAGGGGGAAGACCAAGGAGAGAGAGAGGGTTAAAGAAAATGTCCCCGAGAGGTGGATCCAGGCATATGGGGCTGGGGTTGGCTGGGATGTCTTTGAGAGGAAGGGCACGCAAGCAGATGCTTTTGTAGATTGGTAACCTAGAGGTTAGAAGTTGAGAGAACTGGTTGGTACCTGACAGTCTCTAAGCGACCTCTTGAGAGAGAAGGGGTCAAGATGGGGTTGAGGACTTACGGAAAATGGTTAAGCTTAAAGTATCCACTGGAAGAAATGAGAGTGGTGGCTTCTTAGAGAAATGGAAATGTAGCAGAGTCGAGGATCCAGCTGGGATCGGATGTTCTCACATGTAGGGGCAACAATGGAAGCCCAGGTGTAGAAGGTTAATCAGGTTGGGGGTGCAGGACGGGTACAGTTGAAGGATAAAGGGGAAGAGGGCTCCCGACTAAAGAGGTGGTGCCCAAGGAGGGCTGTGAAGCCTGAGCAAGGCTGTGAGTCTGGAAGATAGCAGACCCAAGGCACCGGGCTACCCGTCCCCTTGCTCCCCTCAGTCTTCACTCCAACACCCTGGCCAGAGTGTTCTTTCCAAAGCAAACGTCTGCTTCCCTTGCTTAAAATTGGCCAGCATGTAAACTCCATGAGAAGAGGGATTTTTTTGTTTGTTTTTTGGTGAGGAAGATTGGCTCTGAGCCAACACCTGTTGTCAGTCTTCCTCTTTTTTTTTTTGTTTGAGGAAGAGTGGCCCTGAGCTAACATCCATGACAATCTTCCTCTATTTTGTATGTGGGATGCCTCCACAGCATGGCTTGATGAGCAGTGTGTAGGTCCGTGCCCAGGATCCAAACTGGTGAACCCCAGGCCACTGAAGCAGAGCACATGAACTTAACCACTATGCCAGTGGGCTTGAGAGCAGGGATTTTTTACTTTGGCTTTTATTTTTGAGGAATATTAGCCCTGAGCTAACGACTGCCAATCTTCCTCTTTTTGCTGAGGAAGACTGGTGCTGAGCTAACATCCATGCCCATCTTTCTCTATTTTATATGTGGGACGCCTACCACATCATGGCTTTTGCCAAGCAGTGCCATGTCTGCACTCGGGATCTGAACCAGCGAACCCTGGGCTGCCGAGAAGCAGAATGTGGGAACTTAACCACTGTGCCACCTGGCCAGCCCCATTATTTTGGTTTTTAAACTTCTGTATTCCCAGAGCCTAGAACAGTGCCTGGCGCACGGCATGTGCTCAATAAAATTTTGTCAAATGAATGAATGGTTGGCTCCATACAGCTCTTAAAGTTCAAACTCATTAAGAAAGTCTACAAGACCTCTCTCAGTCTGGCCCTTGCTTTCTACTCTAGCCTCAGGGGACAGGGACCTTGTCTTGCTATCCTTGTGTCCTCAGAAGAGCGCCTGCCATGGAGTAGGCCTTCAATAAATGTGGGTCAAATGAGTAACTCCCTCCACATTCCAATGAAAACTCCATGCTTTGGTCTTGCTGGACTCCCTGAGATTCCTAGAATACACGCTCTTCCCCCCTGGGGGCCTTTCTATAAGCTTTCCCCACTGCCTGTAAAGGGCCTCCCGCCCCCATTTCCCACCTCTATGCCCTTCCCTTTATGTGGCTGCCTTTTTTTTTTTTAAGATTTTGTTTTTTTCCTTTTTCTCCCCAAAGCCCCCCGGTACATAGTTGTATGTTCTTCGTTGTGGGTCCTTCTAGTTGTGGCATGTGGGACGCTGCCTCAGCGTGGTTTGATGAGCAGTGCCATGTCCACGCCCAGGATTCGAACCAATGAAACACTGGGCCGCCTGCAGCGGAGCGCGCGAACTTAACCACTTGGCCATGGGGCCAGCCCCGTGGCTGCCTTTCTATGTGGTACACAGAACGATGGCTTCCCAAGGGAGGAAATGTCTGCTTCCCAACCCCTGGAACCTGTGAATATGTTGTCTTGTTGTGGCAAAAGTATTGTGGATATATAATTAAGTTAAGGCCCTTGAGATGGGGAGATGATCCTGGATTATCCAAATGAGCCGAATCTAATCATATGGGTCCTTAAAGGCAGAACACGCTTCTGAGCTGAAGCCGGAGGGAGAGGTGATGGTGGAAGAATGGCAAGAGGGATACAACATCGCTGGCTTTAAAGCTGGAGGATGGAGGCCCAGAGGCAAGGAATATGAATCGCTTCTAGAAACCAGAAAAGGAGGCAGGTCTGCCCTCGAGCCTCCAGAAAGGAACACAGCCCTGCTGACACCTCGATTTTAGCCCGTGGGACCGATGCTGGGCTTCTGACCTACAGAACCGTAAGACAGTGAGCTTGTGGCAATTTGTTACAGCAGCAATAGCAAACTAGTACACCCCACAACTAGTCTTCCAGGAGGCTCCCCCAGAGCTTCTCCTTAGCACGTCTAGACACACCTGACAGCTGCCTCAGTTGGAACACTCCTCACTGTGTTGTAAGGCTGGTTTGCTTTTTTCAGAATTGGGGAGGGGACGGAAGAGGAGGGTAACCAATATAGGGGAAGAGGGAGAATTCCTCCCCGCGTCTCCCTGAGGTGCTTACGGCTGGTCAGATAATTAAAAAGGCAGGTTAGCAGGAGAAAATCAGACAAAGTTTAATAACACGTATACCTGCGAGAAACCCAGGAAGACTGAGCAACTTGGCCATCTGGCCAAAGCTGCTACCGTAAGTATCATCTTCAGCTAAAGGCAAAGGGGGATGTAGAGGGTAGTGGTTTGGGATTTCAGAGGGGAGGAAGGCAGCTCACATGGGGTTGGAAATGCAAATGTTTGTTAAACAAGTTTCGCTGGGCCCAAAATGGGCTGCTTGGTGCCTTTCTATCACACTTGTCTTACGTTATATGATAGCTAGCTTATGATGTCAGCTCCTTCCTGGAACAGGCCTTCTATATTAAATTCTTTTTTCTTTTTAAAGATTTTACTTTTTTTCCTTTTTCTCCCCACAGCCCCCCGGTACACAGCCCCCCGGTACATAGTTGTATATTCTCATTGTGGGTCCTTCTAGTTGTGGCATGTGGGATGCCACCTCAGCATGGTTCAATGAGCAATGCCACGTCCGCGCCCGGGATTCAAAACAATGAAACACTGGGCTGCCTGAAGCGGAGCCCGCAAACTTAACCACTCAGCCACGGGGCCAGCCCCTATATTAAATTCTTTTAGGCAGCTTAGGAGAAGGTCAAATGTTCTTCCTGAGTCTTCTGAGCATTTATTGTCTTCAGCTCGAAATAATCAGCATACCAAAGTGGTGCGTCTTGGGGGAGCTTGCCCTGAACCCCAGCACTAGAGGTAAGTTCTGTAAGGACAAGGAAATCTCTGTTGGGTTTATCTTTGAATTTCTGGGCCTAATTCATTGCCTGATCCAAAGCTGGCACTCAGTAAATATTTGGTGAATGAGTGAGTGGAGGAAGACCTGAGTTTAGTTTACAGGAAGAGAGAGAGTGACCAGGCTAGACAACGGAGGGCTTGAGAATTTCGGATTTCAATGGTAAGAGCAAGAATGAGGTTACCAGTCAGGGAGCAACTGGTTGAAATGAGTGGGAGGAGAAGGAGATCGAGTCTGTTTACCTGTGCTGGGTTCTCTCAGGACTCGGGCTAATCTGTAAAAAAAAAAATTCAAGCTAAAATTGAAAAAGGTGGGGCCGGCCCCGGGGCCGAGTGCTTAAATTCACGCGCTCTGCTTCAGCGGCCCAGGGTTTCGCTGGTTCGGATCCTGGGCGCAGACATGGCACCACTCGTCAGGCCACGCTGAGGCGGCGTCCCACATGCCACAACTAGAAGGACCCACAACTAAAATATGTACTGGGGGATTTGGGGAGAAAAAGCAGATTAAAAAAAATCACAATGGTTGTTAGCTCAGGTGCCAATCTTTAAAAAAAACAAAAACAAAAAACAAACCAACTTCTCAGTACCATGCATCTTCCCAGTACCTTGTAAAGTGTCAACTCGCAAAGACTCTATACAGTGACGATGGACGACTGGGTCTCTGAGCAGCCAGCTACATTTGGCATTGGTTTGGGAAGCCCTGGGAAAGCCTCTCGAAATTAAACCGTTCCCACTGGCCTAAAATTCCACCATTGGAGATGTGCTTTCTGGCTCTTCAATACAATTACATTCAACTCACAACTATTCCTGTGCTAGATACGCAGGACTCTCAGGATGAGGAAGACAAGACCTCACCATCCAAGTAGGTGCCCCCAAGTCCCAATGAAAACATAGTTACCACTCCAGGGTGCAACCATTTAAGCCAGGGCTTGCCATCTGGAAGAATACCGTGTCAGGGTCCAGGTAACAAATGGGGCCTCTGAGTGGGCAAGAAGGTGTGGCACCTGCAAGAACTTTCATGCGCCACAACTTTTCCAAGCTCTGATACAGAACTGATGGTGATTTTCAAAGACAGGTGAATCTGCTGAGTAGGGGGTAAAAAGCATCCCTTTAAAAATTAGTGGCTGAAATTAAGTTTAAGAACTAGGAGGGGTGGTCGCCAAGGTTAGAATCTGTGGGTTTAGACTGCCCTCTCCTGGGAGAATTAAGTTCAACAGTCTATGTGAAGTGAGAGGCTTGGAGAAGCCCTCTGAGAAGATTTCCTGCTAAAGGAGGCACA